>NC_081408.1:380926888-381531888 GCF_030272615.1 Cryptomeria japonica | reverse complement strand
ACTCCCCTTCAAATTTGTTAATGGTGTTGGGATCCCAAATGTGATCCATGTGGATCTTTGCTGCAAACTTAGGAAGATATTCAGAAATGTACACCATAGTCTGGTATACCATAGAACCCTCAGGATGTGCTCTTTATCGAACCAAAGCCTCCAAAAATTTCAAGTGCCTCTCAACCATCCACATTGACCTAGTGTGTACAGGTCCACACAATTCAATCTCCTCAACTTGGTGTATGAGGTAGTGTTCTTGTGCATTGAAAAAAGCTGGAGGTAGACACTTTTTCATTTCACACATTAAATGAGGAATTTTTCTCTTCCAATATTTTATATCGTCTTTATGGATTTCTTTACATGACAACCACCCACAAGGTATTCAAGACGCAAAAAAAATATATTACATAAGAAGTAAAACAAATCACAAATATAATATCTATACAATGAACTAAACAAATATCACTACTTACCTCATGTATTTTACAAGATCATATATGACTTGCTTGACATTATTGTCGAAGTCGTCTGGGAGAGATAGAGGTAGAACGTATTGCAACAATTATAAAATTATCTTTCCATTTTTTTGTAACAAAATGAAAAGTACACATACACGCAATACTTAAATACATACTAAAAACACAAGAACATGAATTACCTTAATGAAGGTATGCCAATCATGCGTTTTCATCCCTGGCCCAAATTCACTTTTCTTTGATATGAGATTGTTTATGTTCGTAGAAAATCCTGTGGGAAATCAAATTTTTTGTATGACTTCTTTTATAGCATTGCTTTGCTGGTCCGTTAATAACCAAGGAAGCTCACTTATATTAATCTGGTCTCCATGGCTATTTGATTGAATGACATTTATCATTGCATGATTGGAATCCTGAATGTCACTACATATTTTGACATTTTTTTCTTTGTCACGCCTTCCATCCAATATTTTCCATACTGTCTCTGTTATATTCTTTCCAATATGCATACTATCAAACAAATTAACAATTTGTAACTTCTCATAGTAGGGCAACCTACTAAATTGTTGGGGATAACTTTTTATTCCCTTAGGAAGGTGGTCATTTATGCCTTCGCGACCTTCATGATCATCAATCACATCATCAGTAAACAAAACAAAATAGAAAAGATGTTTTATGACAAACCAATAGATGGAATGGCATTAGCTTGATGATTAATTCTATTATATTCCAACTTCCACAGGTGAGGTGTCATTCTTCGTGGCTTTGATGTATTCTCTTCTTTCCCATTGAAAAGATGTTTTTCAGTATTTCGATACTTATGATTTTTGTGGAGAAAGTGCCTATACTCATCAAACACCTGCTTTCCTAAACTTTTTGAATGACGAGATTTCAACTTTGGACCACAAATAGGACATGCAAATTTTCCCTTTGTTTGAAGACCTACAAGATAATGTATAATTGGATTAAATATGATAATTTTTTGAATTATAATGTTCATGCACAACTTAAACACTATAACATACCACAAAAATGTGTTAGCCCCGGGGCATCGTGTATTGTCCATAGAAGCATCACATGAAATTGAAATTGTCTTTGTCCTATTGGTCTAGAGATGTCATACATAGTGACACCATTCCATAACTCTAGCAACTCATCGATAAGAGGCTCGATATATACATTCATATCTTTAACTTGGTACTTACCTAATCGAATGAACAAAAACATTACATAATTATTATAAACATTTTACTCTAATATTTATAATTAAATTTAGACAACTATATTTAAATGATAAAAAACCTGGAACAATCATTGCCAACATTATGTGCTCCCTCTTTATTGACATCCATAGATGAATGTTCTTGTTGATAACAAAAACAGGCCACACTGAGTAAACAGATTTCATATCTCCAAATGGATTGACACCGTCCGCTGCCAATGAAAGCTTGAGATTATGAGGTTCTTCTTTAAAGTGTGGCCACTTTTCCTCTATGTCCATAAATGTTGAACCATCCATAGGCATTCGAATAATGTCATCTCGACTTCTATTGCATGCATGGTAATCCATAAATTGTTCCAAGCTAGTGCACTTGAATAATCGTTGCATACGTGGAATAATGGGAATATAGCGAAGAACCTTGCGAGGAACCCTTTTTGTTATTTGATCTATTCGATATCTACTGATATGACATTCAGGGCATTCAGTTCAAAATTCATGTTGTTTGTGATATATAATATGATCATTGGGACAAGCATCTATTGCTTGATACTCCATTCCAATATCTTTCATAACGGCAGATAATTCTCGGTATGAGCGAGGTAGAATATTTGATGGTGGTAACAAAAACTCACCTATCAATCTACAGTGAAAAAACTAATTTGTTATAATAAAGAATATTAATGGTACAACATGATTCACAGTTTATTATAACATATATGACATACCTTAACATACTTGACATTGTTATGTTGGATAAACCATTCATAACCTTCAAGTTAACCAACAACAATACAGTGGAGAGAAGAGTTGCCTGTGAGCCTTCGTAAAGGGCCTCAAATGCCTTCTCAAGTAGAGGGACATCATGAACAACATCAAGGTCATCTTCATCATCATGATCAGCTACGTGAGTACTGAATGAGTCATGGATCAATGTATTTGTACCATCATCTTCAATTGTGTTTTCTGGCTCATGATCGTCATCTTCCATGGGATCATTATCTTCAGCTTCGATATTCACACCTCCATGTTCGTCCACTTCGAAAACCATATTCTCAGGGTTGTGTTGATCCATACCATGTGCTTTGGGGTGCTTGAGCTATATAAAATTGATAAACATAAATAAACCGTGATCATGATCTCATCATCACGTGATTTATTATGTATATAAATTGTCAAAATGATATAATGAGAAACTTACCAATGGATGATAATCATGTCCACCTTCAATGTGACCATGCAGCGTACAATGTTTCTTCGTTGTTTTGATTAGAAGTCTTCTAGTCTTTAACCCCTTACAAATTTTGCACAGACAATAACATTTTCCATCACCTTTTCTTTTCAAGTTAGACCACAATCTAGCAATTGTCTCCTTATTTTTTTGTTCGTTGATATTGTCTGACATGGTCTTTCTTCACAGGCAAGAAAATAGAAATTATCATCATTGAACAAAGCATCTTATTGAATTTAGATTTCTAGTTTGCTTATGGTACATCACACAACATGGAAAACAAGAAATACTCAATAAATAATAGGATTCATTGATCTAGTATTATCACAATCTGCACCAAGTAAGTGGGCAAAAAACTTTGCAACATTACGCAGTTTATTTGTTTCCAGTCTGTGTATCATAGAATATTGTTGTACAAAACACTTATCAAAAAATTCCTCATAAATTTTATTGATCATACATAATCTTTTCCCAAGAAGACCATAATAACAAAGGTATGTTCTCTCTTGACCAGGTTCAAGCTTGATCTTTAGTAGCTTATGACCAGCTTCCTCAAAATCAACACTTGACATGATTGTCAAATAAATTGTACGTCTTAAATTGACCAAGTTTGTCTTTGTCTCATCCTATATTCTCAGTGCTTCCTCACTTTCCTCTTCATCATCATCATCATCGTCATCATCATCTGAATCATCACCTGAATCATTCTCCCCTTCTGCTTCATCTGAAGAAGCATATCCAAGGATATCTTTCTTCAGTTTTTCATAGGTTGCCTCATGCTCTAAGAAATCAGGATCTGGCTTGAAAACATCCAAACCAGCTTCTTGATCAAGTTCATCTTCTAGGAAAACTTCATGTGTTAACTGATCTGGATGCACAGCTGGATGACCCTCAAACTTAGCTTTGCGAAATGCAAAAAGGCCTTCGATTAAAAACTGTACTCATTTGTCAATTTCCCCCTCACGGAGAATACCTCTAAATCTTTCAAAAATCCCATAGAGACCTTTGGGTGAAAGGTCTTGCAACAAAGAACCACATTCTTTCACGAACCCAACAACAACCTCTACACTATCATCTATGGGGTTCTCTAGTAAAAGGGTGAGAAGTTCCAAGGCAATGATCACATGTGCAACTTGTTTTGTTTCACTAAATGAGCTATGGATTTGGCTGCTACTATCAACATGTGCTTGTCATTGTGTTTGTATTCCCTCTTAAGCTGCAAAATAATTCTTCACAAAAGCATATTGCCAACTTCAGGAAATTTTCTATTTACCACAGCAACCAATACAGCAAAAACATCTGTACATCCAGGGGATGCCATTTGGGATTTCATACAAGACCTACAAAATAGACCCCTCCCATGGATGAGATTCTCTGCAAACAACTCTGGAATGATGTTCTTGATGTTAGATGCATTTACCTTGTTTACTAACCCATTGATACTCTTCCAAAGGGCATCCCATGTCATGCGTTGGTATTCCACACTGGTCTTGTCTTCCACATCTTTCATCATTTGAGCCAACTTAAATGGGGGAATGTAAACACCCTCGCTTCTTCCAACACCCTTCTCAGCTCCTCTTACAACACCTTTGCCATTCCCATTCTGAGATGGAGCAGACACGACACCAGAAGTTTTCACTTCCTTTGCGTCTATGTCCCTCTTGTTTCCAGAAGCCCCTTTACCACTTAATTTGTGCTTCTTTCTGTACATAAACCCATCAGGAAGCATGAGTTTTTGCATATAAGCTCACCCAAATATTTTACAGTTATTTTTCATCAAGATTCCCTCAAGAGCTGGCAGATCCTGCTTCCATACTTTAATTTTGTTTTCTCAAAGGACAATCCTAAAAATCCATCCATTGCAAACAACTTCTTACACCTTTGTTGGTTGTGGTGGCGTCACAGAGAGTTTACATCAATAAATCAAGAACATGCCAATGCTTTATATGCAGCAGTAGAAGTCTATCTCTTATTCAATATCTCCAGTGAAACCCCCATGATCTTTTGTTGGAGTAGAATTTGTTATATTCTAGAAAGGGTCTTGTCCTTTGTTGATGGGATATTCATCTACCTCAAGAAATAAATGTTCTTTTCTCCAACAAGAAGTGGAACTAAATGAAGATCTAGCACCATGAAATGAATCCTCAAAAGGATTACTATAGTTAGTTTTGGTAGATAATGATCTGGGTAAAATACTAATGTGGCTTTAGGAAACATTATGTACTAGCTTATCATACTCTAAAAACTTTGGTGCAACATGCTACATCCAATTAAGTCTCCATCGGTATCTCTATTGTGTTTATGGATTGGGATTCAATGTACTCTTTTTATACACAGATTTTACTTTCAAGTGAGGAGGTTTGGATGCACTTACTTGTCTTTCAATTGTATCCCTATTTCAAGAATTTCTTCTATCAACAAATCATTTGTTGTAAGTTGTACAAGTGGAAGCTTGAACATGCCTTCCATGCTAGCCTTTTTGATACGTTCAACACCATCTTGTGCAAAAAATCTTTAGAACTCCACTATTTCATTGAAGAGTGAGTAGTAGGGACAATCTAGAACACTTACAAAGGTTTTGCAAGAGAGATAAATAGACCTAAATATTATGGCTTAATAATGATCAATAGGTAAATAGATAAGAAACTCTCAATATCAAAATGACTTTCTCAATTGTCTTTACTAGAAATGGATAGATCTGCTAATAATGGCTTTATGACTGTATGTCAACTTTAGACTCAATCCAAGAAGAGCTAGAACTAATATGCGATATCTAGATTTATGATCTCTATAATATAACAATCCCATAATTATGTTTCCACACATCTATACCACAACACAAACATCATGCTAGTGTTTAGCCATAGCAATTGATATCCTAATTATAGAATGTGAAATATGCACATAACTATGAATAAAGATTAAGAAAAACAAAGAAAGATGCTTATTGCAAACATAAATGACTAATGGACAAGAATTGAATTCATTGTAGATAGTTTTGAATATCAAATTCACTTATTTGTGTGCATTTAGTAACTCGTGTACTTGTGGCCAACCATTTATCTCTTTCATAAATTAAACACTTATTAATAACATTAAATGGCTGAGTAATTATATTTTAGTTGAAATTGAAAATAAAATATTTTATTTCAGGACAACTCACACTATTCCCTATCATATTTTAGACTCTCGGTTTTGTTAGTAGTGGTTTGATGTCTTTGGAGCTGATCATTGTATTTCTTTAGCTACGTTTGCCAGCATACTCCCAGCCTATGCCAAAATGGGAGCTTTGGAACAGGGTATGGACATCCATCAAAGCATAAAAGATAGAGGAATTTTGTCAGATGTAGTTGCAACTGCTCTGTTAGCATGTATGCAAAATGTGGAAGCATAGACAAGGCATGAGAACTGTTTGATGGATTGCCTCAAAGAAATGTGGTTTCCTGGACTGCAATGATTGTCGGATATGCACAAAATGGATTTGTTGAGAAGGATTTAGAAACTTTCAAGCAAATGCAATCAGCAGGTGTAAAGCCAAATTCCACGACCATTGCTACTATCCTCCCTGCCTATGCCAAAATGGGAGATTTGGAACAGGGTATGGACATTCATTGAAGCATAAAGGATAGAGGAATTTTGTTAGATGTACTTCCCTGGTAGACATGTATGCAAATGTGGAAGCATAGACAAGGCACATGAACTGTTTGATAGAATGCCTGAAAGAAATGTTGTCTCATGGACTGCAACGATTGCTGGATATGCACAAAATGGATTTGTTGAAAAGGCTTTAGACACTTTCAAGCAAATGAAATTGGAAGGCATAAAGCCAAATTCCACAACCTTTGCCAGCATCCTCCCTGCCTGTGCAAAAATGGGAGCTTTGGAACAGGGTATGGACATCCATCAAAGCATAACAGATAGAGGAATTTTGTTAGGTGTTGTACTTGCAAATGCCCTGCTTGACATGAATGCAAAATGTGGAAACATGGACAAGGCTCGTGAATTGTTTGATATGATGCCGCAAAGAGATGTGATCTCATGTGAACAATCAACACGTGCGTATACGGGAGGAAGGGATTGCTGCTACAAAATTGAACACTCACTCCTCAATCACAGTTCTATGGTTTTACGAGATTAAACTAGGGCAATTAACCACCACATGTATATTTTTTGCAACATGAAATTAAAAACTAGGGCAATTTGAATCTACCTCCTGCGCGGGATTGCAAGCAATGCCACAAATGCCTTCGACGCAGGTTTGATGTTCTTAGGGGTTGAAGTCGCCATGAACGCCTATGCGGGAAATTTGCAATACAAATGAATTCCCCTCTTCTTCTTTTTTTAAGATAATGGCCGTTGTCGTCGGAATTACGACAAACTCAAGCACTTTTTTGGAAAAAAGAAAATTCTCATTGCTAATGCCTTCTTCGTCGAAACCAAATGGGAAATTTTTGTCGGAATTACGACGAATGAGGGCATTTTTTCAAAAAAAAATCAAATTTGGCCACAATATACCTTCTCTGTTGGAAACCTCAGTTGGAAATCTAGTCCAAATGTATTAGTGGGGGAGTAGTTGTTTGTATGTTCTGGTATTTTTTAACTGCTTTGGCATCTGATGTCAAAGGGGGAGAGAGATCTATGGAAAAACATTATTCTTTTGGAGACATTATTCATTGGGGGAGAGATATATACTCTTTGTATTTGAATTTTGATTTTTGGTATTGATCTATTTTGGAGATTGTTGGTTTTTGGTTTTTGGCATTTTGTTTTGGCACTTAGATGTTTTTCCATCTAGTGTTGCCATCAATGCCAAAGGGGGAGATTGTTGGTATTATGGATGTGTTGCATTAGTTTTGTCATTGATGTCAACACTTATCCTTCTGGAGATCTACATTGTTGATTTAGCAATATGGTTATATTGGTTTACTATTGAATCGACACATTGTGTTCACTGGCAAGGTCAGTGACTTATGCACAGTCACCAGTATATGTTCACCGGAAGGTTATATGGTTCACCGACACTAATGATGACTTGTTATCATCTAGAGATCACTTGATTATGTCAAAGACATGGTTTGGATACTTGGTTTTGGTGTTTTGGTTATTGGTCTAATTGGATTGACATATTTGTTGTTACCGATAGATTGGTCTAGGTTATGGATTGGTATGCGTTATCTATTCCAGACCAACATGACATGTTATGGAGATGATTTATTGATTGAATATTGTTGTAAATGTATTGAGCCAACATGATGCATCACATCAAGACTTGTTTGTAATTAATTTTATTGTAATATTCTTAGTAAGCTGACCTACACATTTTGTCTTAGGTTTTGTATATATGTAAGATCTCATTTGTGAGATGATAGAGAAGATATGGTCATGGTATGGTATTGTAACATGGTATGTGAAAATATTGAAGATCATATGAGCAAACCATAGAGAAGGTTCAAGAAAGGTTTGAAGGTGTTTATCAAAGCTTAACCGGTACTGAATCCAACATTGGAGATGTTATTCTGAGTAGTACATTATTCTAGGATTTAACCATCCTACTGTAGTCATTGCGACTCCCATTTGAGCAATGTGCTCTAGGCGGTTGGCCTTTCTGCATGTGCAGACCCCATTTGTATACACATACTATCTATTGTAGTATCATTTGATTGTGGGTAAGGTTTCCCACCATGATTTTTCCCCTTACAGGGTTTTCACATCAAAATCTTTGTGTTATGTGTTATGAATGTTGTTTCTCTTTCTGTTTCATACATTAAGTTTCACTGGTATTGATATTAACTGCTAATCTGTTAACCAACAATAAGTTTGGTTGACCGGTATTAAGTATCAAGTTTGATTAAGTTATAATTGAGTTGAAATTCATTGACAACTGATTCACCCCCCCTTCTCAGTTGCCCTTTCGGTTCCTAACACACACTACCTAGAGCACATTGCTCATCACAAAAGGAGCCTCGCTGACTATAGATCCAAATGCTAGATTACAAACAAAAACTAAACTCAGAATGTGCATCTTCTATGCAAGATGAGTTCCGATTAAAGCATTATCTGTACCGGTTATATTGTAACCTCCCTTACCAGTATCTTAGATTGCTTCCCAATCCTCTAGACCAATAATCAAGACCGATTGCATATCTTTACATTCACATTCTATCAATCAAGATAACATCACAAAACCTTTCACATCACTTATCTATTATATCTCCCAGCGGACTGACTTATATACCCATTTACATGAATAAACACAAATGCCTTATGTTGACTTACAAACATATCACAAAACATAAGACACATGTCGGCCCAGATAAAATATAAAAATAAAACAATATGATCATTGTCGCTTCCAAGCTTTCCAAATCAATTTAATATGTCAGCCTTATAATATTGATTCCAAGTTTGACGGTTCCCTGAATGTTGGTTCCTTGAATGCCGATGTAGTGAATGTCGGCTACCTTGATTGTCAGATCTCCCATAAAGTGTGTTGCCATCAATGAAAACACTTATAAACCAAATGAGTGTCAATTGCCAACAACACGTAAAACCCTGTGGTGAAATATTATTATTCCAATTCATCTATTATAATATTTTTATTTTCACCCATCTTAACTTCTTTTGTAAAAATGTTATTATCTCCTTTCCAGAATATGTTATTCTTTTAGGGTGCGCATTTTGTTCATTATTTTACATTGTGCAGGTCCAAAAGGATCAAGCTACAAAGTGCCATTCAATTGTATTTACTCGAGAATTTATTTTGTGGATGGTGCTACATGAAGTCACATCTCTACGAGCATCAATGTCAAAAATTCATGATTCTTTGCAAATGCTCCCTCATCTTGCACGTAGAAGGACAATTGCAATGTCAATTTTTGATAAAAATCTTCTGTATATATTTTTTATGCTATGATAAATGTCCATGTCGAGTTCCAAAGCTCCCATTTAGGCACTGGCTAGGAAATCTCTTTAGTTGTTTCTTTAGTAAACAAATGGAAGAAAGAGTTGTTTGGCTCAATTCAATTTGCTTGTTTTTCATTTTTATTGTCAGAAAATCTAATTGTAATTGATTTTCCATCATTGGACCCAATACATTTTATTTCCATTACTTTCGCTATATTCTCCAGCTACAATAACTCCTGCTCAAGGGTTTTAACCTCTGAAGACACTTTCTGAACTCTAGCCTTCTTCCAGGAAGAATCCCTTTGTAGTATGTGTATCAGGTAAGAAATAGCACCCAAAGCAATGCCACTATCTTTCTTTGCTAAGAAGCTAACACTGAGCACCATTTGCAGTGATGTAGAATTTGGTTCTACACCTGCGAATTGTATTGGTTTGAAAAATTCTTTGAACAAAATTCATCTTTACACTCCATGATATAATCACTTTTGTATTGATTCATCTGGAGATGAGGATGGCCAAGGATGTCAATTTTTTTAAAACTTCTAAGGCATTCTAACCAAATTCCTTGTTTCTATATATAGTATCCATCGTAGGCCATGAACTCCCTATATATAGTATATTTCTTGAAAACTTCTAAGGAATTCTAACCAAATTCCTTGTCAATTATTTAGTTGCATGTTTTGCACTCCATCCATATCTGACTGGGAATTTATAAAGCTTCTTTAATGAATTCATTTTGTCCATATCTAGTATCACTACATCTTTTTTTTTATATTCACTATCGTGGAATCTGGAGGTGTCCTTGCCAAAGCAAGACTAATCCCCCAGTGTGTACAACCCACTCACAAGGTAGCAACACACACAGAGTTAACACAGTCGGGGACTCGAACTCAAGACCATGGGGAGCATACCCACGCCTTAAGTTGTGATCCACGACCGGGTGAGCTAGGGCCGAAGCCCTATCGCTGCATCTTAGGGTTTCTTACTCTATGAAATATGCTTCTTGTTTTCGGCAAGAATTTGTATTTCGGTAAGACCCTTGTAGATAATTCTTGTCTTGTCGATAACAATGCTTGCACTATTGTATAGATTTTTGGGCCCCACTATTTACAATATTGTCTTCATTAGTAAGCACAATTATTTCAATTTTATGATCTTTAAGTTATTCCAATTTGGTTCGAATGAATCATACCTTTTGATATGTGCTTATCGTATATAAACATTTGTATATGTATTGAATGCAACCATCTCATATACACATTAAATGAATTATTATTTAGGAACAATATACTTTATAGCTGAAATTAGCATTTGCTTGTGCATGACATGATATTTCATTGGTGCATTTATGACATGTATCAGTCCCCTTCTAAAACCATACGTTGGGCTCTACCCTTATGGGAGCTGCATTTACCCCCACATATAGTTTATTATTCAATACATTTCAACAACCTCGATGTTGTTGATTTGAATTATCAAGCTTTTGGAAAGTGAAATATTTACTTTTGTGAGAGTTAGCTTGCTATTCATGCCTTTCATTAATGAACTTGTAACAATAACAACCTCATCTGATGATCAAATGAAACATTCTTCTCAAACCAATGCTCCATACGATGCCCTGACATATTTTGCTAATAAATCAATATTGTCAAATTGTGCATTTTGACCCTCTATAAAAATATCCAATATTGGCTTTTTGCATTTGGAATCTGTCTTGGAAATTGACCCAATCATATAATGAAATTATGATAGTTTGCAATCATGTATACATTTAACTAGAAATTGCAACACAATTGACGGCTTTGAGAAATCCATCTCGAGATGAGAAACATTAATTTCCAAAGTGGGCTCCAAAATTGATTTTACCCTTGTGCAAGTTTTAGATACACATAAATTGCATTTGGTTTGAGCTTAGAAGAAATATCAAATAGATTGGTGGGGCTCCAAAACCTTGCATTAGAGTTCATTGTAATATAGAGAATTGTGGAGAACAATTGGCTTAATGTAGAGGTGATCTATTTGTCAAATAATTATTCAGATAGGAGGCTACTTTTTTTGGCAAAAATTGAATAAATTACAAATGAATCATGTTTGGGAAAAATAGAAAATTGAGTCATGAGGCTCTACAAATTGGTACAAAAGTGATTTGTTAATAGGATAATTGAATGGAGTAATTAGTCTCGCTTGATGGATTACAAGTGCAAAGATTTTAACTCTCCAACATGGCTACTTGGGATGGTTGTGTAACTCCGACTAGTGTGCACCCTAAATTTTTCTATTTGACAGAGGTATCAAATTTGACTGTGAGGAGATCAATATGAATATTCATGCTTATTTATAAGTGGTAAAACTAATTGCAAGGTCAAATTTCTTATCAGGATCAAGATTTATGAATGCATTTTTTAGGAGTGGTCACTAGATTTGCTTCTTTAAGGTACCCTAAGTTTTGCAAAAATTAGGGTTCCAACTATGGCTTTGTCTAGGGATGTATGCCCCTTGTGGGCATAGCAAGAATCCATTTTTCTCTGGTAGAGTAGACTATGTGCCAATCACCTATCCTCTGCAGATCATGTTAAAATTCTATTTGGTGACCCGAGGCCCCAAAAATTGAATATTTATTTTTTCCCCTATCAAAAATTTGATTCTCATCCTAAAGCAATATAAAAACTTTGAAAGTATAAATATCACCTAATTGGTTGTTTCTATCACAACATGCATCATCCATCCTTTTATTATAATATCTTTAGATGATAGTATGTTTCTTCGGAACCCCTTTCTTGATTTGGGGAAAAATATTTTCATTCTCCTATGCATGTCACATCTTTATGCTTATTTTCATTGCAAGTATACATACTATGTTGAGGTCCACTAGTAAAGTTCAATCTAAAATTTTGTGAAATGAAAAACCCACACCTTGATTTTTTTTTCAATTGAACTTTATGCTGGAGAGAAAAATTACCCATCAACCGTAATAATTTCTCACGACCTTTCCTTTTTATTTTTAAATTTTTTTTCTTTAAACTTTAGCACTCTGAGTGGGATCCACCTTAGATTCAGGATGGTAATACTGTAAGTCCTCAACTTTGCAGATTTGGTTATTTTATTCATCATTTGATTTATCTCCTTGGTCATCCGAAAATCTTTTTTCTTCCTCATATGCTAGGTTATAAAAATTATTTTCAAAAATACCTTGCTATGGTATCATCTAATCTTCCTTTATTTTTGTATCATACCAAAGTCTTGAAAAATAATTAAAATTATTTTCATTCATATGCATCTTTTATTAGATGATCAATATCTGAATTTTCACTTCCATTAGGTAATTTAAACCATCTCTCAGTAAAGGTAGCAATGTCTTCTCTCAAGAGCTTGCTCCCAGTTATGAACATCACTACTATCAATGTAACAAAGGTTATTATGATCATTTATTTCTTCATTTTATAGGCCCTCCAAAATATTTTTTATCTGAAAATTCCTCCTTCTCTGTAGGATCTTCACTATCAAAATCTATCTATGCAGGGTATGTGAAACTTGAATTACTCTTATGAGAATATTTATGATATTCCATGTCTAGAAGATTTGAAATCTATCCACTATTGAGTAAACCTATTTCCTCATCCCCATTGTTACTGACACGTGCTTCTACTGTAGGCAAAGTGTCCTCGTTGCTTTTGGGTAAGGATGCTCCTTCACTTTCATCACGTCTGATACATTCATCCTCTTCACTGATTGAATCATTAAATATAGATGAATGAATCATTTGTTCACCATCAGGAGAGCACATTCCTTTGCACGTTTCATAGTCCATTATTTCACTATGTATGTCCAAAAATAAAGACAACTCCTCATTATTAATATCAACAATATTTTCTTCAGATTCTGGTTCCCTGTCGTGAATATAATTGTCATTAATTGTCTCTTCATCGGATGGGCCTTCCAAAGGGATAAGAAATTCTTCTGCATCATTATCTTCATTTAGTTTCATGCTTCCACTAATTTCTGCATTATTTTCCTTTGCAATTTCAATTGTGTACAACCAATCGAGAATCTAAAAAAACTTCTTTGGTTTCAACTAGTCAAGAAGAGATTTCAAGAGTGGGTTATATAATTCAATACATTCATTTTCTTGAGGTCTGAAGTGTTCTAGAATTTTCACATATTCACTCATGATCCTTTTGATTAAATAAAATGGATCTTCCCCCTCTTGTCTTCTTATGCCAAGCAATGCATTAAATACACTTTGAACTCAATATTGTTTGATTCTTGTTCAAATGAAAGGCAATATGGTGAATGAACTAGAACATTAATGATAGGTGTATTATCTTCAATAATTCCATAGAATTCATTTAGGAACCACCATTCAAACTCTTCCCATGATGAGATACCTTGCAGGGGTAACACACTCTAAATTTCATTTGCAACACCTATCAATGATCTTGCGAAAAATTTCATGATATCATCTTCTGCACAGATCTAAAATTCTTCAATAAAATCATAAAATTCCTTCAAATGCCTGATTGTTGATTCACCTTCCTTTCCATGGAACTATGGTACAAGTTTCTTAAGTTTGTATGGAAACTCATTCCGATTATAAGGGATGTTGCTAAAATCCAATGGCTTATAAGCCTCAAGAAGACATACTTGTCTATGTGGGTATGGTGGTGGTTGTGAATTATAAAAATATGTGGCTTCATATGGATATGTATTTTGGTACATTTGGATGCTTGAACTTGTTGCAATTTCTCGTGTTATTCTTTAGATTCTTTTCAATAGAATTGCCACCTCTTTTAAAGAGGAAAAATTATTTCTTTTTCTTCTCGGTCTTCTCCTTCGGCAAAGTCACATTTTCATTTCTTATGTACTGCTGCAATAAACTCAAAGCTTTCTGACCTACCTAATGATTGTCAAAGATCTTGTAAATCCTCCCCAGCTAAGTCTCCAATTTGCTGGTTCCCAAATCAACAAATTGGAAAGTTCTATAAGTGTGTTAGGCTTTATGTTCAAACTTCCCAACTGGCTTGGCCAACTGATAGAGTGGTTCCTTAGGATTACTTACTCCCTACACTTTAGGCTCTGTAGGACCTAGTCGGGTATACCTATTCATAAACTAAATTCTTCAAGATGATTTTTTTTATAGAAGATTATACTTTACACTGTAGTCTAATTCTGATATTTATCTCCAAGTGACAATTGCTTGAGATAAAATTATCTATTATTTAGCTTCTTCTACTTATTCCTACTTCCTACTTTGTTTCCTACTTATATCTTCAAACTGAAACTGAAAAATGTAAATATTTTAAATAGGATAAATTTTAATTTGATAGTTGATCAGTTCCTTCCCTCCTCTTGGGCTACAGACTCATTCCTTTCTAGAATCTCACGTATAACCCTTGTGAGACAATTTTAAACCCACCCCTTGAATGGATCTATCAACTTGTCTAACCTCTAATACTACTCCATTATTGCTTGTCACAACATTCAATCTAACTTAGTTTAACTTTTACTTGAAAAGACCAGTAAGACAAGAATCATAAGGATAAGAAGGTCTTAGATGAATCTTGTTTGCCAAACTGCCGTAACAACAAATACTTTTTTCATAAGGAAATTTAGGACAACAATCACTTGCTTCAAGTGAAAATCACAAGAGAATTGATACCTAAAACACATGAGATTCCTTAGCACAAATGAATTGAAAAAACACTAGATCATTAATTGAAAATGAAAATTGTAGAGAGAAAATAACTATCTTCTATTCCTTCTTCTATTATTATATTACCTTTTTTTGTTTTAATTTCTACTGTTACATATATATATTGCATTTTAGGGATACAACCTTTCTCCTTACTAGGTGCAACTTTCCATTTGAGTAATTATCTTAGAGATGATTAAAATATTAAATTTTAATCACCTTTATCTTCATACTAATATTCCTCTTGTGGTAATTTTCCGCTCATATGCGATACGTTTATCCACTTCAATAATTCTCCCATGTTTGATGAAAACACTCACCTTTTTGCCTTTGTTTCTAAAAAATAATTACTTTGTTTCCATGCCTTGGTTTTCCTCCCTTTGCCTTTCTCATGAGAAAATACATCAGGTTGTATATCACTCTTTACCTCCATTATTATTTAGATAAAATCATTTTCCCAATAATCTTCTTGTTGACTACTAATTTTGCATTATACACTAATAGCCTTATGGGAAATTCAGTGATGGGGGACCTTTGCGTGAAGTTCACTAAGTAACCTCCGGGTTTGAGAAGCCAACTTTTCATACAATGGGTGAGAAAAGGGAAAAAGAATAATTAACAGCTACACTAATTTGGCGATAAGCCATAATATTTTTGGAACATTTGAAGCACAAAGCACCCAGGTATTTGCAGTTTTAAGGCCCATTCAACAATCTACATGCCAATACAATTAGAGAAGAAAATCAAATAAGGATAATTCAACATAATATGACATACACCATTCATCTAATAGATAACAAGTTTAATAACATAGCTTAATCCATAGAGTCTCACAACACATCATAGAAGTTATTGAATTAGAAAATAGCACTGGATTTAACCTATTAAGCTTCAAACAAAATAACCATAAAGGCCACAAGCATAGTCTGATATATTTATCATCCACAAAACATAATTAACATAAAGGCTTGATTCACAAAGCCAAAGTCTAGTTATCTTTCCTCAAAGTCTAAACCTCCAAACAACTGAAGGAAGAGAAATAAATAGCCCCCAGGTGCCTAACAACTACCAACAGGAAAGCACGAGAAAAAAATCCGCAACCACTCCCTGTCAGGAATCTCCTTGTGTGGCATCCATAGAGACGCATGCAATCAAAAGTCGAAAACGACCCTTTGATATCATTATGCTAACTGCATCATGGCGATCTATGTACTTGTCGAAACAAGAAACCTGTGGTGCTAGCATCATTCCAACTCTCGAACCAATGAAGGGACACACGACAACTTGGAGGAGACTCAGAGCCAAGTGCAAAAGGAGGACCAGGAAATGAAGCGCGGAGGTGCCAAGTGCCATTGCTAGCGCATGAAGAATTGTGGGGCCAGGAGCACATACACCAAAGGGAATACCTGCACCACGGGGCAGCTTTGCGCTTTCTCAATGCAAGGCGAGAAAGGATAGCCACTTAGAGAAACATCATGACACCACGTGGCACGTGTGGACAAATGGAAGAGCGGGCAGAAAAGTGAAAGGGGGATGGAAAACACTTAACCAAAACAACACCCCACAAACCCTCGCTGTCATAACTCTGATCAGCAACATAGATGGTATCAAATTTGTCATCAAACCAATGGCAATCAACAAAAATCACCCCACACTCTATCTCTATCCAAAAGGTATACCTCTGAACATTCCTAGATTGCTGGTAAACTATTGTAGACAATGAAATGTCAGGATATGCCACATGATTCCACCTAGGACAGTCACTATTCCTCAAGGAATCGAAGAAAATGAAGTCACCAACCAACAAAGACATCGCTGCCACTAGGATTGACACAATTGATTTACTTGACTGCAGGAGGACCTACCGATGTTGGATTTTGAAGAATTGTGGGGCCAGGAGCACATACGCCAAAGGGAATACCTGCACCACAGGGAAGCTTTGTGCTTTCTCAATGCAAGGCGAGAAAGGATAACCACTTAGAGAAACGTCATGACACCACGTGGCACGTGTGGACAAATGGAAGAGCGGGTAGAAAAGTGAAAGGGGGATGGGAAACACTTAACCAAAACAACACCCCGCTCTTAATTCTCTTTAGTTTTTCTTTTAGTTTTCTTGGAATGACTTGCATTTGGTGTCTTGAATGGGGCTTCTAGCGACTCAATGAGGAATTCTGCCTGCGGAATGCTAGGACCTAAAATTATTGGTTCGAAGACCAAACTTAAGCTTGAATTAGGAAAAGAAGAACAAAGACCTGCTGCAACGGGATCCAATCGTCCTCAGAAGGCAATGCCTGAGCTTCCAGGATCTGGCGATTACGGTCCAAATAGATAACTTCATCAAATGGTAAGCCTATTGGTTCCTTGTGGACAATATTTAGAAGCACATAGAGCCGAGCCAAGGGGTGCAGGAGCTACTCGACTTCCTTAGTTAAAATTGGACTACTAAGGCACTGTAGGAAAGTCTGATCTTGTTGCAGCTGATCAATTTGGCTCATAACATGCTCAACCCCTAAAACAGAGCCATTTGTAGGAAAAGGTGAAGGCAGACCAAGGTACAAAAACCTCTCCACAGGACGCTTGATATCTAGAACCGAAATCCTCAAGGAATTAAGTGTTTCCGATGCTTGCATGGATTCCTTGTGATGATTGATGAAAATTTTGACCCTCCTGGTCAATTGATTATGATTTGCAACTCCTTTTGCTACCAAATCCTCATTAGAAGTGACATGTAGCCATTGAATTAACCTCTGGGCCATGGGGAGCTTAGGACCAATTAAGAGTGTAACCTTGTCAATTAGAACACCCGCTCTAGCACAAAGAGAATATACTTCACCAAGGAACCTCAACATAGGCTACAACGGAGGGCAATATTGCTTAACCTTCTCCCAATGAGAAAAATACAATTCTTCCACAACCAGGGAGAGATCTTGAGGAACTTCCAGAGGAGGGGGAAGTTGAGATAAGGGTGCGATTTCATTATCCTTCGCTCTTATCTTATTTTGCAAATCCTTATTTTTGTCCTACTCATGAGTGGCCTGATACTTCAAAGTGAGGATCCTGGTGCCTCTATCCTGAAAAAGCATCCTAAAGATGCACTATGCGATCTTGCTCTTGCTGTAATAATTCCTTTACATTTTGGAGTTCCTTCTCAGCTTGCTCCAGGCTACTTTGCATTTCACGCATGGTTGCTTTAAACTTCCCTCTTTCCTTAGAAAGAGTGACTTGTGCATTGCTCAAATATCGAGCGTATTCTTCTTTTAGGCGAACCTCTTCCCACAGCTGAGCTTGAATCTGGGTAGCATCTCTGGAAGTTGCTTTTAGTTGTTGTATTTCTTGTTCTCTCTCTTGCAATTCCTTTAGTGCTATATTCCTCACCGCCTCTTGCCCCTATAGCTGAGAACTCACATTGTTCAGGGCAATTTGCAACTTTTCTTTTTTATAATTTGCTTGGGCTAACAAGCCTTGCAAATGGTTGATTTCAACATTTCTAGCTTTGTCCTCCTTCCTCTAACAATCCAAGGATTCTTTGAGGCGACTGAGCTCTTCATGCATCTTGTCCAGACGATGACTCTTCTTGATGAAATCTAAAGACATGACCTTTGAAGTCTCTTCCATCATTTCTACCTTAACCATTACAATGGCATTCATGAGATCAATCCCGACAACATGCAGGGAGTAATCATTTGATTTCATTTCGGCCTCTAGCTTGTTGACCTTTGGAAACATGGTTGCAAAGAGGAGACTTTGATTCTCCTCACTGAAGTGTGTCTGCACATGCGGTCGGGCTGGCTTCTATCCATCTTTATCCTTCTTCTTGGTGGCCTGGTTAAAACACACAGTCTTGGAGTAGGTGACCTGCTAATGAAAAGTATCTGAGATGGGAATAGATTGACCCACAAATGCTGAACCAGGAGGAACGACATATGGAAAAGAAGAAATTGAATCACCAAGGTTTGTCTGAATGGGTCGTGCAAGCATAGTTGGGGAGAAAAGTGGTACAAAGGGAGATTCCCCTAAAAAATATGGATCAACAGAGGCTAAACAAACAATGGGGGAAGGAATGGACTCTTTGAAACCAATAATACATGCTAGAGGAGTTTTAGTGGAAGTTTGCATGAAGAACGTTGCTAGGAAAATGACATTAGGGGTAGGGAATGAGGAAGCGGCCTGCAAAAATATAGCCTATTAGGAAGAGGCGGTCATGTACGCAACCTAAGGCTCAACCGGCAATCCGACGGGTGCTAATGTAAGAGCAGTAGGGACCTGGGTAGACATGGGTGCAACTTGGGACACCGAGGAAACTAGAGACTGAGAAGAGAGGAGGGGAGGAGGAAGGTGTACCTGAACTGTAGAAATCACCGCCTGCTAAGAGGTTGAAGGAGCCATAGGAACTCGAGAAGATGAACCCTTCTTTGCAGAACCCAGAGATAGTTTCTTTCTAGATGGGGGGTTGGAGATCTACTTTATGACTCATCTTTTTGAAGATTGAGAACGTGGTTTTTGAACCAGGCTGGAAAAAGGAACTTAAATGTCGGCCTCAGCATCTTGATCTTCTACATTAATAATCTCCACCTCTTGTTGTTGAGCATCTTCGAGGGATGAGTCCTCACATGGGGACTCATCACTCGCCTCTTCCTCATCGTTATCATACTTTTGCCATGTCTCTTCGAAATACTTGTCCAAGAGAGTGTTACCTAAATTAGCCCTGGGTTGTTGAGTTTCTTGATGATAGATCTAGAAATGCTCTCTCTTCTTTCTAGGCCAAAAATCTTCTTTCATGGTTAACAGCATATTCTGGGGAATAGGCTTAGTCCAGTTGTGCCTCTGCAAGGGAGTGTAGAAACTCAACCATGGGGGTCACACAATCTCATGAAAATCACTAGGATCAATATAGAGGCTTGGGTCATTCACTAGAGGATTGGTACAACCTTCCCATGAGTTTTGTGGCACATGCTTGATGGCATTCCTTCTATTTTTGCTAGACAAGCACCCATATGGGTCATAACTCCATACATCATCAATTACTACCAAGCTGTGTTGCACTAGTTTGGTGGTTGAGACCATCTCAACGATACTCTTTCATTCGAGGATGATGGGGACAACTACCTTGTGGTCCTGATTTATAGATGTATCATGTTTTCTTGACCCTATAACCTTATCAACTTCCACCTGCTACCTAAATATTTCAAGAGCCAAAGTCCTTTTGGTGACATACGTAGGAAGGCAGAATGGTTCCTCAGAAAAACCATGTATATGGATGAAAGAAAAATATCTCCCCAAGAACCAATCACAACGGGGGAATTCGTTACTCATCCAATTCACCTGAATCTAGGAAAATCGGGCAAGAGGCTCCTAAGGAATAACACTAAAATCTTGAAAGACGAGGGCTGGGAAACAATCTGAAAACTGATATGCATCATAGGTGGCCGACAAGATGGGTGTCCAGGCAAACACCAACATCTTATTTCCTTACTCATCATGGGTATCCAATTGCATGTACTAACTAAAGAAAGGGCAATTCTGGTGTAGAAATAGATGAACTAGGAAAGAAGTGAACCTAAACCATCGCGACTGCTCAAACTTGGTCAATTGCCTTGTCATCTCTTTGGCTATCAACACAGAGAAGTCAAAATGAAATGGCTCTTTGTTTTCAGCATTTAAAAATAAATCCCATCATGGGAGCTAAGATCTCCCGGTCATTATCATGACCGCACGCAATTGTTGAGGCAATGTCTTTAAGGTCATCTTTCTTTAGGTCGCTATAGGGTACTGGGAGCTTGGGAGGTTCAATCATTGAGCTCTAATTTAACATGGCTTGACAAAACGGGATGATATCTTGCCTGGTGTACCAGTAGTCTTGCACGTCATTCTTGTCAAAAATATCTATAATATCAATTCTGGGGCAACACAACATGTCCCTAACAATGTCTAGGGTTATGCTAACTCACAAAGAAGAGCTCTTTTTTGAAGGACAATTAGGCATGAATTTGCTTGCATACAATGCAACAAACTCTAGGAAATGTGCAACCATGGGTACCAAGAATTAGGAAAAGTCGTTATTCCAGAATTTAAACATCGTATATTGTGGCTCATTCCTATGGTTCAATATTATCACACATGCGGCCTCCCTGAGGCCCTTTGACTGTTTGTGCAGGTCAGGCTCAATGACATATTCAAATGTATCAATCACCGCCATGGGGTCACAGGTGTTGGTCTTTGACTTGGGCTTGGTTTTGGGGTAGTCTGACTTTGGAGGCATAGTGTGAGATGCATATGAGATCTCCCCATACACATCAACCCACATCTCAACTTGAGATGGGTTAGAGGCTCCTGTTGTAATCTCTATTTCTCTGTAAACCGGCTTCTTGACACTTATTGAGGACTTTGGCACTTGAAATGCAAAATGAATATCTTGCATGCACTTTTGAGGCTCCCTTCTTTAAATGCATTCCATGCCTAGATTTACATGCAAAAAAGATGTGTTTATTATAGGTATCAGTTTGCACATATGCCATCTCATTTTCCATGCGACATTAATGCTAAAACATGAAGAGGCATCACCATTGCATTTTTGAAATGATATCCGCCCACTACGCCATCATTTTAAGCCACTTGAGATGATTCACTTGTCAAGACATATCTCCTCATTAAGGAAAACATTCATGACCAGTAAGGCTAACATGAGCCAAAATGGTCCTCCAGCTTACTAGGTTAAGGAAAAACTACTTTGGGATACACATGGCCTTTGAGTACACTGCTTGTCTTCTTGAGGCTTTGAGAAATATATATGTAATCCTTAGGCTTAACTCCATTCACTCACGCAAGCCATGAGAAAGGACAACCGCATCAAAGATTGAGGGTGCTGGCTCCTAACTTTCATTTATTATTCAAGACTGGAAATCAGCTATAAATATGTCTTTTCAAATATCTTTTTGCACAGTAGCTAGCTTATCGATGGAGTTTCTAGAGTCATGGATACTATTGTTAGGCTCATCAACAACAATACGCAAGTCTCTTTTCTAGGAAAAGTTTTAGATCGATGGTTGTAGAGCATGAAGTGGCAAAGAAGCACTTTGATTATTGCACCCATCAAATGGGTGCTTGGCAAGGATTTTATCGATGATATGGATTGGTACCACATAAAAAGAGACATTTTCTTTCACTTTGTGGCCTCATTATTGGATGTTGGGATGAATGACTTTCTGGTAGTGGAGCTAACTCAGACACTCTTCCCATCAAAGTATCTGGGTGGTCTTGAAGAAGTAGTGCAATACGTTGTTCCCTTTTGGGGCCCGCCTTTGGCTTCAGACCTACAACACTTCATATCTCTCAAAGAAGATGTGGAATGGCATCCACTAATTGGTGGTTTGAGGCTGATGACATTGTCTGCTCACCACTTTCGAGCAAAACGCTCTGCTGAATTCCTCCTGCAAGCTCATATGATAGTTCCCGCTCCGACATGAATGACTTGGTATACTAATTTTTGGGACTACATCTTCCAGAGGATTCTGACACCACACATCCCTCCACGCCTGGTGCACACCACAATATCCCAAGAGTCAGACAGTGACTCTAGCTATGAATGGATGGAGGAAGGGGATGACAGTGATGATGACCCTGATTTCCTCAAGGAAGAGGAAGAGGATGAAGAAGATGATTGATAAAATAACTATCGAGCTTACTTCAATAACTTGCCACCTTTTCTTTGCTTTACTTCTTCATAGCCTACGAGCCTCTCTTTTGCATTGTACAAAATAGATACTATAATATAATATAATGTCTCTTTTTGCTTATAATGTATCTTCTGGTTCACTTTTTTCTCTTTACAATGCATGAGAGATCATAATTAAATAAATATAGCCATACAAAATTTACACTCCTAAAAATACACTATTTACATTGAGATGCAAATGCTTTAATGGAAATGTTTGAGGTGAAATCCATTAACCGGGATTTCGAGGGATTCTCCCTGCAGATTGAAAGGTTTAATCAAGGGTTGAGTTTGAAAGTTGGATATCCATGTGCACAATTGGCACCAATGAAATGGTGACAAGTGTCAACATAGGGTTGGGTTGAGAGAAGGGGTTGGAGGCATTAAAGGCTTGGCCATCCGTGCTCGCCAACGGCGCGGTCGGCTGAAATGAGCACGAGGTCCCTCGCCCCGTCGCGACGAGCGGTGGCCTATGCGGGTCAGCGTTGGTTTGTGCAGGTCGAGCTTCAAATTCCTCTACATCGCTCTCTATTGAGCAAAGAGCTTCAAATGTTCTTTGCTATGAGGTAGTGAGAACGGGGGTACCATCTACATATGCAAGTAAGTAGCTATGTAGAGATGTCACATCACACACTCCAAACATTGTTTGTTTGTATTGCATACTCTCTATGTATTTATCACCCTTTAACACTTTCTTCAGCTTTTCTCCAATTGCTCTCTTCTAGGCAGCTAATGAGCTTGTTTCCAGGGTGAAAGAGGGGAAAAGAAAAGTTGCTACTTGGAAGAAGATGATGGCTTTGGTGAAGGAAGCCCATATTCCAGCCATACATGTGGCACTTTTAGCTCTGTAAATACAAAAGGCTCCCAGCCGGTAGGGGTTACACCCTACAACTGATCAAATAAATTTGATCAAACAGGTTTATGGGGAGACATAGTGTCGATATGATACTTAGACAGTTGGAGCATGGCATCGGACCGACAGGAATTAATAGAGAAATCTTTTTCCGGCTTTGATGAAGGAGAGCTACCTCTCAGGGGGAGTAGTTGGATAAGTTGGTATTTGTAATTAGTTCTATAAACTGGTTATATCTGGTATTTGCCTAGTATTCGTATTTATGGTAGAGATGTAAGTTATATAAATTAAGAGCACATATCACTATAATGATAACAAAGTATTGGATTTTTTAAAATAAAACAATAAATTATTTCATAAGTTTAGGACACCATATGACCCCTAGTGACACTATATTGGGTTGCTTTGGGTCATATTGTGTCCTAAGGGGTCATATTGTGACTTAAGGGGTCCTATGGTGTCCCAAGAACACCATATGACCCCGCACCTTGGAGCACACATCGGAGCGCTCCCAGGTTCGCACTCTCCTGGAGGCCGTCATAATTCTGACACAAAAGGGTTAAAATTACGACGGCCTCCAGGAGAGTTCCGACAAGGATGTTGTGCATCCGACGACACGCAAAAATCATTTGAAGGTGAAGCAAGGTATTTGTAAAGACAATCAAAACTACATCAGTATTGAATCTAGCATAGAAAGATGCTATTTTGAGCAGTACATTCTTATTGGATTTAACCATCCAATTGTAGTCATGCGGAATGAATGTGCTACAAGAAACAAATTATAACACTTAATACAAATTAGTTTGGCAAATTATAAATAGATCATTTCAAACATTTTTAAGATGCACAAGATTGTATAATTACGAAACTTACCAGTTTCGTCTACAAGGTCAAATGCATTGAACTTATTGCAATTGGTTATACAAAAAGGTCCCCCATAAGTCATCAAATTTCATGTGTGACCTGGTCTAGCGGCCCTCTCATTATATTTCAAGACGAGATCCCCCTCCTTGAATCCTGGGTCAGAACTTTTCTTACCATCAAACCACCTCTTGATGGTTTGCTGGCGGTTTTGAAGTGACTCAAAAGTTGCTTCTCTTGCCTCTTGTAGTTCCATGAGTTATGCTAACCTGACTTCCATCGGCTCATTTTCTTCCACCTCAATGGATTTGAGGAGCTGTAAGGCAGGGATTTCCATTGATATAGGGAATAGGGCATCTTTACCATAAACCAGCTTGTATGGAAAATTCTTGAGGATCTGTTTGGGTGTGATCTGGTCTGCCCATAATGCGCTCTTCAGGTGATGGTGCTATTCCCTTTTTTACTCAAACCCAAACCTTTTGATGAGTCTTATCATGTTCTTGTTAGTGGAATCAGCCAGGTCATTCCCTTGTGGGTAATAGTTTGAAGAAGTTTTTAGGTAAATAACATTGGTTGAGAGCAAATTGGGTCACTCAAGAACCTATAAATTCTCATGCATTATCTGATATTATGGTTTTTGGCGGGTCATACTGGTATACTAGCTCTTCTAGAAACGCTGATTTTTGTTTCTGTAGCATTTCTTAGAGGTACAACTTTCGCCCATATAGTGAAGTAATCAGTGGCAATGAGGAACCATTTGTGTCCAACCAAGCTCGGTGGATTAGCCATTCCTTTGAATTCCAGAGCCCACTAGGCGAAGGCCTCTTCGATCGCTATTGGTCTACGAGGCATTACTGTATTCCTACATTTGTCACTGTAAAACTGGCATTCCTTACATTTACTTACTAGGGCATGTGCATCTTTAAACATTGAGTGCTAGAAATATCCAGCATGGGTGATTTTAATGATAGTGGTTGGTGTTGAATAGTGACCCCCCGCAAGTCCATCATTGAATTCATGTAGGATCCTATTGGCTTGATCTTTGTCCACACAGCGTAGTAAAATTCCATCAAAATTCCTTTTCAAAAGAACCCCCTCCACCAAGCGGTATACATTATTTTGCATTCTATAGAACCTCCTCTTTTCAGAGGAAATATGATCTAGGAAGATCCCAGTCAGCATGAAATTCTTTTGGTCCATGATCCAACACGCTTCCATCAGCTTAGAGGTGGCTATCATGACTTCCTCCGCAATGGTCTCAGCTTCTTGGGGGCTTGACTCCTAGGCTGTGTGTTCACAAATGCCCTTTCCACAGATTGCCTTAGTAGGTCTGACATCAATGTCATACTCTAGGATTTTAGTAATCCATTTATCTCTTTTTTCTATAATGTCACCTTCCATTATATATTCTCAGATTGAAGGATGGGCAACATATACAGTAGTTTTTTTACAGGCAATGAAATGTCAGAATTTTTTAAAGCCTTTGGCAATGGCCAAGGATTGCTTCTCAACAAAGTTGTAATTGGCCTTATATTCTTTTAGCAATTTTGAATGGAAGGCTATCAGATGTTCACCCTTTTGATCTGCATCCTTCTGGGTTGAAACTATGACAATGTTGTAGTTGCTGGAGAAGGCATACATTATGAAATCCTTAGACATGTCAGGATTAGAAAGGACTGGCGCTGATGAAATGACATCTTTGATCTTCTTGAATGCCTTTGTTGCTTCAAGGGTCCACTTAAAATGTGCATCTTTCTTGAGCATAAGTGTGATAGGCCTTACCATCTTGGCAAAATCAGAGATGAAATGGATAACAAAACTAACCTTGCCCAGGATCGATTGGACACCTTTCTTGTTGACAGGAAGAGGGAGCTCTTTTATTGCTTTCACTCGATCAGGATCGATTGCAACTCCTTCTTTGGACACTACATGACCCAACAATAAATCCTTTGTGGGACCCTAAAGATACATTTCTTTGGGTTCAAGGAGATACCAAATTCTCTTTTGGAAGACTAGCCCAAGATGATCAAAATGATCCTCTTTGTGTTTTGAGAACACGATCAAATAATCTAAGTAGATAAGGATGATTTTGTTTATCAACTCCTTAAAATCCAAATCCATGGCCCTCTAAAAGGTTGCACAAACATTTGACAATCCAAACAACATCTTTTGGTAGGCAAACGTTCCCCACTTGGTGGTGAACATGGTCTTGTGTTGATCTTCTGGCTTGACTAGCACTTGGTTATAGCCTGAGAATCCATCTAACATTAAGAATATTTTAGACCCAACCACAGTGTGCAAAAACTACTCCATTGGTGGTAGGGGGTAGTGATCTTTCAGGGAGGCTTGATTCAAGTCGCAAAAATCTACACAGAGTCGGATATCTCCATTCTTCTTCCTGACTAGTACCAAATTTGATACCCACGTACTATGCTTAATGGGATAAATAATTTTGGACTCTATTACCTTTTTCAATTCTTGTGCCATGAGAGTCTCAATCTTTGGATTAACAGGCATCTATTTTTGTCAGACTGGCTTGGCTCCATCAGTAAGTTAAATTCTATGTTGGATGATGTTGGGATTATAACCTTTCAAGTCTTTGTATGACCATGCAATCACACCAAGGTATTCATCACAAAAGTGAGTCAACCTTTCTTTGTCCTTTGGAGAAACCTCATTTCCAACCTTGAGCTTTCTCCCATTCCCAACTGGCATTTTAGTGTAGTCACCCTTGTCAGCTATGAATTTTCTTTTTTCATTTTTGGCATCATCATGATCAAATAGATTCTCAAGGGTGATCAGTCCATTCGGGAGTTTATTGGATTTCAACTGAATGATTTGATCTTCATAGGCCTCTTTTACCTTAGGCTGAATTTGATCTTCAAATTCACCAGAGTGTTGGATGAACATGGCAATTTGTTCATCACTTTCAAATACTTGCCAATAGGTGTCGTTGTTCAAAATAGCTAGTCGAATGATCATGTAGACCACCTAAGTTTGGTAAGCAATTTTGTAGCAGGGTCAAATTGTGACCCAATAGTGGCCATCTGATCAATGGTTGTATTTTCCTTTTAGGGGATCCCTTGAATATTGAAAGCATCAAAGCTTTTGATCAAATCCCATATTCTATGGTGATATGACCTCATGCGAACATGTTTGGGACTCGATATCTCTCGGACTTGGTACACTGTTAGTTCAGAATCTCCTAATACTTTCAATTGTTTAATCTCCATTCACTCTGCTAAGCTCAAACCTTGAATTAGTCCCTTGTACTCTACTTCATTGTTTGAGTAAGCGAACTACAAGCGAAAAGATCTCAGGACTTGTTCACTAGAGGGCGACATAAGGCAAACTCCAACTTTTGAGCCTACTTTTCATCCGGCACTATCAAAGTGCAAGGGTTAGAGAGCAGAATATAGCTCCTTTTGTAGTGGTTATTTAGTCAATTTGGAAATAATCTGATCCTCATCAAAAATACAATAGGTCCCAAGACCTCTAGCATGGTAATTGGCATATGGGTCAGAGTTTATGAACTCATTAAGGAAGACCTCTTGTTCTGGTGTAATTTCACCAGTCACCTCTTCGTCCTCTAGAACCACTACATTTTTCCTCTCCTCATTAGAGATGGAGGTATGGGTTGGTTCAAAGTTAATCATGGCTTGATCAGTTGTATCCTCAACATGTAGGGGTTCTGAAAGGATTTGGAGTTTGGCCCCATGTTGCGTTCAGAGGATCAGATGAGACTAATCTAGGGATGGGTAACCTCCTATCTTAACAGTAAAGTTGCGAGGGAGGTAGAGGCCGAAAATAGGGGGATATTAATGACTACTACCTCCTAAGATACAGTGAAACTAGGACATGAAAATAGTGCCAATGGAAGACTTTTGATAAGACCCATGATCTGAACCTTGTTTCTGTCTAATTGCATAACACCTCTAGCTAGAGGTTCATATTTGATTTTCAAAACCTCAGTGATCTTCTTTGGCATGATGGTGATGCTAGCGCCAGAGTGTGTCTTGGAATTATGCAACAACATGTCTCCTACAATGAGAGTCAAATAGAATGGATTTGGTTTAGGCTTACCCTCTGCTTAGGACCTAGGTGGATCAACCTCATTCATTAGTATAGTTGACCGGCGTGATTGAGTCGCGGGAGCCGCAGATCCTTCCTCGTTAATCCACGAGGAATTTGTGACATTCCTGGTGGTAGGTCTCTCCACTTATACCAAAGCTTCTTTTAACCGGTTCTTTTTCTTTGGGATGCTAAGGATATCCCATAAAGAGACATTAATTGCGACTTTCTTTAGTTGTTCCACCACGTCTAATACTGACGAAACAGACGCTTTTACTCCTCTTGGCTTATAGGGGATAAAATCTTTCTTCTGATATGCGACAACAACCACAGGTTGTTTAGGAGCCTTTTCTGAGTTGAATTTCCCTTGTGCGTTTGCAGTCTCTCCTATGAACCATCTTTTTGATTGAAGGTTGTAGTCTGAGTGTACTTGGAGGGCTCTCAAACTTGATGCAATTGCATCAATTGTGAGTATGACATCCTCATCTTCCATCCAAGAAAATAAAGCATGATTTGAGGCTATCTCTTCTTCTTGCTCCATCAACATGCCTTGCATTTGAGCAATGAGGGCTGCATTGTCCATGCCAGGGGAAGCGTAAACCCTCGAATCTATGGTAACACCTTGACTTCAATGATTGGAAATCTTTTGTTGCAAATTACCCCTTGGATAGTTTCTTGGAGAATGAGAATCATTACATGGGAAGCACTAAGACTTGGTGTCGTCAGCCAGATTATTCAGTCCTACAGTTAATTCTTTATTTGTACTAGGATAGATGGTTTGCAGGGGATTGGGCACTAGAACTATTTGGCCATTTGTTTGACTTGAGGAAGCTCAGTTGTTCACATATTGGTTTTGCTGATATGGGGGTTTATTTCCTTGGAAATTTTGGTGTAAAGGTGGTCTAGTAGAGGGGATTTGGGATCTTTTCAGGTTAATGATCTCATTAGAAAAAGATCTTAGCAAATTTGTCATGTCATTGATTTCAATAGCCAGAGTTGAAGAAGAGGTTGTACTGGCTTGTTGGGATCTAGGGTATACCTACATGGATTGAGGCATGAAAGTGCTAGGTGCAACGAGCTCAGGAACTTGATTCGATATCTCAGGGAAGACTGCCATGAGCGGTCATGGTGCAAGCTTCCTAACATCAATTAAATTGTTCTCTGCTTGAACTACCAAATCATATGCATCTAGGAGAGTACTTCCTCTGAGAGATTAGATCATCATGGATATATCTGAATTGAAAGAATTCAAATAGAAGAAAAATGCCATATCTACAGGTGGACGAGCAGACAAAGGTATCCTCTGCCATGATCTTTTAAATCTCATATTGGAGTCTATCACCGCTTCATGAGGATCTTTCTTGATAGTAATTATTTGTTGCATCAGAGATGACCTATCTGCCTTATCTGAAAACATCTTGAAGAAATGATCACCAAGCTGATCCGAATAAGCTATAGAATTGGGTGCAAGAGATCTATACCAATCTAAAGCTCTTCCTTTAAAAAAGGCAACAAACAATCTTAGAGCTACATTCTGCTCTATAATATTATGGACCATGCAAACATTGGCCACATCTTGCAGGTGTTCCCTTGGGGCTTTGGAATCTTCACCAATAAATTTAGGGGTGACTTCTAGCACAGAGGTAGGAATAGGGCCCCATACTACGAGTGGACCGGGAGGAATAAGGGGACTGCCGCTATTCCAAGTCATGAAATTCTTGGGAGGAACTTGAGCCATTACTACGAGAATGGGTACTGTAGGGATAAAAGGTGAATTCTGAGAAGAGGCAGTTGCGGACGACTGGATGGTTACCAGGGGTGGTAGAAGTAAACTAGGATTTGAAGTTGTTTGACTCCTGGTAACAGGTCTGTGGTTCATAAACCTGCTTAGCCTTTAAGCACAAATTAGGTCCCACTAGGTGTGCTAGAAAAAAAAATTGTTGACTACTAATTTTGTATTATACGCTAACAGCCTTATGGGAAATTCAGTGATGGGGGACCTTTGCGCGAACTTCATTGAACTTCATATAATGGGGGGGAGAAAAGGGAGAAAGAATACTTAAAAGCTACACTAATTAGGCGACACGCTTGAATATTTTTGGAACATTTGAAGCACATAAAACCCAAGTATTTGCAACTTTAAGGCCCATTCAACAATCTACATGGCCAATATAGTTAGAGAAGAAAATCAAACAAGGCTCATTCAACATAATATGACATACACCATTCATCTAATAGATAATAAGTTTAATAACATAGTTTAATCTGTAGAGTCTCACAACACATATCATAGAAGTTACTGAATTAGAAAATAGCAAAGAAGTTAACCTATTAAGCTTCAAACAAAATAACCATAAAGGCCACATGCACAGTCTGATATATTTATCATTCACAAAACATAATTAACATAAAGGCCTGATTCACAGAGCCAAATTCTCGTTATCTTTCCTCAAAGTCTGAATCTCCAAAACAACTAAAGGAAGACCAATAAATATCCCTCAAGCACCTAACAACTACCGACAAGAAAGCACGAGAAAAAACCCCGCAACTGCTCCCTACTAGGAATCTCCTTGTGTGGCATCCATAGAGACGCATGCAATCAAAAGGTAAAAATGGCCCCTTTGATATCATTATGCTAATTGTGTCACATGGTGATCTTTGTACCTGTCGGAACAAGAAACCTGTAGCGCCAACAACATTCCAACTCACCAACTAATGAAGAGACATGCGACAACTCAGTTAGAGATGAGCACAAAAGGAGGACCAGGAAATGAAGTGCGAAGGTGCCAAGTGCCACTACTAGTGCATGAAGAATGGTGGAGCTGAGAGCACATATGCCAAAGGGAAGACCTGCGCCACGCAGCATCTCCTTGCTTTCTCAATGCAAGGCGAGAAAGTCGAGATGCTTAGAGCAATGCCATGACACCATGTGGCACACGTGGACAATGGAAGAGCGGGCCGAAAAAAGAAAGGGGGATGGCAAACACTTAATCAAAATGCCACCCTATGAACAACTTTGAAAAAACATTAACACTTCTTATACACATAATTTCACCCTAATGAAAAGCTTTATTAAATTCTATTCCTTAGGGTTTTCCACTGATAACTTCACATGGGCCTTTCACTTTTAACTAATCTCATTTACCATTGTGTATAAAACTATTTCCATTTATAAAGATAACAATTGGACCGGTTATGTATCTTTATCCAATATATATTAACTCTCTTCATGTGAAAATATTTTATTTTGTTGGAAGTAATTATTTGACTAATATAATACTACTTCACAAATACTTCAATTATCTATTTCATCCTGTTTTGATTTCTTACCATTCACCTTATACTTTGCTAAAGTAAGTTACTATGGTGAAATATCATTATTCCAATTCATCTATTATAATCTTTTTATTTTCACCCATCTTAACTTATTTTGTAAAAATGTTATTACCTCCTTTCCAGGATATGGTGTTCTTTTAGGGTGCACATTTTGTTCATTATTTTACATCGTGTGGGTCTGAAAGGATCAAGCTGCGGAGTGCCATTCAATTGTATTTTCTCAAGAATTTATTTTGTGGATGGAGACCAAGCTGTGGAGTGCCATTCAATTGTATTTTCTCAAGAATTTATTTTGTGGATGGAGCTACATGAAGTCACATCTCTACGAGTATCAATGTCAAAAATTCACTATTCTTTGCAAATGCTCCCTCATCTTGCACATATCAGGGCAATTGCAATGTCAAATTTTGATAAAAAACTTATGTATATATTTTTTATGCCATGATAAATGTCAATGCTAAGTTCCAAAGATCCCATTTAGGCACTGGTTGGGAAATATCTTTAGTTGTTTCTTTAGTAAACAAATGGAAGAAAGAGTTGTTTGGTTCAATTCAATTTGCTTGTTTTTCATTGTTATTGTCAGAAAATCTATCTATAATTGAATTTCCATCATTGGACCCAATACATTTTGTTTCCATTACTTTGGCTAAATTCTCTAGCTGCAGTAACTCCTACTCAAGGGTTTTAACCTCTGGGGACACTTCCCAAACTCCATCCTTCTTCCAGGAAGAATCCCTTTGTAGTATGCATATCAGGTAAGAAATAGCACCCAAAGCAATGCCACTATCTTTCTTTGCTAAGAAGCTAACACCGAGCACCGTTTACAGTAAATGTAGAATTTGGTTCTACACCTACGAATTGTATTGGTTTGAAAAATTCTTTGAACAAATTCATCTTTACACTCCTTGCTATAATCACTTTTGTATTGATTCGTCTGGAGATGAGGATGGCCAAGGCTGTCGATTTCTTGAAAACTTCTAAGGCATTAGAACCAAATTCCTTGTCTCTATATATAGTATCCATCGTAGGCCATGAACCATGGTTCTCAGTGGTTTCCAACAAATCATATATCATACTTTGAGTTGTTTCCTTATCAACAAAAGATGTTTTATCGGGAGGCGCATAATCCGGGCTTCTGATGCTTTAAATCATGTCAATGACTGTCATCGATGAAGCAAGCATAATCCCCTTCCAATGATATTTCACATACTTCACCTTATATCCATTGTGGGGACAAGGTGTATTGGGAGGCACCTAATTGTTCTTCCCGACTGTGTTTAGTGTACCGATGACTATCATTGGATTAGAACCAACAATACTCGCTATTAGATTTGTGTGGGATAAGATAGCTCCTTTTAGAGTTCTAGTGGTGCCACTTGTGTAGCAAGTCATTGCAACATCTTCTGGCATTGGATAGTGAAATAGTTGGAGGTTACTATTGCCCTGATCCAATAGCTGTGAATAGGAGATGATTTCAATTCCTTCTTTTGATGGGATGGACAACATGAATTCTTTTGTTCCACCAATAACCACAATAAGACTTAAACAGGGAAGCTCTAACAAAAGGATCAGCAGCATCTTCAATTTTTCTTGTAAACAAAAGACAACTGCTATGTTAGCATGATTACAATATATTGTACAACATTCCAATGTAAAGCATAGGATCGATCATGCCAGGAATAGCAGTTTCAAGAAGATGCAACATGGAATTTAGGTTTCTTGAGAGGTCCTTTAAATTTCATTTGGTGGTTCTAATAAAGCACTTCATTCAATATTCACCAATTGATGATTTTCCCAAAGTTACTTCACGCCAAAAACTCCTCTTCCACAGACTTGGTAGGTAAATTTGCAGTAGTTGAAAACTTGCGAGCAAATACATTGTTTGCGATTTTCTCATATTCATGAAAGGAATAGTTTCTTCCACTCATTGATAATATGATTTCTCATAGTCCCAATTTGAAAGTCTCAAAGGTTGCACTCGAGTTTTAAAGTTGAAGTCAATTTTTTCTTTCATCAAAACCACCCCTCCAGGTACTGAGGCAACCAAGGAAGATACTATCTTGCAAATACCAAATTTGGATACACGAGGAGCAATAGATGCTATATAAGCCAATGGATCTTCAAAATCCTCCTTTGTAAGATGGAACACCAGACAACAAGGGATATCCTCAAACTAGATGAACTTATGAGTATCAAAAGTATTAGCCTTACCATTTGGGTAATCAGCCTTAGTTTCAGACTTTTCAATATTCTGTTCAGTTCTGTCATCTTCTGCAATAATTTTTTTTTAATCCTAGAGGGCGGTGATTTTATTTTTTAACCAATTACTGAGTTGCATGTTTTGCACTCCCTCCATATCTAACCGAGAGTTTCTAAAGCTTCTTTAATGAATTCATTTTGTCCATATCTGGTATCGTTGCATCTTAGGGTTTCCTACTCTAAGAAATATGCTTCTTGTTTTTGGCAAGACTTGGTATTTCGGTAAGACCCTTGTAGATAATTCTTGTCTTGCCGATAACAATGCTTGCACTATTGTATAGATTTTTGGGCTCCATCTTTTACAATACTATGTTCATTAGTAAGCACAATTATTTTAATTTTATGGTCTTTAAGTTATTCCAATTTGGTTTGAATGAATCATACCTCTTGATATGTTCTCATCGTATATAAACAAATGTATATGTATGGAATGCAACCATCCTATATACATATTAAATGTGTAGATGTATAAAAATGACCATATTCCTAAATGAATATTTTATGTTCATTTCTCTATTTAACTAAATTACCCGCATTCCTCTATTTAATTAAGTAAATTACTCAATTAAATTCACTGTACCCCTTTTACCATTTAATAGAATAAATTCATTTTATTCGATTAAAGCCCCTATCCACTTTTTAATTAAATTCAAATTTAATTAAAATAGTTATCATAAATTGAGTAAATCTAATGTATTTAATTGCAACCAAATTGAATTAAATTCAATTAAAAGTCATTATCCCTTCATCCACTTGCAAAATCCTACACCTCCCACTTGCATCCTAACCCTCTTCCTAATTTCTTCTAGAATCCATCTAATCCTAATTAATTAACCCAAACCCATTCATTATCCCCTTTCCCTAAATTTGAGGTGGTCACTTCTCAAATTTGGAGTAAGTCTTCTAAAGCATTAAAACCTTTATCCATTCAACAAGCTAACTTGTTGAATGCCCCCAAATTTGGAAGGACTCTTACAAATTTGTCCCCAAAGTCTTCATAACCATTAATGGTTAACTCAACCCTCTAGCATGGTTAAAGAATTTCCCTAAACTCAACCTCCATGTAACCCAAGGGTCTCATCAAGGATTTATTGCTTTGACAATGGTTGTCCTTAATCCTTTGCACAAGAATTTATCCTTTGGATAAAAGCTTTATCCAATTGGTAATCTTAACTTAACCTTAACCTTTAACCCCTAGGGTAACCATGAGGTCTTCTCAAGCATTTAATGCTTCTTACATCTCCTCTCAACCAACCTTATGTTGACAATTGTCACCATTTCATTGGTACCAATTGTAAACATGGATTCCCAACTTTCAAACTTAGCCCTTGATTAACTCTTTCAATCTTGACCATCCATTGCCCTATTTTTGCTATAAATAGAGCTCGCATTCCTCCATTTTTATCATCCAAGTCTTTAGCATCATACCTATACTTAAATCCATACAAGCTTTAATATATCATTTGTGTTCATCATTTAGCCTCTCTTTTCAATAGGAATTAATCTAAATATGCATGTTTAGAGTATTTTCCTTATCATTTAGCTTAATCATAGACTAATATAGCATGGTAGGATAGTCTTGTTACTAATCTTGTCATCTTATAAACTAGTTTATTACATTTATAAGATCATGTATAGCTTAGAATGCATTTCATTTTAAAATCAACCAAAGCATCCCTCGTTCTTGCATTTGTCATCCCTAAACCACTTCGCTCAGTGATCTAAGAGCAAAGACATTGGTTTGAGGGACCTTGTGAGATAGAGAACCATGGAACCAACCTTGGGAAGCTGAGCCATACTTCATGACTCCATAGCTTGCACCAAGAAGTCTTGTGGGTGTGTGAGCAAGGCTCCCTAGAACTCCATTTTTCACATTTTTAGTTCTATCGACCCGCTTTTTCCGCATACATTTCTGGCGCCCACCATTGGGCATCACCCCATATATCAAATTGGTTTTTGAATTTAACCACTTTGGTAGGTCCGCGGGAAACAAGAATCAACATGTGGGAAACATTCCCTAGTGCATCTGGTTAACAGTCTAGCGCATCCCGCCTACTATTCAGCGCGTTGGGTCCATCTTGTAGCACATAAAGTATTTTCCTTAGCACATTATCTTTCTAATATTTTCCTGTAGGTCTCAACATGGAAGAAAAACAACGTGGCGCATTCGGAAACCAGTTTAGCACTCTTGGAAAATAGCTTAGTGCATCGGGTCTGTTTAATAGCGCATCTCACCCATTATGTAGCGCATATAGTTTGTCCTATAGCACATCACAGACAGAGAAATTTTTTTACGTTGTAACAAAAATCAGATTTAGACTTGTAGAAGTCCACAAAGCCAGTGTTTTGCTAACTACTTTACTTACTGTTTTTGCAGGATTACTGACAGTTTCTTGCAGGTTTGGGAGATCATTTTATTTTTTTTAGTTAGGATTTAAAATAGTTTGAATTTTTTTTACTAACTTAGCCAAGTTAGTTAAAAGTTTGAATTCTTTTAATTTCTTGTTTAAAAGATAAAATTGAACTCACTTTGTTTTGGGCTTTAAAAGGAACAACAAAAACCACCATTTTTGCTTTTCTAGGAGAACAAATTTACAAATCAAAAGGCTTAAAAAGAATTTCACCATCCTTTGGTGCATTAAAAGGACCCATCTTTAATTTTGGAAAAGTAAAAAATCACACAAAGTCCAAAGGTCATTTACAAGCTTAAAGAGGGAAGATCTTCCCCTTTCGAAGCGATTTACTTTGTTGATGAAACATCGGATTTACTTTGTTGACCATTTATTTTCAATAGATCTGAAAATCATTGCCTTGAAAAGTTAAAAAGAACACCATGTTTTCATGGAGCAACATCTCCATATAGGATTAAAAAATCATTGCTTTGAAAGATTAAAAAGAACAACTTGATTGCCTTGTCTCAAAAGTAGAAGTTATATGCTCTCCCCTTAACTGGGTGATCAAAAATCCAGACTACTCTTATGCTTTCAATCATTTCAAGCATTTTACAATCCTTTAGCAGGTCTGCCTTCCCGAGGAGTTGAAATCAACTCTTAAAGCCATTTATGGCCGGTGTGAAGGGAACGACCTAAGTGGGAAATGACTTTGACGCCAAGTGTTCCAACCCACTATAATCAAAAGTGGAAAGTGATGAAAGTCCTTTTCAACGGTTGTGCGCAATGATTAGCCTTCCCCCAGTATCCTTGAGATACGTAAAGCCTTTGTTCTAAAGGTTGGGAAGCCTCCCGAGGGAGTTTATCACTGACGGCCGAACAAGAAGCCTAATTACGAACCATAGAAATAGAAACCTTGAGCTGAGTCAGTAACCAAACATTTGTAATATCATAGTGCAAGGGTGGGGAAGAATCCACCCCCAAGATTGCTCACCATATATCTCCCAAGATAACTACTCAATTGTGAAGCAATTCACTTTGAGTTAATTTCTGGCAAAAGGCAAAAAAACGGGCGCCCTCTAGGGGGTGATATGGCTGTTTGAGCTAGTGGAGTATCGAGACTAGTGGGCTATGATGTTACTTATGACCTTTGAATAAAGAGTCTTCTTGAAGTGTATTATTTGTATCCAAACCTGTTAAAACATTGGGGATTTGAACACATCCTCGCAGAACATACACTTTTTGTTAGATTAAGCAAAATGGTTGTCTCTTTGGTGCTATGTTTGCATTTATTACTTTAGAAAATCATCTATCAAAACTGAAAAACTCATAACAAAAATCCAAAAATCACAAAAAAACCAACCAAAGGAGAATATCAGAACAGTCTAGCGTGTGAGAGCAACTTCTTAGCATGTGTGGTATATTTGTTAGCGCATTAGAACATCAAGTTAGCGCATCCGGTTGAAACAGTAGCGTTCTACCAAAATTTCAAAATAGCATTAAACAGTCAGCGCATCCGGAAAGCAGCCTAGCACGTTGAAAAATCAGCTTAGCACGTAGGAGTCAAACAATAGCGCATAGGGTTTAGCAGTTAGTGCATAGCAGACCCATATTAGCGCATAACTTTTTTGAGAAAAACAGAAAACAAATTTAGCAGTCTAAAACAATTAGCGTGTGGCTGGGGGCAGCTTAGCGCGTGTGGTCTTTTAATTAGTGCATGAAGAAATTTATGTAGTGCATCCCATCTCTGTTTTAGCATGTGACCAAATCCAGAAAAATAGGGGGCAAAACAGTGAAGAAATTTGAAAACTTAGAAGACATTTTTGGAAACCTCTTTTCATCAGCATTGTTTTTCGTCAAAACAGAGTATCAAAAATAGAGCTTTAAAAACTATTTCTTGAGCAAAATTTGTGTCAAACAAAAGTTGTAAAAATCCAAAACTAGTTGCGTGATAAAACATATCTATCCTATCAAAATCAAGAAACCTCATCACAAGTGACAAAAGGGTCCTTTATCATCTCGCGGATTTTATCTCAAAAATACTTGTTTAAAACTTCAGGTTGTCAAATCAAGTTTCCATATCGGGAGACTTTATCCATATCATTTGACATGCTTTGTCATGAAGGGGCATCTAAACCTTCACTTTGATAAAGTAAAACTTGAATTTTCAAAAGCAAGATCAACTGAATCCAAAACAATTCAAAGGAAACCATTGATCATTTATGCATGACTAATCCCCATATTCTGAGAAGAAAGAATATTTATCGTAACACCACGTTGAAGAAACAACAACCAAGTTTTTCCAAATTTATCAAAAGAAACAAATTTTTATACATCAATCGTCAACTCTTCAAATCTCATCGAACATTCCTTCATCATGTCAAACTTTATATCCAAAACAAATCCAACAAATTTGATAAAGAGCCTTTAAAGACTAGGGCATATTATCAAAAATCTGCATTTAATCAAATCATAAATCATGGAGGAAAGATCAATCCAGCATTCTTGCCCGATGAGTGCATCACTTACAATACACCCCGACTTGAACCACCAACTCCAGAACAACATATCGAAGAGAATTTTGTCCCCTTCGTCACAAAAAGTTTCTACTAAAATTCCTGTTACTCGCTCTCAACAAAATAGAAAAAGTGAGGCACAAGTAGAATCCAGTATGAATTGAAAGTTATCAAATCCTTTTGAAGGTCCACATCTAGAGGATACTGAAATTTCTGAAGAACTTCTTCAGGAATGCCAAGAAAGTGCTTCATTCCAAAAACTTGTGGAAAGACTCATGGAAAATGACAAGGAAAAATACTTTCTCATGCTCACAAGCAAAGGGGTCAAACTCCCTAAAGACTTTGACACAGACATGTTTAGAACGAGACCTCAACTTTACGAATATCAAGAATGACAATGAGAAGGGGAAGCACGCGACCCTGAACAAGATATCCCCGAGCAAAACATACCGGAATAACATACACCAAGACAAAACATCCCCGAGCAAAACATACCATTCCATATACCATTTCAACCCAGGATTAATGCAAGGGAAGAAATATTCCCTCGGCAAAACAATGCGCCTTTGGTTGCCCTTACTCAACAAATGCAAATGTTACAAAGACAAATGCAAGACATGCAACAAGGGACGACAGTACGATACTCATTAAACAAAATTTGTCCTTATCCCTTTGATAGAAGATTGCACATGATCCCTTTTCCTCCAAACTCAGATGTACCTAAATTTGACAAGTACGATGGAAAAAGCGATCCCTGTGATCATGTCAGAGAATTATGTACCATGAGTCTTGAATTTGCTCATGATGACACCTATCTGATGAGGTTATTCCCAAGAAGCTTGGGAGGACAAATAATGGAACGGTTATCCAAAATTACACCTCCTGTCAGATCATTTGATGAATTGGTCAACAAGTTCATAACACAATATTCCTATAACATTCAACATGCTATAACCATGCTAGACATATGCAACACCAAACAGAAAAACAATGAAACATTTATGATATTCCTTCAACGTTGGCGATGTATGGTTTCACGATATCCTTGAGACAATCCTGAATAGGAGAAAATGGAAATTTTCATCAACAACTTGAATGGTGAGATGAGTTACAGGCTCAAACTCCAATGCATACCATCTTTTGCTAAATTGATGTAAAACAACATTCAAGTAGAAGAGGCATGTGTCAAAAAGGGAACGCTCAAATTCTTCAAAGAAGGAACAAATTCATCAAACTACAATAACCAAAACAAAAACAACTTAGACAAGTCTAGATTCTGAACTCGAAACAAAAATGAAGGCAGCAATGAATCACATGATCCAAAATCTAAACAACCAGTGCTCACATTATCCAGAAATCCTCAAGCTACGAAAATTCCTAAAAGTGCTAACCCAGACGCTAATACATATGTACCGAATACCAATCAAGGTCAACCCAACATAAAAAACACCAACGATACTCAAAACAAAACCACAAATCAAGGACCTAATAACAATTCGTGAGATGATGCCAACAATTTCCAAAAACATGTCTTCACACCACTTGGACAATCACTGGAGTCAGCATTCAAAGAACTCCTAGCAAACAAGATTATCTCTTTGCCCGCCATCAGCAACTATGAACCCCAAGTCAAACCACCTTGGTGGAACAACTCACACTTTTGTGATTTTCATCGCAACAAAGGTCATTGAACGAACGATTGCATGAGATTGAAAAACATTGTTCAAGACATGATTGATCAAGGTGATTTAACGGTGGATGGTCTCAAAACAAATGGTGACCACGGAGCCTTTAAAAATCCTCTTCCAAACTACAACAAAGATGGAGCTTCAACCTCAAACGATGCATGTGGATCTCATATCAACCACATCTACAATAACACCATCAATCACATATCAGCTAAAGACCATCATGTAAATGTCATCACAATCCAAGACCAGCATAATCATGAATCTGTCAATGTAACAACCAGAGCTCAGAAATATGTCTTGAAGGGCCACACAACAACAACAACCACTACACCAAGAATCCAATATGATTTAGTCAGCCAACTACGTAAAACTCCTGCTCAAATATCTATACTAGAATTGCTGAAACTGTCACCAAAACACAAAGACATATTGGAACAAGCGCTATTGGAAACCAATGTACCTCAGGATATGGATGCTGACAAATTCCAAGCCATGGTCGCTCATATGACAGGGCCTCATAATCTCACCTTCTCAAAGCATGATAATACTTCCTTAAGTCATCCGCATAACACTCCCCTCCATATTGAAGTCATCATTTATAAACACCGAGTAAAAAGAGTATTGATAGATGGAGGAGCTGGACTTAATATATGTACCTTAAAACTTATCCGTGCATTAGGCTTCTCAGAGGAGTCTATTGATCCATGTAAAAAGATTACCATAAAGGCATATGATAATGAGGAAAGATCATCTAAGGAACCGTGATGTTACCCATTCAAGTTGGACTAGTGCAAAAGGATACTATGTGTCAGGTCTTAGACATAGACCTCACATACAATATTTTATTAGGTCGACCCTGGATACATGAAATACAAGCAGTGCCTTCTACGTATCACCAGTGTGTCAAATTTCCCTATAACAGACAAGAGGTCTCTATATCTGCTGATCACAATCCATTTCAACATTGTAATGCAATGGGGGCAGCCCAGGACAGTTTGGTTCCCCATAATAGGGAAAAACAGAAATCCTCAACATTAGATCTATAGAAGACAAAGCCCGAATCATTACCTGGAGATTTCAAGAAGAAAATGCAAATCAGAGAACAAGGTATGGGAGAATACTCTTTGGAACCCATGTGTTTGGCCAACTTACCAACATCACCCAGATCTCATGGATTACCCACAACATCAACACATTAGGTAACTCAGCCCATCACCAAATTTGATGGTACCTTCATCCAACTAGGCACTCTAGCACATGAATCAGAAGAAAAGGACATTCTTAGCTGGTTATACAAAGATGAAGAAGAAGATAACAGAGCAGCTGCTCTGGACATAGTTCTACCAACACACCTATATGGAAAGAGCTACTTAATCATGCAACAAATGGGATATGATGGTAAAGGACCCATTGGAAAACATAAAGGAGTCACTGAACCAATAGACCTTCCTTCATAGCTTAGTAGAGACAAAATAGGATTGGGCTGTAAACTCACTTTCCTATTAAGAAAGATACCATGCATAACTCCAAAACCTTAATGGAAAGCAAAGAAGAAGTACAAAGAAGAATCCTGGCAGGAAGCACTATTTGAGTCAGCAGAAACAATCTGCAAGGCACGTGAATGTCAAGAAAAGAAGCAACATCAAGAAAAGCTCCTCATTCATAAGAAGGCCATATTTGCAGCAGTAGCTCATATTCAAACACCAATATCTCAAAAACAAATAGAATTATCTCCTAATACCGTTATTCCTCTCCAAGGAGGCACGGTATATGAACAAATACAAAAGGTCAAAGCAGGATCCAACACAGAATCAATAAAGACTATCAAACTGGTATCCATCATCAAAGATCTATTTTCACCATACAAAATACCTGTTTACAGCACTGATAAAATCTGGGATGATAACTCAGAGACTGATTCCAATGAATATGAATGGGGTAGCTACTCAAACACTACTAGAGATACCACTGACAAAACTAGCTCCATATCCCTTTCCCAAGAAGAGCATAACACAGAAGATGGACTACCTGAATTTGGACTGCAGAATATCTATGACGCCAAGGAAAGTGAACAAAAACATTATGAACAAGTCTATACGGAAGATGATACCATCGAAGACCTCGACGAAATCCTTGACTTCTTTAAAACCAAAACCAATCACGATGAAACCTTTGTCTTGACACTTACAGTAGCAGAACTTGATCCGCCAAATGATTCCTTACCACTTGTCTTTCCCGACCTCATTGACTAGGACGAACCTGAAATACATGATATACCAATTTTCCCAGACGATGAATCTATTATCCACTACCTATGTACCGTTAACCAGGAAATAGGCTCTACAAGTGAACAAAGTAATGATGTCTATAAACCAGGGATTGCCAAGTCTCTCAGTCGCAAAAATGAACCAAATAAAAGATCTGATGCTGAAAACCAGTCAATGGCAGCTCTCGATCACAAAAAAGTAAAAATAAAGGACGCATCTAAGGGTGAAAACCTTTTTAAGGCACATAAAGATGGGAGACTTGACACTCTTCCTGAACATTTTCATGAGAAATCACCCATATTTATTGAGCCCACTCAATCAATCAACATTGGTACTACAAAAGCAGTAAAAAACATACACCTGGCAGAATCTCTGACAGAGGAGGAAAAATCAGCATTTCTCACCTTTTTTAAAGAAAAGAAAATTAACTTTGCTTGGTCATACACAGATATGCCCAGAATTGATCCACACTTGATCATGCATCACTTGTCCATCTCTCCAGGAGTTAAGCCAGTCAAACAAAAACTACGAAAAATGAATCCACAGGTGGCACTCATGGTCAAGGCTGAACTAAAGAAATTATTAGATGTCAGATTTATTCGACCCATCGACTATGCAGAATGGATTTCCAACATAGTACCAGTATCCAAACTAGATGGCAGTATCAGAATCTGCACTGATTTCAGAGATGTCAACAAAGCCTGTCCAAAGGATGACTTTCCTCTGCCCAGTATTGACATAATTGTAGACCTCACAGCGGGCCATGCAATTCTCTCACTAATGGATGGTTTTTTAGGCTATAATCAAATAAAAATAGCCCGAGAGGATCAAGATAAAATAGTGTTTACCTATCCTTGGGGAACATACTATTGGAATGTTATGCCTTTTGGCTTAAAGAATGCAGGAGCTACTTATCAACGAGCAATGACAACAATCTTCCATGACATGATGCATACCTTCATGGAAGACTATGTGGATGATTTACTAGCTAAATCCTTCACCAGAGCATAACACCTCGACATCCTAACAAATATCTTTGATCAATTGGAGAAATTCCAAGTCAGGCTCAACCCTAAGAAGTGTGTCTTCAGGGTTACATCGGACAAGTTACTAGGCTACATAGTCTCAGCTAAAGGTATTGAAGTTGACCCAGCAAAGGTACAAGCCATTATGGAGATGCCACCACCAAAGAATATCAGTCAGCTTAGATCTCTACAAGGATGACTCCAATCAATTAGGCGATTCATCGCTCAACTAGCTGATAAAAGTCTACCATTCAATCATTTGCTACATAAGAATGTACCTTTCAGATGGGAAGCTAAGTGTGCAGAATCTTTTTATCAAATCAAACAATATCTGATGAACCCACCAGTTCTAGTACCACCAATAGCAAGAAAGTTACTCATTTTATACATTTCAACAACAGATATATCACTGGGGGCACTATTGGCACAAGAAGATCAACAAGGAAAGGAACGAGCCATATACTACATCAGCAGGACATTGAATGGCTATGAACTCAACTATAAATTCATTGAGAAGGCTTGTCTAATAGTAGTCTTCGCTTCTCAAAAGACCTGACATAATATGCTAGCACACACAATTAAGCTAGTAGCAAAAAAAGATCCTCTCAAATATCTACTCGGCAAGGCAACTCTTACAGGCCGATTGGCTAAATGGGTTATGATTCTCAGTGAATTTGACATCCACTATATATAACGAAGAGCTATCAAAGGACAAGCAATTGCAGATCAACTAGCTGAAGCACCACTACCAGGAAAACAAACTATGGAGATTGAATTTCTGGATAGGGACGTTCTTGCTATTTCTACCACACAATGGACCCTATACTTTGATGGATCCTACACACAACATGGTTCAGGTGTTGGCATTCTATTCATCACTCCTGAAGGGCATACTATACCAAGATCATATCGGCTTATGTTCCCATGCACAAATAATATGGTTGAATATGAGGCATTGGTTATAGGCATCAAAATGGCCATAGAATGGAAAATCACAGAGTTAATGGTCTATGGAGATTCACAACTAGTCGTCAATCAAATCAACAATGACTATCAGACAAAGGATGACAAGCTACTACCCTACAAGCGAATGGTGGATGACTTCAAACAATATATTGTACACATCACCTTCGAGAAAATACCAAGGTTGAACAACAAAGAAGCCCATGCCATGGCTACTATTGCTTCATTACTACAAATTCCAGAGCAACAGAGTCATTACGAGTTCCTAGTAGAGCAACTGTTCTCCCCAACCTATGACCATTCTGAATCCCATGTTATCTATGCCTTGACCAGTTCGGATTCCCCTTTATATGGACCCATATATGATTATCTAAAGAACAACATCCTACCCATTGACCAATCCCATAACCAAAAACATAATTTTATCCAACAAGCCACCCAGTATACCCTTACCGCTGATACTTTGTACCATCGAGGTCTAGATGGTACTCTTCTTCCTTGCCTTGATCATAATGAATCCGATTTCGCTTTATACGAGCTTCACGAAGGTATTTGTGGCACACATTCAAGTGGGACTACTCTTGCTAAAAAGCTTCTAAGGATGGGATACTACTGGCCTACAATGGAAAAAGATTCTTACCACTTCACCAAGAAGTGTCCTAAATGCTAGATCCATGGCAATCTGATACATGCACTAGCACAAGAACTGCAGCCATTTACAACATCATGGCCCTTTTGTCAGTGGGGACTAGACTTGGTCGGCAAAATTCATCCTTCATCTTCAAATGGACACAAGTTCATTATAACTGCAACAGAATACTTTACCAAGTGGATAGAAGCAGTCCCCATGACCACAGTAACCGGAAAACAAATTGCTTCTTTTATCCTGAACTATCTGATCTACAGATATGGTATTCCATGTTCCATCATCACCGATAATGGACGACCGTTCAAAAAACAAGATGTCTGAGAACTATGTGAACAATTCAAAATACAACATCGATTCTCTATGCCATACTACCCCCAGGGGAATGGTCAAGCAGAAGCATCCAACAAAACAATACTAAAAATCCTAAAGAAAACAGTAAATGATGCAGGCAAAGATTGGCATGTACAACTCAATCCAGCACTTTGGGCATATAGAACTAGCATCTGTACACCTACAGGAGCAACACCTTTCTCATTGGTCTATGGATTAGAAGCTATTTTACCATTGGAGGTAGAAATTCCATCTCTCAGAGTCTCTCTAAAAGGCTTAATCCCAGATGAAGAGTATAGAGTCAACCAACTGCAAGAACTGGAACTATTAGATGAAAGATGTCAGCATGCTTACACTCATCTCAAAGCATATCAACAATGCATGTGCAGAAGCTACAATCACAAGGTCATCCCTTTCAACTTCAAAGTTGGTGACCTAGTCCTCAAAGAAAATCCGAGAAATCAGCAAGATCGAGGAAAGAAAGGGAAACTTGAACCTAACTGGCTGGGTCCCTATGTCATCATATCAGTCTATAGATCAGGTGCTTATCAGCTTACAACTTCAGAAGGAGATGTGCTCGACGAACCAACTAACAACATTCATCTAAAGAAATACTATACTTGAGTAGTCTAATGCACGGAAAAAGTCAAAAACAAAAAATCAAAAAATCAAGAAAAAGCAAATAAAAAGGTACAATAAAAGCAACTGGTGAAAACTTGGTAACAGACACTATTGTGAGAGGACAACTCCTTTATCTCTATCCATATCTCTATAGTAAATCACTATTGGCCATCACCCGACACTTAGTGAATATCCATTCAGGACATACTTAGCATAGTCACTATCCTGATTTATCCATATATCCTTCCACCACACTTTACCATGGCTTGGTAATCACTGTACATATCCACATCGAAAGACACACTTAGCTAGGGCCAATAATCGTCAAAACTTGCAACAAGTTCAAGCCATCAAAACTATTTGTAAAACTCAGAACATCACATCCGGCAACCCACAACTTACTAAATCATGGATCAAAACATTGAATCGCTAAAACAGGAATCACAAAAACACTACGATGGATGATTTTCTGAAGTACTAAATGTTGCATTATTGCATAAAGTCTTGACTCTTTTTGCATTTAAGCTTTTTTTTTGAATTACTGGATTCTCTCCATTTTCTCAACAAATGCTTCCAATCTAGAGATCATCGGAAACTCCAATATTTTCTTAGTCTTCTATCTGTGAGGCGATCATTTGTACTGTGTAAATACTTGTCTCGAGACGTTATACAACGAATATCACTGAAGACATGATTCCACTTTACGCATACAAATGGTTTACTCTTGTCTGTTTATACGCAATCCGCACTCTGGTCGTCCTGGTTCAATTATACCTTGACGCTTGTGCTATCTTGCAAAATCAAACATCATGTAAATTTTTCTCAGGTCATTATGGTTCAATTATACCATTGTGCTTGAATAAATTTTCAACATATCCTAAACAAATCAATGCTCAACGATGATGCATATATCGAAAGCAAATAAACATGTGGCTATATCAGATGATAAATGCAGAATAAGAATGCTCCAAAAAACAATTAGTTGCATGTCATTTTACAATTAGTTGCATATCATTTTACAATTAGTTGCATATCATTTTACAATCAGTTGCATATCAAATCATACATCTCATTTTCATGATACATCTCACAGCATATCAAATCATACATCTCATTTTCAAGATACATCTCACCGCATATCAAATCATACATCTCATTTTAAAGATACATCTCATCGCATATCAAATCATACATCTCATTTTCAAAATACATCTCGCATCTCATAAACATCATACATTTCACTTCATCATATCATCTATCTAAGCATTGCATCATCATAAAACAAATTAAAAGCATCTAGAACATGCATCAGTAACACGTCACATAATCAGAGAAAATGATGTCATCTATATATATATCAAAAATGATCAAAATGTACAAATATCTATCATGTATGTGCCCCGTACAACAAAAACAATGATCCAAAATACAATAGAGACATCGTCTCTCAAGTATGACTATCTCCTGAGGGGGATGGTCTCGCCGTTGATGTCCCAGCCCCTGGATCTCTAGGAGGATCCTATCTCGAAGACCCCATCACGCCTCTGCTCTCTGACTATGACCCAGTCTCTCGAGATCGACTCGATCTCGACTGCGTGAAGCTCTGCACTCTGCGCTCCCTAGGCACCGCATCCTCATAGTGGTGTCAATAGTACTTCGCCTCTCTCACTCTCAAGGACATCTCTCTCATGATGTCCCTCATAGGACCACCTACTGCCACTCTTTGCATGCTCCCTGCCAGCTCCTCTGCTCGACCTTGCCGCTCTATCTCAGTATCACGCTCTAGGGTCAGTTGGGTAATCTAATGCTGCTGCATCAACACCTGTGCCTGTAGCTGCTGTACTATCAACTGTAGGGTCCTGATCTGGGCATCCTCCACATGTGTCAGGATCCGAACCCATAGGAGCACCTGTGACGGGGTCCCCCTATCCCTCTAACTGTCCTGGGTGCCGATGGAGGTAACTCATCAGTCCTCCTCCTCTGCACTGGCCATCTTCATTCATCAGTCCCTCCCACCGCTGCTATCACCTCTCCCACTCTCCCCTCTTCCCCTACTCTGATCGCCAACCCTCCTCTCCATCTATCCATCACAGCTCGTCGAACTGCCCTCTCCACCCACACTCCCCTATCACCCCCATCTCTCCCTCTATCTCCTCTCCTCCCCTGATATCCTCTCCCTCGTCGTCCTCCTCTACCTCCATCATCTCCCTCATCACCATCTCCCCCTACCTCATCCTTGTCATCATCAAAGGCAAGCTGCATCTCCTCAAAATCTAATATCCTGGCCACGGCACGAGCTATGAACAAACCAGCAAACTCATGCATCATCCCAGCATTTAAAATCTCAAGAGCATAGTCCCATATCTGGCTTGCTAAGTTGGAAAACTCCTCTACATCCGCTCGACTATCAATAGTTGGATCCCAATCCAATATATCCTGCCTCCGACATGCATATAAGCAGGTCCCCTATGGTATCCCCTGCTTCCGACCATACTGCCACAAAACCCTGCCAACCTGAAATCTCTTGATCACAAAGGGCATCCACCCTATCAAAAACTGACTCATAAAAACATACGGCATCTCCAACCCATCCTCAACCCATACCTCGCAATCTGTATACGATCGCCAGACGACCGTATCAATGTCATCCAACACCCTCCTCTAGTGCTCCAGTTTGCCCAGCTTATGCTGAACAACTAGCCCCCTGTATCTATATGCATATGCCCACCCAACAAGCCTGTCTCTATCCACCAGTGGCCTAGCTACTAGAATGTTCTCCCAGCACCATACCTATAGGAGTGTCACGCCAGCTGACAAACTGTCGTAACCCAGGTATACCACCTCGTGTAAATCCCTGTATAAATGAGCTAACATGGCCAATCCCCACGCAAACCTGTAGCCCTGTGTCACCATCTCCTCTAACACCAATCCCCAACCCATGGAAAATCCCTTCGACCTAAGGTCAGGACATAGGAATCCACCTATAAAACCTACTAGTACTGACGGAAGAGGCGCATAGTCTAGATCCAAGAACTCTTGCCAAAGGATCGCATATCCACACACTGTCTCATCATGAAATATGTGTCGTAGTGCCTCTGTCCTTCCCTCCTCTGTCTGCTCATACGGCAATAATGCACCTGCTACGGGAATCCATAATATCCTGTAACAGTCCTCAAGAGTCACTATCATCTCACCTATAGCAAAGTGGAAGGTGTTCGTATCACTATGCCATCTCTCTGTGAGCGCTATGAGTAAACCCCGGTTCACAGTAAACCGAGGCATATCTAATAAAGATGACAGGCCACATCTCTCAATAACATCTAAGTCAGCCTGTGTCAAGCGAGGTATCAACGCCCATGGTATGGGGAACTGCTCGCATGACTGAACCACTCCCAATCGCTCCTGTCAAAAAGCAAAACAAGTCCAATAACAGTTTCCACATCAAAACAAAGATATCAAAATAAAAAACACATCAAAAACATGAAACAATTTGCAAATCTAATCAAGTTCCACATCATATCATTCCATATCAACTTGTAACACAACTCAAGTTTTCAAAAACCATATCAAAACTTGTAAAACAACTCAAGTCTCCACATCACATAAACTTGTAAAACAATTCAAGTTTCCCACCCATATCAGCGTGTAAAACAACTCAAGTTTCCAACCCATATCAACTTGTAACACAACTCAAGTTCCACAATCATATCAGCTTGTAACACAAATCAGGCTCCACATATATTAACTTGAAGCAATGCAAATCGAATCAAGTTTAGATCACAAAAACACATTACTATCTACATAAATAACTTGAATACCCACAAGTAACACCAAGTTATATTAGTACTCATATTGGACGAACAATCAAAACCATGAGAGCCGACACAGCAAATGGCAAAAACCCACCTCCCCAGGCAAAACTGACCTTATCCTATGTATTTTTCTACATTCGCAAATCATCCTATCTTGTAAAAACTACTGCATGCGCTAATTAAATTTGGCTACGCGCTAAACCATATCCACGCGCTACCCTATTTTCTCCACGTGCTATCCTATCTACCCTATGCGCTAGACTAACTCTACATGCTACCCTTTTTTATCCATGCGCCAACTAATCTACCCTAAGTGCTAAACCCGATCCATGCGCTAACCTATCCTGTGCCTACACTACCTATTTAACCTTATGCGCTAGGTCTAACCTACGCGCTACATCCCCCTACCCATGTGACCCCCTGTGGACCCTATGTGCTAGGTTTACTCGATGCACTACCCTTTTAACCCTAAGTGCTACCCTGTGTCCCTCATGCGCTAACCGAAGGCCATGCGCTAACCTAAAAACTTCATGCGCTACCCTAAATATTTTCGGACGCTACCCTAAATTACAACCCTATGCGCTACAGAATTTTTCGTATGCGCTAAACTAAGACCCCTATGCACCAAAACGTGAAAACCGCATTTCAAAATTCAAAAACTGACAAAAAACGATCAAATTAAAAATCAAAAAGGGGTCAAAAGGGTTGACTTATCAATGGTTCATACGAGGCAAGCCTCCGATACCTCCGAACGCATTCAAATCGATGTGTAGAATAGGGAATAGGCATTTTCTCTTCTCTCCAAAAGTCTCTTTCTCTAAGGTCAACAAACACAAATGAGACAAAACAATGCACTTTTTCCCTTTTATAGGGTAAAATAAAATTAGGGTTAGGGAAATGAGCATGAAACTTGCTCGCAGTCTCCCTCATACCCTCGCACACATCAATTATCAAGAGATGAATCAATTTACACATTCCACCTAGCCAAAACTTTGCACAGCAAACACAATTATCAAATCAAATCAAATTTTCCAAAAACTTTGATTCATCTCCCGAGGGGGTATTATCACCATCGATCATCAAATTTGGGGCATCACACATCAAATCTGGGGCACGACATGAAAATCCATAAAGACAACATTGATCATAAAATCGTAACGACACATCATTTTCTTTGAAATAACATGTGCACACACGTCACTTCAAAGAGGGGCAAAATGTAGACATATAAAAATGACCATATTCCTAAATGAATATTTTATGTTCATTTCTCTATTTAATTAAATCCAATTTAATTAAATTACCCGCATTCCTCTATTTAATTAAGTAAATTACTCAATTAAATTCATTGTACCCCTTTTACCATTTAATAGAATAAATTCATTTTATTCAATTAAAGCCCCTATCCACTTTTTAATTAAATTCAAATTTAATTAAAATAGTTATCCTAAATTGAATAAATCTAATTTATTTAATTGCAACCAAGTTGAATTAAATTCAATTAAAACCCATTATCCCTTCATCCACTTGCAAAATCCTACACCTCCCACTTGCATCCTAACCCTCTTCCTAATTTCTTCTAGAATCCATCTAATCCTAATTAATTAACCCAAACCCATTCATTATCCCCTTTCCCTAAATTTGAGGTCACTTCTCAAATTTGGAGTAAAGTCTTCTAAAGCATTAAAACCTTTATCCATTCAACAAGCTAACTTGTTGAATACCCCCAAATTTGGAACAACTCTTACAAATTTGTCCCCAAAGTCTTCATAACCATTAATGGTTAACTCAACCCTCTAGCATGGTTAAATAATTTCCCTAAACTCAACCTCCATGTAACCCAAGGGTCTCATCAAGCATTTATTGCTTTGACCATGGTTATCCTTAATCCTTTGCACAAGAATTTATCCTTTGGATAAAAGCTTTATCCAATGGGTAATCTTAACTTAACCTTAACCCTTAACCCCTAGGGTAACCATGAGGTCTTCTCAAGCATTTAATGCTTCTTACATCTCCTCTCAACCAGCCATATGTTGACAATTGTCACCATTTCATTGGTACCAATTGTAAACATGGATTCCCAACTTTCAAACTTAGCCCTTGATTAACTCTTTCAATCCTGACCATCCATTGCCCTATTTTTGCTATAAATAGAGCTCTCTTTCCTCCATTTTAATCATCCAATTCTTTAGCATCATACCTATACTTAAATCCATACAAGCTTTAATATATCATTTGTGTTCGTCATTTAGCCTCTCTTTTCAATAGGAATTAATCTAAATATGCATGTTTAGAGTATTTTCCTTATCATTTAGCTTAATCATAGACTAATATAGCTTGCTAGGATAGTCTTGTTACTAATCTTGTCATCTTATAAACTAGTTTATTGCATTTATAAGATCATGTATAGCTTAGAATGCATTTCATCTTAAAATCAACCAAAGCATCCCTCGTTCTTGCATTTGTCATCCCTAAACCACTTTGCTCAATGATCTGAGAGCAAAGACATTGGTTTGAGGGACCTTGTGAGATAGAGAACCATGGAACCAACCTTGGGAAGCTGATCCATAATTCATGACTCCATAGCTTGCACCAAGAAGTCCTGTGGGTGTGTGAGCAAGGCTCCCTAGAACTCCATTTTTCACATTTTTAGTTCTATCGACCCGCTTTTCCCACATACAAAATGAATTATTGTTTAGGAACAATATACTTTATACCTGAAATTATCATTCACTTATACATGACATGATATTTCATTGGTGCATCTATGACATGTATGAGTCCCCTTCTAAAACTATACGTTGGGCTCTACCCTTATGTGAGCTGCATTTACCCCCACATATAGTTTATTATTCAACATGGATTTCAACAACCTCGATATTGTTGATTTGAATTATCAAGCTTTTGGAAAGTGAAATATTTACTTTTGTGAGAGTTAGCTTGCTATTCATATCTTTCATTAATGAACTTGTAACAATAACAACCTCATCTAATGATCAAATGAACCATTCTTGTCAAACCAATGCTCCATACCATGTCGTGACATATTTTGCCGATAAATCAATATTTCTAAATTGTGCATTTTGACCCTCTATAAAAATGTCCAGTCTTGGCTTTTTGCATTTGGAACCAATCCCGGAAACTGACCCAGACATATAATGAGGTTATGAGAGTTTGCAATCATGTATACATTTAACCAGAGATTGCAACGCAACTGACTGATCTGAGAAATCCATCTCGAGGTGAGAAATATTAATTTCCAAAGTGGGCTCCAAAATTGATTTTACCCTTGTGCAAGTTTCAGATTCACATAAATTGCATTTGGTTTGAGCTTAGAAGAAATACAAAATGGATTGATGGGGCTCCAAAACCTTGCAACGAATTTCATTGTAATATAGATAATTGTGGAGAACAATTGGTTTAATGTAGAGGTGATTTGGTTGTCAAATAATTATTTAGATAAGAGGCCTACTTTAACAAGTTTTTTGGCGAAATCTGAATAAATTACAAATGAATCATGTTTGGGAAAAATAGAAAATTGATTCATGAGGCTCTACAAATTGGCACAAAAATGATTTGTTAATAGCATAATTGAATGGAGCAATTAGTCTAGCTAGATGAATTACAAGTACAAAGATCTTAACTCTCCAACATGGCTACTTGGGATGGTTGTGTAACTCCTACTAGTGTGCACCCTAAATTTTTCTACTTGACAAAGGTATCAAATTTGACTGTGAGGAGCTCAGTATGGATAATCATGCTTTTTTATAATTGGTAAACCTAATTTCAAGGTCAAATTGCTTATTAGGATCAGTATTTTGAGTGCATTTTTTAGGAGTGGTCACTAGATTTGCTTCTTTAAGGGACCCTATTTTTTGCAAAAAATAGGGTTCCAACATAATCCAATAAAAATCGTCACCAATTAAAGCACTTGCAAATATAATCATGTCAAGCTAAATTACCTAAACACAAGGAACATCCATGGCATCATCATTACATCCACTTAAATAAGCATCTAACTCCCAATGTGGCTGACTTGTACGCATAACATAGTCAACATCATAGGTCCTCCACCATGAATGTACCTAATAACAACATCTCTGCTCCTCAACATGTGACAACAAAATGAGAAAACTAGGTGACTAAACCAAGCCACCAATCTGAATATGCATCAACAATTAAGGTCTATGGGCATAGACAACCCACAACTAGGCTATATATGCAACATATAAGTGTTGCAAATGTGATGTTGATGGTTGTCATTGATGGTTGTCATTGATGTGAACACATTGTTTTGAGATTAGTTTCTTATGTTTGGTAATCTGGAAGATGTGTTATAGTTGATATTTAGTGTAGATTGATTGAGTTTCTAGTGATCCGATTTCTCTTCTTACTGGATATAGTATTGAACAATTGTATTCATGAGTATCTTGGTTCCATTCTTATTTTTGCTAAGTTGGGTAGTGCTACTTTGGGTCTCATTCAATTTGGAACTCAAGGATATGTAACAAAGTTTGTGTAGTGTATGAGTTATAATTTGGGTATGATATTTGTAATGGATGTAACGTGTTGATTTGACTGATGATGTGTGTCGTCATATAGTCTACTTCTCATTCCCTTCCACCACTAGAATTTTTAGTGTTGACCTATTTGTGGATCTATGTTTGGTGACTTAGAAGATTATATTGTTTGGAGACAGTATAAGTAAGAGGTTGAATCTAAGCGAATAAGATATGAAAAAGAAAAGAAGAAGAAATCTAATATATGGAAGATGTGAGAGACTGAAAAGGATTGTTTTTGACATGTGAAGTGTGTTGTTGTTGAGTAATGGAATTTTTTTTCTTTCTTCTTTCTTTAGCATTGAGCCTTTATGAGTAGTGAGCCCTCAGGAAATGAGCCTTTTTGGGTAGTGAGCCCTCCGACAGTGAGCCACCCTTTTGTAAAAATCACCTTAATTGGTTTTATATATTGAGAGCTAACATTCTCTGTGGTTTTTCCCTTCTTGGGTTTTCCATGTCATATCTAGTGTTAATTGTGTGATCTGTCTTGTGTATGTGCTTTCATGTTATATCTACATTAATTAATTATGCTGGTTATTCTAGATGTGTGAAAGGATTGAAGAAATTTTTTAAGTTGACAACTAATTCACCCCACTCTTAGTTGCTCGGATATTTAACAAATCTCTAATACCAATTTTGGTATCAAAGATTTGGTTCCTTGGAAAAGAGCTTAATCACTTGAGGTAAATCTTGATCCGATGGCATGCAAACTAACTATTCCTATCTCTGAAAGATCTGACTATAGTTTCTAAAAAGTGAAGATGAGAGGTTACCAGATCTCCTTGGACTACAACACTTGGAGAGCAGTGGAAGCTTAAGTATGTACAATCGGTGAATGGTTTTACCACTCTGGATGAGATTCAATCCTATGAATAAATTGAAAAGGCGAGGTATGCTATCTTTAGTGCTTTATAAAAGATTGAATTGACAAAGGTTATTTCATTGAATACTGCTTATGAGGTTTGGTAAAAGCTGAGGGATATCTATGAAGGTGTGTGGGAGAAAAAGTGACACTAAGCAAACATGCCCTAATCTCACTTTCAACCACACACTTGTGGAATACGAAAGAGCCTAGAGGTATCACACAATTGGCTACTTCTTCTTGTGGAAGAGAGAGCCACGGGCTACCTATTAGGATTTCTATTCCTTTGTTGTAATTGAAAGATAAAATGATGCAAGTTCAATCCCTAACCCCAAAGTGCAAGTATGAACTAATAACAAGATTGCAGAATTGAACTTAAACAATGGAAAGTTGTAAACACAAGGGAAAAACAAGAATTCAAATGCATACCCGGAGTCAAAATCTGAGTGAAAATGTTCGGGACGGGGGCGCGGGCGCCACTGTCCTGATTCTGCCCCTGAAACTGCTCCGGAAACTGCTGTTTTTGCACTCTGGAAAAGCTGTCAAAAATGCTGAAAATGCTGTCTGTCAGGAGGACCAGGGTGCCCAGCGCCCCTGTCCTAGGGACCAGGGCGCCCAGCGCCCTTGTCCTGGCAGGACCAGGGTGCCCCACGCCCCTGTCTTGGTCTTTTTCTCTGAAATTTGGTGGGAAGGTCGGTCTCAGTCTGCTTCTCCCGGATCTGCAACCTGCGGCGTCGTCCGAGTCCCGAAACCTGCACTTATATCTGAAAAAGGTGTTTGGGCAGCTATATAGGGTTTTGCCTTAGTCAAACCCCCACTTCGGTGATTTCCACCTCCACGAATAGCCAATTTGTATTGTAAAATGTATTGTGTGTGCAGACCTAGTGTGTGTGCAAGGTCCTAAAATGCAAGAAAGCAAACTAGAGCAACCTAGAAAGTAAACCCTAATTGCTTGTAAATGATAATGTAAATGCTTAAAATCAAGATGCAAAGTGATCTAAAGCATGGATAAATGATATATTGAAGCTTACGCAAAGACATGGAAACAACATGAAATCATACCCAACCCTCAAAGGAGGGGTACAAGCCAATCTTCAGTCGGTAATCTCCTATTGTTCTTCAATGTCTTCCAAGCCCTAAATGGATGAATGAAATTGATAAATGCTTGATAGAAGGATGTTGAATGTTGTTGAAGTCTTCAAAGATTTGCTCTTTCGTTGCATATGAGGTTCCTGAAAACCAAAAATCTCGATCCTTTCAAATGAAGAAAGAGAGCTCTTATATATGAAACCCTAGGTCTTAATTTCATCTTTTGGCCGACCTAGAGATTGAATATCCCACCAATTTCTTGGGGTTAAGCTTTATTTTATGATTGGATCGTGCTCCTAAAATTTTGGGAAAAATGTCTGGGACCATGTTGCACTCCAAGCACCATGGTCCCGACAACTTTTCACCAAATTTTCAGGGCCGTCGGATATGACGATTTTAGAGAGAATCCCGAAGTTACAGGTGATTTCGAGATGTTTTGACCCCCGAAATCAAGCCCCCAAGTTCAAAATAGGACCTAATTAGGGTTTTTGATTAAATGATGTATAGGAGGAATAAAATGAAAAGGGCACACTTTAATGAAAGGGCCCAACTTTATGATGTAGGAGATGATAAAATAGAACCTTAGACCTAAGTAATTTAATTAATTAAGTGCTAAAGGGGAAATGCAATGCAAAATGCAAAATGCGCCAAGGCGGGTGCTAAACTAGGTGTGAAATTGTACCACCCTAGCAAGTGCGTACAATTTACGACGCTACATTTAGCCCCCACTTTAGCGGTCATATGAACACTATGTGCATATGCAAGCTAAAGTACAGAAAAGTAAACATTATTTGAAAAAGGATATATCTATAAGTTGTCGGACGAAGCCCCCAGCGGCATCTGCAGTACATAGTTAGGAACCGCACCCTACAAAACACACGTTAGATCACAAAATCACCTAATGCTTACTAAGGAAGGTGATGAAAATTCGAGGGTAGCTATATGCCCCCCCCCTATTTCGGCTTGCTAATTTTAGTGAGTTGAAACAGGGTATCATGTTTACCACTTCGAATTGTTAAAGAATATTGATGACAAATGCTCACAAGAAGATTTGATATGAGATCAAAACTAATGGAGAATCATTTGGTAAGAAAGAGGACTAAACCTCAATTCCAACACAACAAAGAGTGTGAGGATTTGAGAGTTCTCTAACACAAGATGAAGGATGTAAATGGAAACAAAATGCAAAGAGAAGAAAAGAAAGGAAAAAAGCATGAATACACACATTGGTGATCCATGAGAAGAATAGTGAGAGAGCAAAACATGGACTTCTCGCCCCTAGATCTTGTCTAGGTGATCCATGGGAAAAGGACATGGAAAACTAGCCCCTAGAGTCTGTCTAGGTGATCCATGTAAGGGAGGAGAGTGAGAAAGTCTAGCCTTATGCCGCTAGTTCCACTCAACCTCGTGCATGTGTGTGTAAGGGAGGTTAGAAGCATCTCATAGGAGTCTATGCCCGAGTATGCTACAACCTGTATATGTATAGTACAAAAACGTGACATCTCGCTCTAAGAGTCTGTGCTCTGGTTCTGAGAATAATCACCTTGCATAAAAGAAAAATGGAGACATCTCACTCTAAGAGTCTGTGCTCTGGTTTCAAGAATGACCCATTGCTCAAAAAGTGTAATGTTTATGTCATAAGCAAAGTAGAACAAGGATACCTACCTTCATCACAAAAGAAGATACCCCCAAAAATGCAACAATGTCATAGATCCAAGCAAGAGAGTTTTGCACTCTTTAAGCAAGGATAAGATAGTTGAAGAGGGATATCTTGTAGTATGTGTAAAGGAGATCCTTAGAGGAGAAGAGATCTTTGTACAAAAGACACCTATCCCCAAGAGGAATTGTCTTAGACAAATATAAAATCTTCTAGAATAAGACAAAGAAGAGAATAAGAATGCAATACTTCCTTCTTTTGCACGGTGAAAGTGATTCTTAATGAAGGATGACGCTCTTTTTAACCCAATTGGGAGAGTAAATTCATTATAGATGTATTTTACCAAGTGCAAAAGAGGTTGTAGTCAAGGACTTACACCTCTTGTAAGAGAGAATCCTTGAACAAACAACAACAAATGCATACAAGGAATAACATCAAGTAATAAAGTTCACACCATCCACGAAATAGGAAAAAGTGGATCCTTAGATAAAAATAAGGAAAGATCATTGCCTCCCAAGGATAAGGACAATGAGAAGGACTTACACAATCTTCTAGGGAGAGATTTGGACATAAGCAAAAGAAGAGATGTATGAAATCATTCTTGTCCCCATAGGAACAAGAAAATTAGGCTATTATGTTGCTTCAAAAAATATGATTGCACTTGAAATTGTACCATCATGAATGACAATGAGCCCCCAGTAAATGAGCTACCAATGTCACATAATGATGAGCAACATAATAGCCATTAATGTTATTTAAAGACATGATAGACTAAATGAGGTATTTGAATATGACATGTTAAATGCTCAACTATAAGTGAGATCAAAAACATGTATAAAATGATAAAAATTGAAGAAGAAAAGTCACAAGAAGTCTTAGAAGAGGGATGAGTGTAATTTATTAGAGCCTTATCCCTAGGGAAAAGGACTTTATGATGAATAGGAGATAAAGATTCATAAGTAGATTTAGAAATTTGAGGGGATTCATAAAGAGATTTGTTCATCGCCAAGATTTCCTTATGAGGGGAATGAGAGTTGATAGAAGTAGAAGATGATTTCGTTGAAGTGAGATCATCATCACTACTAAATATAGCATTCACATTAAGAGATGGTCTTTTAGATGCTTTAGTGTGTTTGCAGGGATTATAGCCAAGTCCAAAGGCATAATTGTGAAAATTAGTCTCTAGAGGAACCTTCATCCCTTGTTCATGAGCACCACAACCATTTCCATGATACCCATGCTTAGCAAAAATGCGAAAACCACGACCATAACGATCAGCCATTTCAGGAAGAGAAGGTGGTTTTTCATAAGACAAAGAATCAAATCCTTCAGAATTAGAAGTGTGAGGAGAAGAAGTTTGAGAAGCGGCCACAAAATTATTGCTCATAGGTTCAAGTAAGACTGATTGATCTCTAGTTTCTTCCTCCTTTTTAACTTTAAGCTCTCTAGGAGGAACCCTATACTCACCTACAAAGGTGGGATTAAAATCAAGAGATCCCCAATCGTCTTCTGTGAGAACCTTCTCAGGATCAAAAGCCTTTTCATGTGTAGACTCAAGTCGAGAAGGATCTTCTTCAGGAGCTTCAGACTCATCCAAAGAATTTTGATTATCAGAGGGTGATGATTCATCCATAGGTATCTTGTTTAAAGAGTCATCATTAGAAGAGGAAAATTTAGAAGAACTCCCTTTGGAAGTAGATGTTTGCAAACAAGCCTGAAGATTAGTATCACCTATCAAGGTATATGTCTTATTGTTATAAATAAATTTAACTTGTCTATGCAATGTAGAGGGGACAGCTTGCATACTGTGAATCCAAGGTCTCCCTAATAACAAGTTGTATGTTAGATTCCCTGACATAACATGGATAGGAGTAGGCAAAGTAACAGGTCCCACTGTGATGGGTAAGGTGATAATACCTAATGAAGACTTAGCCACATTATCAAAGCCTCGAATGGGATGAGAGTCAGGCTCAATAAGGGATGTATCCACATTCATCTTATGCAATAGATTGATGCTACACACATTAAGGCCAGAGCCATTATCTACTAGTGTTCGTCTTATAGCAGTGTCATTTATGATAACCACAATCATCAAGGGATCATATTGATGTTGAATTTCACTAGTAGGCAACTCGTCTTGGGTAAACACAATTTGAGCTTTAGGATTCATCACAGAGTTAACTAAAGATGCTATATTACTAGATGTATTCGGTGGAGGAACATTCAAATCTTTCAAGGCATCTTATAACATTCCATGATGAGCGGAATAAGTTTGAATCAAATCCCAAAGGGATATCTTAGCCGGAGTAGTTTTAAGTTGTTCTATGAGATCATATTCCTTACCAAGAACTTGTGAAATACGAGGAGCTTGAGGAAGAATAGGTTGGGAAGGAAGAAGTGAAGTTGGGATAACTAGAGGAGGATTAGGTTGCCTATTGTTTCTTGTGTTATAGGTATGAGCAACCGCATGATAACTCTCTCTAGTCAGTTGCTTAGCATACCCATAAGGGCTCTTAGAAGAATAACCTCCTTGCACAGTAATAATAGGTTTCTTAGGAGTGCAAAAAGAATCATTACCATAACCACCTTGAACCACTAAGATAGGCTTATTTAATGGTTGAGAATTTTGAGAAGGACAAGCACCTTGGATAGTGAAGAGAGGTTTGTTAGGTGTTTCATTCACATGTATCAAATTGATTGAGGATGGTTTAGAGGAATGAACACAAGTGTTGGAAGAATTGTTGATAGTCTTCTCTTGCACTAAAATCTTATCACGGATCAAATCAATTTTAGGAGATAGACAAGGGATAGGCATTGATGTTCTAGTAGGAAGAGTAATACTAGGAAAGGTCATATCATCCTTTATCATTATAGGGTCTACATGGGGAATAAACTCTCTAGGAGAAGGATCAACACTACTCTCTAAAGTCTCACTTTTGAGAGGGATATCTTTGAAAGAAATGTTAACCATCTTGCTTTGAACTAGGGTTTCCTTATGAGTAGAACCAGGTTGAGGAGAGGGAGATGCTTTATTTTTAGAGGGAGAATAATTGAGATTCAAGGAAGGTGAGAAGCTATCAAGGGAGTTTTCAATCTTGATTTCATCCCCTTTGGCTAGGGGTAGAGAATAATCTATACCTTCTTCTAATGGTTCATCCCAAATAGTGAGGTTGTTGAAAGGAATGTTTGAAGTATTATCAATTTCGGGAGAGGAGTTAACATTGTTTATTAATTCCTCATCCTTAGGAGGGAGAGCATCAATAGATGTGTTAAACTCATCCTCTTTCCTCAAAATATTTTCAATATGATCTTTAGGGGAGAGAGAATTAAGGAAATTTCTTATTATTTCATCCTCTTTCTCTAAGGGATGCTTATGGGTAAGACAAACTTTAGGAGAAGGGTAAGCATTTATCATTAATTCATCATCTCTAGTGGGAATTTTGTTGGAAAAGGAAATGCCATCACTAGGAAATGTAGGGATAATGTCATCTTCTTGCACAAAAGGATCCTCATGAAGGGAGTGTTTTTTAGGAGGAACATGAACATATTTCTCCAAAGATTCATGCTTAGGAAGGAGATCTTTGAAAGAAGTGTTCATAACCTCTTGTTGCACTAACATGCCCCCATTGGAAGAACCAACTTTAGGAGAAAATAAATCAATGTCCATCAATACCTTTTCACTTAGAGAGGCATCATGTAGGGAAGGTGAAGTAACATTAAGAAAGGTGTTTATGATATCATTCTCTTCCTCTAGGATAGCTAAATAGGAAGGGCACATTTTAGGAGAATTGTCAAGATCACTCTTAAAGTCTTCATCCTTAGAGCATGGGAGAGTCTCAAAGGGATTGGTAGCAACTCTTTTAGGCACTAAAATGTTGTTATAGATAGGAGGAGGTTCTTTAGGAGAAGGAAAAATTGAAACAAAGGAAGCTAACCCATTATCACATCTATGAAATGAATGCATCATGACAACAATTTTCCTTTTTCAAATGATAACACATGCAAAATAGAAGGAAATGTTTAATTTTAACCAATGCAAGCACTTAGAATGTAGATTTAGAAAATGAAATTTATGATTCAAATGAGTTTGTAAATCAGATTTGAAATTATTGATCCCAATTAAGCTATCCACAAGTTCAACTTTGAATTGAAAAACTAGGGTTTTAGCAAAAATTTCCTCTAGATTTTTGAATCTTGCAAGAAATTAAAACTTGTAAATACAAATTTAATTTTGAAATAGCATAAACACTCAAATTTGAAAACATAAATCAGAATTAGAGAAGATTGGAGTTCACGTCAGGTTCACCAAAATGTGTGGGAGAAAAAGTGACACTAAGCAAACATGCCCTAATCTCACTTTCAACCACACACTTGTGGAATACGAAAGAGCCTAGAGGTATCACACAATTGGCTACTTCTTCTTGTGGAAGAGAGAGCCACAGGCTACCTATTAGGATTTCTATTCCTTTGTTGTAATTGAAAGATAAAATGATGCAAGTTCAATCCCTAACCCCAAAGTGCAAGTATGAACTAATAACAAGATTGCAGAATTGAACTTAAACAATGGAAAGCTATAAACACAAGGGAAAAACAAGAATTCAAATGCGTACCCGGAGTCAAAATCTGAGTGAAAATGTTTGGGACGGGGGCGCGGGTGCCACTGTCCTGATTCTGCCCCTGAAACTACTCCGAAAACTACTGTTTTTGCACTCTGGAAAAGCTGTCAAAAATGCTGAAAATGCTGTCTGTCAGGAGGACCAGGGCACCCAGCGCCCCTGTCCCAGGGACCAGGGTGCCCAGCGCCCCTGTCCTAGGGACCAGGGTGCCCAGCGCCCCTGTCCTGGCAGGACCAGGGCGCCCCACGCCCCTGTCTTGGTCTTTTGCTCTGAAATTTGGTGGGAAGGTCGGTCTCAGTCTGCTTCTCCCGGATCTGCAACCTGCGGCATCGTCCGAGTCCCGAAACCTGCACTTATATCTGAAAAAGGTGTTTGGGTGGCTATATAGGGTTTTGCCTTAGTCAAACCCCCACTTTGGTGATTTCCACCTCCATGAATAGCCAATTTGTATTGTAAAATGTATTGTGTGTGCAGACCTAGTGTGTGTGCAAGGTCCTAAAATGCAAGAAAGCAAACTAGAGCAACCTAGAAAGTAAACCCTAATTGCTTGTAAATGATAATGTAAATGCTTAAAATCAAGATGCAAAGTGATCTAAAGCATGGATAAATGATATATTGAAGCTTACGCAAAGACATGAAAACAACATGAAATCATACCCAACCCTCAAAGGAGGGGTACAAGCCAATCTTCAGTTGGTAATCTCCTATTGTTCTTCAATGTCTTCCAAGCCCTAAATGGATGAATGAAATTGATAAATGCTTGATAGAAGGATGTTGAATGTTGTTGAAGTCTTCAAAGATTTTCTCTTTCACTGCATATGAGGTTCCTGAAAACCAAAAATCTCGATCCTTTCAAATGAAGAAAGAGAGCTCTTATATATGAAACCCTAGGTCTTAATTTCATCTTTTGGCCGACCTAGAGATTGAATATCCCACCAATTTCTTGGGGTTAAGCTTTATTTTATGATTGGATCATGCTCCTAAAATTTTGGGAAATATGTCCGGGACCATGTTGCACTCCGGGCGCCATGGTCCCGACAACTTTTCACCAAATTTTCAAGGCCGTCGGATATGATGATTTTAGAGAGAATCCCGAAGTTACAGGTGATTTCAAGATGTTTTGACCCCCGAAATCAAGCCCCCAAGTTCGAAATAGGACCTAATTAGGGTTTTTGATTAAATGATGTATAGGAGGAATAAAATGAAAAGGGCACACTTTAATGAAAGGGCCCAACTTTATGATGTAGGAGATGATAAAATAGAACCTTAGACCTAAGTAATTTAATTAATTAAGTGCTAAAGGGGAAATGCAATGCAAAATGCAAAATGCGCCAAGGCGGGTGCTAAACTAGGTGTGAAATTGTACCACCCTAGCAAGTGCGTACAATTTACGACGCTACAGAAGGAAATTACAGAGTTAAGTTATCAAAGAAGCTGATAGCTAAGCACAAATATGAGAACTTGAAAATGAAAGGAGAAGATATAAGAAGCTATTTTCAAAAGGTTGACAATGTAGTAAATGAAATCAGAGAACTTGGCGGGAACTTTGACAGATGAAGACATAATTGAGAAGACCCTGATGTCTCTACCGGAAAGCTATAGTGACAAGATCTATGTTATTGAAGAAACTTATGATCTAAAGAAGTTTACTAGGGAACAACTATATGGAACCTTGTCTACATTTGAGACAAGGAAGTTTGGAAAAGACAAAGCTAAATTTGAGACTACCTTTAAAGCCTCTGAGGAAGACCTGAAAGATGAAATCTTGGATGAAATGGAAGCGAACTTTGTAAGAAGACTGAAGAAAGTCATCGACAAATATAAAGGTATGTTACCTCTTAAATGCTTTAGATGTGGAAATATTGGTCATATAGCTACTAGATGTCCGAAAAAAGGATGAAGACAAAAATTCAGGGAGAATAAAAGAAAGTTTAATAAGAAAGCCTATTATGTTAGAGATGATGCTAGTATTTTAGATGATGAATCAGACTATGAAGGTGGTGACTATTTATTCTGGTAGAAAAGGATCTACCTAAGATTGATGTTTCTAAGACTATTTCTATTGACTTACATGCTATGAGAGATAGAAATGAATGGTTGATTGATAATGGATGCTCAAATCATATGACTCGTGAGAAGAGTAAGTTCATAAGACTTGAGAAATATGATGGAGGTTCTGTTAGGTTCGGAGGTGATTAGACAACACAAATTATGGGAATCGGTTCTATTACTTTTGATGGAAAACATAATAATGACAATGTTTACTATGTGAAGGGTTTGCATCATAATCTCTTGAGTGTTGGACGAATGTGCAAAAATGGTTACAATTTTGTTTTTTAGGATGATGGTTATGAGATCCAGAAGGGATCTAGAACTATTATTGTAGTAGGAAAAAAGACTGGTGGAAACATGTATCAGCTAGAAGGAGCTACAAGACACTATTTGTTATATGAGATCAATGATAGATGGCTCTAACACTAGAGGATGTGTCATATCAAGTTTGATAACTTGGTAAAGATCAGTTCATCAAGTGTAGTGAGAGATTTATCGAGGTTGACCAAACCAGATAACAATATTTGCAACGAATGTCAAGTAGGAAAGAAGACAAAAGGAACTTAAGGAAAGGAATAAGCATCCACCAAATTATTGGATTTGGTGCACACATACTTATGTGGTCCTACTAGAACATGGAGTGTACAAGGTGAGAGGTATTTCATGTTGTTGATTGATGATTATTCTAGAATGTCATTTGTCACTTTTAAGAGAGAAGTCAAAAGCATTAGAAAAATTCAATATATTCAAAGAAAGAGTTGAGAATGAATTTGATAGAAAGATGAAGTGTTTGAGGTCTGAAAGAGGAGGATAACAAACATCAAGTTTTCACAATCCATGAGAAATTGATCTAGAGTGTTTTCGAATAAGATTGTGTATGAACTTTTTGCATCAACGTTTCGGATCACACTCTGTGATCCATCATCAGGATGAAGTAGAGAGCAAGTAGAAGTGAGAAAATGACCAAGAAGTGGACCAAGGTGTCTAAAAAGGAGGAGGGAGGAGGCACAAGGATCGAGGAAGGATGGCAAGACCACCCACCAAAAAGGAAGAAGGGAAAGAAAAGGAAATAGAAAGAAAAGAGAACAAATAATAAACAATAAAAACTAAACCAAGAAACAAAAGAAAAGAATGTACTAGAAAAAGGTAAATTAAAAACCATGAAAATACCAAATATATATACATTATATATCAATATATGTGTGTGTGTGTGTGTGTGTGTGTATGTTTCACACACACATATGTGAGACCTACGACAACTAGAAGAAGGAAAAGAAAAAAAAGAACAACAAAAAAATTGAAAACAAAACAAAAGACAAAAAAATAGAAAAACAAAGAGAAGAAAATAAAACACAACAAAAAAATAAAATAAAAGCAATTAATTAATAATATAAACAAACAAACAAGACACAACAAGGCGTGAACAAACTATATATATACATGAGGATGATAATTTATTTCTAAAGAGTTTACAGTTTCTGTGAGGAACATGGTATTAGGAGGCAACTAATTGCCCCTATGAAACCTCAACAGAATGGTGTAGTGGAAATGATGAATTGAACTATACAAGAAGCAGTTAGAACAATGATCAAAGGAGCAGAACTATTGGAAGTCTACTGGAGAGAAGTAATTCACACAACAGTTTACACTCTTAACAAAATTCTATACTGAAAGAGATATGGAAAGACTTCATATGAACTATGGCATGGTGGAACTCCGACAGTGAAATATTTGAAGGTATTTGGAAGCAAATATTATATTAAGAGAGATGAGGATAATCTTAGAAAATTTGACAGGAGAGAAGATGAAGGCATATTCCTAGGATATTCTACAAAGAGAAAGGCATGCCGATGTTACAACAAAAGACTGAACAAGATTGTTGAAAGTGCAAATGTGAAGGTTGATGAGGACATTTCTAAAGACTCTAAAAAATTGATAGGTTATGAATTTGATGATTCCAATGACAGAAAAAGGGAAGAGAAAGCCAAAGAAGAAAAAAAAGAAAAAAAAAAACTTAGGATGCTTTGGTATCTACATCTAAAACTTGGAGGTATGTACAAAAGAATCATTCAGTAGATTAAATTATTGAAGATAAGAACAAAGGAATTAAAACAAGAAGCAAAGCAGCTCAAGAACAAGTTATGTTATGTTTACTATTTGAGACTGATTAAAATTGGATAAAGGCGATGAAAGAAGAACTGGATCAAATTGAGAAGTTCAGACTTGGGAACTAGTTCACAGATCGAAAGACAAGAATGTAATTGGAATAAAATGGGTATTCTGAAATAAGTTGGATGAGGATGGAAAAGTGGTGAGAAATAAAGCAAGGTTGGTTTGCAAAGGTTACACACAGGTTGAAGGCATTGAATTTGAGGAGACATATGCCTTAGTTGCCCAGATGGAGGTAATCATGTTGTTTCTTTCTTTTGTATCTTTTAAGGATTTCAAGGTTTATTAGATGGATGTAAAATCAACATTTTTGAATGCAGAACTGAAAGAAGAAGTTTACATTGAACAATCAAAAGGATTTAAGTTGAGTTATGATCTGAACATTGTTTTCATATCAAATAAGACTCTATATGGATTAAAATGGGCTCCTAAAGCTTGGTATGGAAGGCTAGACAAGTATTTGATTGAGCAAGGTTTTCAAAAGGGATCTGCTAATAGTAATCTTTACTTAAAAACTGACTCAGGCAAAATCTTGATTTTTTTTTTTTTGATCGATAATGGGATGAAGTTGATAAGATGTACATACCCTACCCCCTTTGAGATTTGAACTTGTGACCTCTCTTTCAAGAGCACAAGTTTTCCACCACTAGGCCAACTTGGGTTGTACCAAAATCTTGATTTTTGTTGTGTATGTTGATGACATAATATTTGAAGAAAATGAAGGCATGTGCAAAATGTTTGCTAATGAGATGCAGAAGGAATTTGAGATGTCCATGATCGGTGAGTTAAATCTCTTTCTTGGTTTGGAAGTAAATCAAAATATCAAAGGAATTTTTATTTCTCAGTCTAAATACACTAAAGAGTTGTTGAAGAAGTTTGGGTTGGAGAATTCCAAACCGGTGTGTACACCTATGACCACTGGATGCAAGTTAACAAAAGATGATAAATCCCCTAAAACTGATGCAAGTCAGTACAGAACAATGATTGGAGGATTATTATATTTGACTGCTACCAAACCAAATATCATGTATGCAGTATGTTTGGTGACTACATTTCAACAAGAACCAAAAGAATCACATGTTGTGACAGTAAAAAGAATTTTTAGATATTTAAAAGGAATAGAAGAATTTGGCTTGTAGTATCCTAGAAATTCAAATTTCACTTTGATAGCTTATATAGATGTAGATTGGGTCAGAAATGTTGATGACAGGAAAAGTACAAGTGGTGGAGCATTCTTTTTTGGCTCCCAGTTGATTGCTTGGTCGAGTAAGAAGCAGGATTTCATGTCTTTATCTATAGCTGAACCTAAATATATTGCAGCATCTTCATGTTGCACACAAATTCTATGGATGAAGCAGAAATTGAAGGATATCAGTGTATTGTTTAATGAACCCATTTCTATTAGGTGTGATAACACCACTGCAATAAATATTTCTAAAAATATGGTACAACATTCCAGAACAAAAGATATATCTATTCGGTATCACTTCTTGAGGTAAAAGGTATTGGATAATGAAGTTAAGCTCAAGAGTATGTACCTACAAAAGAGCATGTTGCAGATTTCTTCACAAAGGCATTGTGTAAGGATACTTTTGAGTATCTCTAGAAGAAATTAGGGGTATTAACCCTTCCTAATTTGAACTGATGTACATTTGGATGTGCATTGGTCCAATGAATTCCTTAAATATTCTTATCTAGACTAGTGCTTGGGTGCTTCCTCTTAGGGGGGTAGAGTGAGTTTCATAGGGGGAGTTATGCCCACCTTTGTCCTTGATGTCAAAGGGGGAGAGGTGTGATGAGATGTAGATATGTGCAAAGATGTTGATCTAATGATGTAGAGAGAGTTGTGTGTTTGTTGTTGATGTGTTTCCATCAATGACAAAGGAGGGGATTGTTGCAAATGTGATGTTTATGGTTGCCATTAATGGTTGTCATTGATGTAAACATATTATTTTGAGATTGGTTTCTTATGATTGGTGATCTAGAAGATGTGTTACAGTTGATATTTAGTGCAAATCGATTGAGTTGATGGTGATCTAGATTTCTCTTCTTATAGGATATAGCATTGAATGATTGTATTCATGAGTATCTTAGTTTCATTCTTTTTTTGCTAAGTTGGGTAGTGTTACTTTGGGTCTGGTTCAATCTGGAATTCAAGCATATGTAACAACATTTGTGTATTAGATGAGTCATTATTTGGGTTCAATATTTGTAATGGATGTAATGTGTTAATCTCACTGATGATGTGCATCATGGTATGGTCTACTTCTCATTCCTTCCCACCACCAAAATGTTTAGTGCTGACCTATTTGTTGATCTTTGTTTGGCTGACTTAGGAGATTATTTTGTTTGGAGACAGTATAAGTAAGAGGTTGAATCTAAGAGAATAAGATATGAAAAAGAAAAGAAGAAGAAATCTAATATATGGAAGATGTGTGAGACTGAAAAGGATTGTTGTTGATATGTGAAGTGTGTTATTCCTGAGCGGCACTGAAAGCAGTTCCAATATTGTAGAGTATGTGGTGGATTTTATTTTCTTTCTTCTTTCTTCGACAGTGAGCCCTCCGATAGTGAGCCTTTCTGGGTAATGAGTCCTTCGACAGTGAGCCTTTTTAGCAATGAGCCACCCTTTTGTGAGAATCACCTAACTGGTGCTATATATCAAGAACTAACATTCTATGTGGTTTTTCCCTTGTTGGGTTTTCCACATCATATATAGTGCTCATTGTTTGATCTATTTTGTGTATGTGCTTTCATGTTATATTTATATTAATTAATTATGTTGGTTATTTTGGATGTGTGAAAGGATTGAAGAAAAAGTTTAAGTTGACAATTGATTCACCCCCCCCCCCTCTCAGTTGCCTGGATATTTAATAGTAAGTATAGACTACCTACAACACTACAGAATTTGTAGAGATACAATACTGAGTACACAACACCATAAACTCCAAAACTTTGAGACTAACCATGCCATAAATTCATAATGTCACCATAGTCAAAAGAACACATAAATAACTCAAATCAAAATATCAGTAAATTTTTTTTATCAAACCTACTAAAACCTAAGCCACTATGTACTTCTTTGAACAAGATTTTTGCCGACTATTCGCAGTCCAAAATCTAACTCTATATGCTCAAGTTGTGATCTCTTAGAACCATAGAGGTACTGATGACTTCCGACTAACATTTCAATATCAAAATGAAAAAAATAAGAAAAACTAATCATATCACAACATAGTGCTTTAAGTCGCCTTTCCAACAATTATAAGAAGTTGAAAATCTAACACTCTTAGCTCAAGTTATGCTCAATAACAAAAAATTGCCTATTAGGCTAAAAATGCAAGCATGGATTCCAAAATATTCGACAATACATGCCACAAAAATATTTTTATAAAAAAATTTTAATAGAAACATTTGGTCAATTCTCTGGACCCAACCATAAAATTACAACAGGCATTTAAATTTTATAGTGGGTGGGACTTTATAAGTCCAAAATTTTTATCTCAAAACTTTATAAAAAATTATCAAAGGCGAACAAATTTTAATTTTCAATGTTTTTTCTTTTAAGATAAGAAATGGTTTTTAAAATTTCAATGTGGGTGGAATAAAATAAATTTTTTTAATATTTTTGTTTTATCCCCTGGATAGGGGTTGGACTCACTAGTCCCCAAGATACTAATGGTATCGAGGGTCATTCCCTTTCTGTACTGTCGATATCAGGGTATTGATCGACCCAGTATGACCGACAGGCCTATAGGTTTGTCATACATGTAGGACCACACAGGGGGTTGGAGGGGGTGGTGGCTCGCCAAATTTTTATTTATTGATGATGATATTTTCACAGGTTGTACACGATTGTATGGCCAAAAAAAATTGCATCTTGGTTCACCAACGTCAAAGTGGGACATATTTTATATCAAATTTTTTCTTTCAGCCCCCCGCATCCAATTGTGAGGTTTGTTTTGTTCCAAATGTCAAATCATGTAAGACCTCACCCCCAAAATCTTCACAATGAACATTCATGGAAATCCATTTTTAAACTATTTTTTATAAACCTAGATCTACAAAAGTGTCCACAAATCTGCACCCTCAAAACCTACAACAAACCCTCATATCTTTCATTCTTTCATGCATTCCATAGATTCAAATCCTAGGATTATAACACAATAACCATTGCTTTGATACCACTTGAAAGAAAACTTGTAGCCATACAAACAACAATTTCCATATAGCCCAATTGAGAAACAAATCAAATAAACAATTAGAATCCATATGCAAAGAATAGAGAACATACCCATCAAAGACAACACAAGATATACCAAGGGAAAAACCCAACCTTGAAAAATTTGTATCATCCATATTTTATTAGCAATGCAACATTACATTACATCTATGAAAGCCTTTGAAACCCTAGTCATCAACAAGCATTCCATGCGAAGAATCATGTAACCACACATTCCATGTCATACTTCCAACCCTCACAAATGTTAACCCTACTAACCTACTAACCTTAAAAAACTATCTTTGTCGTTTCTTTTATAGAGTTAAGCTCCTACAAAATCACCAACTGGTATTACATCAAAACATGTGTGCTAATTTCATGTGCTAAAACCATGGGATACCTAACCATTGACCTCAGATTTAATATTGGGTACAAAATTTTCTCTTTTTAAATATCTTTCCCCGATATTAATAATTACAATATAATATCCCAATGTTACAATACAACTCATCAAGTGGCCGAGAGAATATTCTAAAAGAATTTATACATGTTACACATCCATGTGCAGCTCATATAACAAATAAATATTACTATTATATAACATTATGCAAGGTGTACAATACCTATTTTCCCAACATTATCCTCACTATGTCCTCAAAACTAGAATAGGTTTTAAAAAACTTGTAGGTACATTTTCCTACATGTCTCTAATTTTGTAAGTAATAACTGGGGCATACTCTAACCTCTTGTACCAATAACCAAGTCTATTGCACTTTTCCCCACTTGTTAAGGACTAGAATTCCACTTGTACTATCCACTTCTTTCATGTATACTTCCATTTCATTATCTTATCGTACAATCCTTCATCTTCTCATTTATTATCAATGGTATCATAATTTCTCCAAGTTCTCTTATGAATAAAATCTCTATGGTATAATAAATTTTCCTAGTCAATTTCACAATTTGGACCACTTAGCGCTTTTCATCAAAAGCTCATTCTTTCTTCAAATTGCACTCAATTTCAAATGAATTAATGATGAACCTCAATTTTATTCTACAAATCAACTTTGTGCTTAATTTCTCATCAATCAACGCTAAATTTTCAAATATTCCTCAGAATCATTTGTGCTCAAATAACTTATCATCGCCAAAAATTGCCTATAATCATGTACCCTCGCTATCTTTCGATTTCGCTCCCGAGGGGGCATACTCATGACCTTATGACCTCACATCTTTAAAGTCAAGAAATTTTTTAAATCTTCATCAAAAGTCGAGCAAAAATTCTTTTCAACTAAAGAAAGTCAAATTCTTATTGCTAAGAGGTATCTCAGCTTCATCGCTTCATATCAAGTTGAGATCTCTCGATCATCTGAATCAAATCAATCGCTAGGGGCATATCAGTTTCATCACTTCAAATCAAGCTGATATTTGTCTTCTTCTGAATCAGTCTCTTAACGTTAATCAGTTTCATCGCTTTTCACCAAGCTGATTATTCGTTTAAACTCAATCAAAAGTTTAAAGAGTATCTTCGATCACACACTCAATCTAAGCCGGTGTTCAGTTTTATCGCATCAAATCAAGCTGGATAGTTTATCTTCGCTCATCGTGTCTTGATCCATCAAGTTCAAGATCGATTTTATCTTCGCTCGCTATGTCTAGTTCAATCAAGTTCTAGATCAGTAAGATCTGCTTCTTGATCAATCAAGTTCAAGTTCAGTATCTTTGCTCTCTATCGTTCCTAGTTCAATCAAGTTCGAGATCGGTATCGCTTTAATCAAACTCTGTTCAGCTTCTTTGCTTCAAATCAAGCTAAACACCTCATTTTTCATCTGATTCGTGATCAATCAAGTTCAGAACTGGCATCTCCTAGACATCAACTATTCTTTGAACCAACTCGCTGCTCGCACATTAATTCAAAGAGGGGCAAATCTAACACCCTAAAATTGGTCATCTAAACCATGGGCCCCCAATCTCGACAACATCACCAAGGTCCTAACCAAAGGCAATTAAATCAATCTTGAGCATATTAATTAATTCTTTAATCATCAAATATTACATGGCAAATCAATTACTCAATATTAATTAAATATTTATTTAATTAATTAAATCATTCCAAGAAAATCTTTTTGATCAATTATCCTATTTTAATTTATTAAATATCCTAGCATATTTAATTAATTAATAAATTTTCTATTTAATCATGCAAAAAAAGAATTAATTTATTACAAAAGAGGAATTAATTACAAAGCAAGAGTTAAATTGAAAATAAAATAAAAGAATTGAATTGAGAGAGAAATCAAACTTGAGATATTATTTCTTTTTCTAAATTGAGAACTTGAAATCAGAAGAACAATTAATTGAATTATTAATTGCTTTCTCTAAAATTGGAACTCCAAGCTTTTGAGAAAAAGAAGTTCAGTTGCATTGAAAAGACTCTTTTCTTCAATAAATCAAAGAATTATCTATTTTTATCACAAATGCATGGAATTAATTAATTATTATTTCTAATGCAACTTGAACTTCTTATTTGAATGCATTTCAATTAAACTATACTTGGAATCTATCTCAAAGTTAACTGAACCTGATTTCTCAATTATTCAATTAATACTAAATTGTGCTTTTTTTATCTCTCTTGTAATTCTCTATAAATTCAGCCTTTAGCTCTCATTCAAATCACCCAATAGATTTTTGAGAACACGCTTGGAGATTATTATCATGCTAATTTTGCTCTAGAGTCATTGAAGATATTGTGCTTTTTTGATTACTTGCATCTTAGTTTAGTTTATTCATTATTACTTGAGTCCATATTGCTTAAATCCATATTGCTTGAATTATTCATCCATCTTGCATCCGTTTTGCTTGTTTATCATGCTCATATAGATTAAATCCTTCGTCTTGGTGTAGTCTAGTCACTGGTATTGATTATAAAAATCTGAGAGCAAACTTATACTAGCATCTTTTAGAAGGAAATTAATCATTTTGTTATGGTTTATTATTTATTGATTATTGATTTACTAGCCATACATGTAATGACTTAATTGAAGTGTTGTGCCTGCACCTATCAGACTCTTTTTCACTCTCTCTCTCTCTCTCTCTCTCTCTCTCTCTCTCTCTCTCTCTCTCTCTCTCTCTCGCTCTCCATCTCTGTCTCTCCATCTCTCTCTCCCCCTCCCTTTCCCTTTCTCTATCTCTGTCTCCCCCCTCTCTCTCCCTCTCCATCTCTCTTTCTCTCATTTATCTCTTGTCTCTCCCTCTCAGTCTCTATCTATCTATCCCACTCTCCTCCTCTCTTAGGTGTATCTCTCTCCCATTCCCTCCCTCTCCTCCCCCTCTCTCCCTCTCTAGGGTCATATGGTATTCTTAGGGGTCATATGGTATCCTAGGGAACCATGCATGTGTCCTAAGGGGTCATAGGACACCATATGACTCCTTAGGACATCGTATGACCCATAACAACACATAAGAGGTCATATGGAGTCCTAAAGGGGTCACAGGACACCATATGACCCCTTAACACACCATACAACCCATAATGACACCAAATGGTGTCCTAAGGAGTCATAAAATACTATATGACCTCTTAGGACACCATACGACCCATAACGACACCATATGGAGTCCTAAGGGGTCAAATGGTGTCCTAAGGGGTCGTAGGAGACCATATGACCCCTTAGGACACCATATGACCCCTAACGACACCATATGGTGTCCTAAGGGGTCAGAAGGTGTCCTAGGGGTCATAGGACACCATAAGACACATAACGACACCATATGGTGTCCTAAGGGGTCATAGGACACCATATGACCCTTAGAACACAATATGACCCCTAACAACATCTAAGGGATCATATGGTGTCCTAAGGGGTCACAGGACACTATATGATCCCTTAGCACACCATAGGACCTATAACGACACCAAATAGTGGCCTAAGGGGTCATATAACACTATATGACCCTTTAGGACACCATATGGTGTTGTTATGGGTCATATGGTGTCCTAAGGGGTCATATGGCATCCTATGACCCCTTAGGACACCATATGGTGTTGTTATGGGTTGTATGGTGTCTTAAGGGGTCATATGGTGTCCTAAGGGGTCATAGGACACCATATGACCTCTTAGGAAACAATGTGACCTCTAATGACACCTAAGGGGTCATATGGTGTCTTAAGGGGTCATAGAACACCATACAACACATAACGACACCATATGGAGTCCTAAGGGGTCATATGGTGTCCTAAGGGGTCATAGAACACCATATGACCCCTTAGAACACCATATGACCCATAACAACACCTAAGGGGTCATATGGAGTCCTAAGGGGTCATAAGACACCATATGACCCCTTAGTACACCATACAACCCATAAATATTATTCAACCAATACATCCACACAATCCAAAGAAACCAATACATTCATCTTCTTCAAACGTTCTACTGTATATCCTATCTTCTTTATATAAAAAAAAAAGAAAACCGACCACCTTGTCAATCTTCTTATCACCTCATCTATATGCAAACAAAAAGAAGATATATTGGAGGAGCCTCCCCATAACTGTTTATAAATTATGTCATACAATTTTCCTGATTAATAAATGATAGCTAATAAAATGATATATTATTTAAATTTATGAATAGAACATCATACAATAGAACATCAGTAGTTTAGTTTTGATATAGCTAAATTAGACCATTGTCAGCATAAGAGAGACTCTAGGCAAACAAACAATGAGGATTCGCTAAAAAGAAAGTGTAAGAGCTTGACCTAACCCTAAGAGTACTGCCTTTCTAAAAAATATGATGCTCTTAAATTTGCAAGGCTATAGGACTGATCTCGATTGTGACTATAGGAATTACACACTTGATTTCTTTCATGGGTATGTACATTTCCAGGCCTTTTGACAAGTGATGATCATCATATATTACCACTACCATGCTTACAACAAACTTCAATTTCTTTAGATGACAGGCATTGTGTAACAACATGGGAACTCTCGCATACCCACCACTATCATTCTATGTGACATCATCTGTGTTACTCTCCCTCTTTCTCTTCCTACCGGTTGTTTCCTTCTGAAAAACATATTGCAGGTAGTCTGACTCATCATTTTGCTTTGTTGACACTGTTTTCTACATCTGCTCTGCTCATTAAAAACACATTCGAGAAGAATATTGTTGTAGGTTTCCTTGTTTGTCACGGTAATGCACTTGTGGTTCAATTTAAGAGCCTTCTTCCTCCTATTCAATATATACACATAAATCCATCAGTCAATTATCTTAGGAGAGCATACATGATAAAAATCAAAGAGGAAGTTGCAGACAAGAAATAAATTCACTTACTTTTATAGAAGTGTAGACACAGTTGCAGTGGGGTATGGAGGGAGGGGGGGAGAGAAGAAGAGAGAGAGGGATGGGGCATGGAGGAAGGGAGAAGGGGAGAGAGGGAGAGGGAGGGAGAGAGGGAGGGAGAGGGAGAGAGAGTGGGAGAGAGGGAGAGGGAGGGGGAGAGAGAGAGAGAGAGAGAGAGAGAGAGAGAGAGAGAGAGAGAGAGAGAGAGAGAGAGAGAGAGTGAGAAGGAGAGAAAGAGAGTCACCTTGTATGCGCTTGAGAGGGGGAGAGAGGGAGACAATACACCTACATACACACATATGTCTGTATATATATACTTAATATATTATATATTATTATATATATATATAAATATTATATATAAAAAAATTATATTATATGTATATACACATATTATATATATAATATCATATTATACACACTCCCAAAATTTAAACAAGCATAGCACGTACGCGTTGTTTATAGTAAACATAGCGCGTACGTGCTATTTATAGTTAAGATAGAGCGTATGTGCTTCTTACACCATAAGTACCCCGTACACCCTTTTTATACCATAGGTACCCCGTACGCGCTTTTGACTATTTAGGCTTGGAAATAGGCCTGGATGACAAAGCTACAGTTTGGAAGTTTGATTTCCCTCCATTTCCCTCCTTTTTGGCGTGTTTTATTTTATCAACTTGGTTTCTCGACTTTGTCATCATCAGGTTTACACTTCATCAAGTGGGTATTTCTAAAATTTCCACCATATTTTCACCTATCTTCTGAGCTCTCTAACCATATAATTTTTTTATAATTTGAACAACAATAACATATTATTATTGAATTTCTTTTACCAGTGTCTCCATAGTTCTCATAGACATAGGTGCACCATTTTTTAATAATTTTTGATATACTTATCCAAATTTAAAAAACTATATATATTATTGTAGTGCACTTGATTCTTTACAATTTTAAAAAAAAAATTATTTTCAATTTTTTTAGTGCAACTTATGCTTCGCGCACGAACAGGTACCTAATTTTCAGGATGTGCTCAATTGGAAAAATCATTAAAAAAAAATACTCAACAAAAAATTACAAAAAAATACACATATTCTAGTGATCACTCTTAACTATTTTTTTTCCAAAGGATTTGTCAAAATACTAAATCTAACTATGCCTTTTTTGATGCGCACGTCAGACACTATGTTATGTTTTTCAGAAAAAATCAGGGTCTATTTTTCGTGCACGAAGGTTTTGACCCCCTTAATCTTATCCAATTTTGAAAACGTTTAGTAGTTTGGAAACTATATTCAAAGTACTACAATATGTGTTCTTTGATTATCTTCATATCTTGAGTGGATGACTTTCAAATTTTGCCTCCAAGCTCAGGTTCACCTGATTTCAGAAAAAAGCGTCGACTTATACCCCCCTTTTTGACCTCCATCTTTGTGCACTTACCCAATATTTTCTATATTTTAAAAAATTAAGATATTTATTTTTTTACTTTTATTGATTCTTTTATATTCCTTAAATATATATGTATTTTCTTTTTCATTTTTTGATCCACTTATCCAAATTTGGTTATATATGTAATATTATTATATACATATTCAAAAAATGCACTTTTATTAATTTTGTGGGAGGTATGACATGTATTCAAAGTGATGTATTTTTTAAGATGCACACACTCTAAATAATCACTACAAGATATATATATATATATACAACTTGTAGTATTCAAACCTCAAGGCTAGACCAAATTGTAAATCTATTGGAAAACACTAGCGATGGTCCTAGGTTCGATTACACTAGATTTACTCCCATGTGGATGAAGAACAACTTATGTAGATGAAGGTTATAATGGTACACGTTGGGATTTCACTACATGAGTCCCACTAGGTATTTATTCCTTTGTTAAAAAAAAAAAATTTAGTAATTTCCCTTATCTATATTTCTACTAGATTTTTTAAAAAAAATTACAAAGAAAAAAATAGGGGATTTAAATTAGAATTTATGTTATATTTTAGTAATAAAAATATGAATACTTTTGTTTCTTCTCAAAACTTTACCTTCATAATCATAACCATCTTTTAAAAATACAAATGCTTTAGAAACTAGGTTTAAGGCACCACAATTCTTATTCTTATCTCATCTTCAAATTTTGAGTGTGAGCATCTTGAATTACTCATCCAACTTAATTTTCAAATGATTTTAAGAAAAATATGACTAATTTTTTCTACCTTTTACCCTATCTATCAATAAACATAATCCATTTCAAATCATGATAATTAAGATCTTATCTAAGTCACACAACCCCGAACATTAATATGTTAATTGTGAGGAAATATTTTCTTCCTTGAGTGCACCATTAATAAATCCTCATTTGAGTAAAGTATTTCCTTTGTTATAATTTTCTATATGCTTCTCATCTCTAACTGCTACATGATGTCTTTACAATCTAGACCAATGTATTCACCACTTCAAATCTTGAATAGATCACTAGCACGCCTAAATACTATCCAAGACAACAACTAAAATTGTACTTTGCCTCTAGATAAATATTATCTAAAACTTTAGTTTGCTCCAACTTACAAATTTAATGTATATGCCAATCTTTTAATTTTTTATTAAAAAAGGCACACAGACTTATTATATTCATTCAAAATGACAATTTATAGAAAATAATGTAAACTATTTTATTCTTTAAAAGTAAATCTATAATCTTGAACTCAACACTAAACAATTGAAAATAAATAGGATGTTTCATTTTCATAAATATGTTTTCACTATGAATTTAGGACTATTGCCTCTAGAGCACTTTCTATGGAAATTACTTTCTTGAACTTTATGTTCCTTTTGAATGATCAATCTAGATATCAAAATCCTCTAAGGCCTCTCCTTAAGACACCACTTGAGTCACTTCTATCCTTAACTAATCAACAAATGTCCCTTTCTCTTCTCTTAGTCATGCATGACCTCTCTAGAATTTTTCTACTTTTTCTTTTGAGAATCTTGATTTTAGAAAAAGAGTATAACACAACAAAAATTGATCTAACCAAGTATAGATTCAAAAAAATAAAAACTTGTTGAAACCCTCGCAAATGACTTACCCTAAAATTGTTGTGTTGTCAATGATGTAAATGAATTTTGATTGTACTCATAATCATTGTGTCATATATTGAGATATAGATGTATTTGATAAATTTTCATTTTTTGTTGAATTTCCTCATTCCATTTGAAATATAACTTAAAAAATAAAATCACTTATTGCTTTTAAAAAAGGGTTAATATTTGAAACCCTTCCTAAAAAGGGTAACATAAAAATTAGTTACACCAATACTTTGGTAAAAATTTAGATTCTATTTAAGATTAAACCAATAAAATAATTCTTACTAAAAAAAACAATATTATGTAAAATAATAAAATAATTAGGTAAATTATGCAGTTCTAGCTTAAGAAGAATATAATAGAGTCATGCACATCTCTCACATTTAGAAATAACTCCATCATATGGATTTGAAAAAAGAAAGGTCAAGAATCACAAACTCATCTAGCCATATTTGTTAAGTTATAATTTGATTATCTATTTGTACTTATTGTGAATTTAATAATTAAAGTTAATAAAGTAAAAATTGAAGTCCTTAATCTAATTTTTATCAAGAAAACCATTTAACCTTCAAATGGTTCTTAGTCATTGGTCATCCAATTGAAAGCCTTTCTTTGTCTTCCACAAGGACATGAACCAAAACAAATCAGACAAAGAATAAACAAACATCTCTATTAGTGTTGAGGAATGTGAAGTGTTTGATGCTTCAATGCATTTATATGCAACAAGTAATATGGTGATGCTCCATAATAAGAGAACATGTTAAAGTCATTAACTAAACTGATTACACAAAGTCACATTTGGATAGTATTGTGTGTTGCTTAATGCATAATGTTGATGTATAAGTTATGGGTAGATGTTGGCCTAGTTGTTTGAAACTTTGTACTATAAAGAATATAGTCTATTTCAAATGTACAAGATTTGCTAAATAGTTTTTTCTTTTATTTTAAATTGAAAAGAACATATGCACTATTAAAAAAGATATTTTTCTTTAAACATAATTAGAATTTTATCCCTTTTCTCTTAAATGGTTATAATTTTACTTGTCATAGTAAAGATATTATGATAATAGAAATAAACAAAAAAAAAATGAATCATTTAATCAGTCATCTAATTTTTTTAATTTTATTTTTATAAAAGTGGATGATCCACTAAAATTATATTAATTTTTTTTAATTTTTTTTTAACATGGTGTCTAGTTCAATGAGCACTAAGGGGAAAGAACCAGTAAGAAAACCCCTTAGTATTGCTCAGAAACATAAGCCTACCTACCCATTACAATATCCCATATGCAGCCCAATATACCCTAATTACATTATCAATTACATTAGATATAAAGGAAGCTTTTAAGAAAGCTTGTATTAATAGTCCAGCGGAGAGGATATCATCCCAAAAATGCAACCAAGATCAGTGTCGACACCAAAACATCAATCTACTTATGCACCACATGAGTCCAAAGACCTGCAGAGAACCAAAAACACAGCCAAGAGGGAACCAAGGAGAAGTAAACCTGACAGCATGAAAATGGTTAGCATACATAGGCCTATCCATATAAGAAGTAGAGGAAGATGGAGACAACCTTCAGGAAACAGGGTGAAACCAATCCATACAATAATCTACAGTAACAGTCATACCAGTAACAACATAACAAGAAGCCATTTACCCCACCCAATAAAGTGCATCTTCCAATTTCTCAGAAAAAACCACCACCCACCAATTCTGCCCAAGAAATTCCACATACTGCTAAGCATTTCATACTCAAATAACAACAAACAGACAAATATGTGCCATACCTGAACACCCATCCAAAATATATAACGGAGAGGGGATAGTATGATTATCAGGCCATCATAAGAAAAAATGCCCAGCCATAGAGCACCTCCAAATTATGGAAACTTCGCATAACTTACAGTAGGCCCAATCAGTAAAGCAAATGTCTAGCCAACATTGCACCTGCAAAGCATAATGATTCATTCAATGAACCAATGCATAGAACGTGATACCCAAAACTCATGACAAGATCACCCACCTCTGCCCGTAAGGAAAAAATGATTGGCAAAAAAGGCAGAGCATCGAAGCTTAAGTACCCAAGCTTAGCCACGAAATCTCATGAGTAGCATAGAAAGAAATACCAAAACAGTCCCAAAAAACCGAGAAGAACCAAGGCAACCAACAGTCATGATGGAAGAACCAATAATTGCCAAATCTGCCAATCATACATAGAACATTCCCTCATTGACCAATCGAGAACAAAATGACACAAAACCCAAGCAACCCCAGCCACCCTAAATGCCAATCTATATTCCACATTCTGATAGGTGAGGTAAGACCAAAGGGTAATTACCAAAAACCAGAAGAAGAGCGAGAATATCCCTTAACCGGAGTATCCAACCCTAGACCTGGGATAATAAACAAATCATGAGAAAGAACCCAGCCCCTAAACACTATCAAATCAATGTTGGTTGGACCCAAGAAGCCCCATCACCCTCCACCCTTAAAGAGGCTCTACTACCAGGAATGACTATAACCAAGATGTTGTCATAAGGCAAGGCAGCACCCCCCTTGTAGCCATTCAAAGAAGTAAACTCCCCATGAGGCGAGGAAAATTTCCAAAGATAAACACAAAAACCTCCCTTCATAATAAGGAGATTCTCCCAATAAATGTTAATAACAATGGTATTGTCCCAAAGGCGAACGCCCTCATTACAGGCACTTACGAAAGAACAACCACACCAAGAAGGACTGTTAAGATAGAATTTTCGTGCAGGAGATAGGAAAGTCTGAGGGTGCAAGTTCTATGCAATCCGTACCTTCAGTAACAACCTTGTTTGCAAGAAAATCAGCAAACACATTAATCTCTCTAAAGCAGTGTGAAATCGAGAAAGTGGAAAAGCCATTAAGTTGGAGAAGAATGTGCTCCAAAAGGTACTGCAAATGCCAAGAGAAACACTTTTTGGCAGCAACCGCCTGACAGACAAGCATTGAATCACCTTCAATAACAATATCCTTGATATTTAGAGAATGAGCCAAATCAAGTCCAAACGATAGAGCCTGAAATTCAGCCATGTTGTTAGTGCCATAGCCAATATATTTACCAACTGTCTTGATAATTTTTTAAGAGTGGTCAAAGATAATTACCCCAATCCCAGACTTCCCCGGATTACCCTTAGAGGCCCCATCAAACTGAAGTTTGAAAGAAGGAAAAGGGGGAGGACTCCACTTAGCCATCTTTCGCTTAAGACGCGAAGAAAAAGCATCTAATATAGCCCCATGAGAGGGCATTAAATGAATTGAGGGCCATCTCCAAGTAACCCAGTTATCCCAATGGGAAAAAGTTGTGAGATGCCCTAAATTTTTGTGAATGAAAGAAAGCACTGCTTCACTAATGGAGGCTTGGATTTTATCAATAATGTCTGTCAAAGATATAGACTTATGATTAAAGATTCTTGAATTCCTTGCAAGCCAAAGATTCCAAATCACCAGAAATGGAGAAACTATCCAAAGAAATGAATAAAACGAAGCGGGAAACAACAAGAGCCATGATCGAAATAAACACTTACCAATTATGAAAAGAGATTTTAAAGAAACTTTGATCACCAGCCAAATTATCAAAGTTAAAGAAACCACGTGAAAGAAAGTAAGAAAAAAAATAGTAATTGGACCCAGATTTGTATGGTATCTCTGTAGTGTTTAACTCCATTTCTTAAACGAAGCAAATTGCATTTATTAGATAGTGAAGCAAAGAAAGCATCCTGTCTCAATAAGACTACATTGATGAAAATATTATGGACTAACTCATCCCAATAGTTTGTAATATAAGCGATGCGTTGCAGTTCAACATGGCAGTCTGATGGAGAGCAAAATGTCTATAATACTATGTGATCTGGGGTGACCCTCAAAATCATTAAGACTACATTACAGATAATTACAGAGATTGGTAATGCAGAAGTAAGCACACAAAAGATAATATACATAGAGAACGAACAACAGAAGCATACATTCTGCCAAGGATGATGAAAGTAGTCTTCAAACGTTGAAAACCATTTGGCCTATGCTGAATGAGTAAGATGTCTAAGCTGGATAAACATTTTGAGACGGAGGCAATTTGAATGTAGAAACAGGGGATCTTATCTCTGTTGGCGAGCTTTTATGCCAACCTCCTAAAGCTTAGCATTTTTTTTAATTAATTAAATTAGTTCAGCCGCTCTTAAATTACATACATTAAGCATAAGTTTAGAGAATGCAGTCAGAACATTTTCAAATCTAAAAATCAAAATTCAGTATGTGAGATTCGAATTAAGTTCTCTTCAAAATTAGACATAACAGAAATAATATCTGATTTAGGAAGTAAGAAAATAATTATGCTGGGTATTGCCAAAAATCGCTGCTTTGACCACCAGAATAGACAACTTATACCAACGAAGAACAATTGATATACCAACTAAGAACAATTGGGTATCAAGAAGAAAAAATCAGAGACACCTCCCACAATTTTGTATTATCCCAATAGTTAAACTAACAATCATGACTACATGCAATGAATAACAGTTGAGAGCTTAAATCTGTTTTCATGGTTGACTCCTGTAACCCTGAGACTGTTCTAGGGCAGATGCAGTTGGGACGGATGTAGAGAGACCTTCCGATCCGATCACCAGTGACTTTACAACAATATTTATGGAAACTTAGGGCGGTTGTTAAGGCGGCAGAAAGGAAATGGAGGCATCGGAGAAGTTAATGCATTACAAATTAACGCATTCAGTTCCCTAAATTTATGAAGATAATGCGTTCAGTTCCCTGATGTTGTGGACTGTCGTTATTAATTTGAAAAGCGCAAATCATTATTCGTCTGACACACATATAATTAACCTCAAAGGCGGCAAGGCAGTTTCACAGAAACTAATAATAAAATAATTCTTATATTACTCAAAACTTGTCTTCATATCAATGTGCAATTTACAAGTGACACTTTGGTGTTCACTAGTTTGGTCAGTCGATTCCCTCACAATTTGGAAATTTGTAAGTAAATCGTCGCTTCTTGGAAAAATCAGATTTCAGAACCAGATTATAGGCGATTTTGATAGTTGTCAAATGCTTATCGGCTAGATTGGTTGAAAATAGGAACTTCCATTGCACCTTATATTATCATCCACTGAGAGTCCGACTGACTAAACTCCCGAAAGTTTGCCAGTGGGAAATATCCCAGTCCTCACCCTGTTCATATTCAAGACAACATGTTTTAATTTTAAAATCAATAGAAAGAACTTTTCTTTTTTAAGATTTCAATTTTATAATCAAGATTTGCAATAGTCTCTCAAAAGAAAGAAAGAAAGAAAGTGCAGAACACATGTACCTTTGGTAATACTACAAAAGTAGCCTGAAATCCAGAACCCTTTTTATGTGAAACCGAAAGGATCTCCAACTGCCATGCTCTCAACAGCTCTATCACTCTAAGAAGTAGACTTGCTGAGCAAGAAACCATTTTCGTTTCCACATTAATTTTAATTTTAACTTCGCAGGGGATGTCATCACATTGCTCCAAAATCACATCGTCGCTGCGGTAAAGTAATAGGCTGCCTGAATTGAATGGATTGTCGTGGGACTCGAACCTGACGCTTACTTCTTCACTACTATTTGAGAAATTCCTCGGAATCAATTCGTCCACGCTTTCACTCCTTTGTTGCAGCTCGCATACACGAAGCTTTAGTTCTTTCAAATAATATGTGGCATTCGCCAATATTGAATGCTTATCTTTCTGCAAAGGAGGACATCAAAAGTCAATTGTTTCTATTTTCCAGAATCTGCTTGAAAGGATAATGTGATGGAAAGAGGAGAGCAGAAATTAAAAAACAACAATCACAGAAAACATCAGGAATGTCTGTCTGTTTCAAATTATATAATAAAAATATACTATTATAAGATTATCTCTGAGCTTGAGCTCATCAACATCAAACAGACTCAGATTTTGATAGGCACTTCAAACAACACTTTTCAGCTTTATGGAGCTGGACTCCCAAGAGAGTAACAGTTTGCATTACATTTTATTTATAACCATAGTGAGGGGATTTATATTGATGACTTGGTCTTCATCATAGTTATGAAGTTTAGGCAACAATCAATAACACAGAAATGTCTAGAGTGTTGACTGTGATAGACATCTAGAGACATCTAGAAATTGGTGTGGAAGCTTCCGTTCTAGATGCACAGGTTTGACAATTTGAAATATCTAGAGTGTTGACTGTGATAGACATCTAGAAACATCTAGAAATTAGTGTGCATCTAGAAATTGGTGTGACAACTTCCCTTTTAAATGATTTGCCTCTGTCTGGGGGCAGAAATTAATATTATTGCCGAAAGTTAATCAATAGTTAAACCGAATTTCATAGATTTATTCAGTTGCAGTTGGACAGGTAAAGTAAATCCGTACTAATAGCATAGTTACTGTACCGTATAAATGATTATTGTACCTATCTAAAACTTCATAAGAATTTCAGATCAGTAGAAATTTGTAGGAAAATAAATTATAATGACGCTGTGGTAATATCATACCTTGCAATATCTTGGAAGAAGAGAGTAAAGATTCGAAATTGCAGTTCCAAAATTCCTAAATTTATTAAGTTGCAACTCTAGAGGTGAAGTAAATCCGAAGAAACAGCACAATGTACCGTATGACAACAATTTAAAACATTTTCAGAAGATTTAAGTACAACTTTACAAAATTTCACATCAGTAGAAATTTGCAGGAAAAAAATCATAATTACAGTGTCTCTAATATCATACCTTGCAATTTCTTGGAAGAAGATAGTAAAGATTCTGGAAATGCTGGTTCAATTTGACTCTCCTATTGCGCTCTGCAATCATGTGCTGAAATGCCGATTTAGCTTTATCCTTCTTTTTCTCCTTCAACTCTTCATTATTGTTGCGAGCAACAGCAGGAGCCGTTCGGTGTGATCTCTGGACGCCTACCTTTCTATCTTGATCGTTTTCTCTCAGAAATCTCAAACATCTTTTGTGCAGATTCTCAGAGGATACGCCGGAAGAATCCGCAACGCGGGCGTTCAATTGAGGTTTTATGTAGGCGCTGAAAGCACTGTGCTGCGGCTCCCGAATCCTATTATTCTCAGAGGAATTCTCCAGCTCTTGACAAAATCCGTCCATCATGATTTCAGAAATAGGAATCTCAAATTGTGCGTCGTGCATTATATTGTTTGCAGAAGCATCATTGCCGAAATCAGTCTCGCTAATCTGTAAAAGAGATTCAATGGCGCTGCAGGCACCAATGTTTCCACTGAAATCGTATTTCTCCATGCTCCGATGTTTTAGTCTTACACTGCTATACAAAGAAATCTATTTATGAAGATATCCTCTCATGATAAATAAAGAATGCGTTGCTTGACGATCTTGTCAGTGATGTAACACGTTACAAAACTCAAAAAACGATTGTCTAAACAAACCAAAGATTCCTTGACCACTTAAATGTGTCCGAATTCATCTGCTAAGCGATTTTCGGGGTTCAATTCATTCATATTATGTACGATACATATTAATATGCACTTCTAGTTCCAAGAGTATCTTTCTAAAGGTGAGTATTAATCACATTTCATAAAAGAGAGAGTATTTCAAATATGATTAATTATTTAAACTAAATAAAATTATAGTGAAGAGTGTTAATACAATATGATGATAAGGATTTTGAATGTTATGAGTTATATTGTGTTTATAAGTTTTTATTTTATTTTTTACAATTGTAATTTAAAGTGTGTATCTATTGCACATTAAATCGACATACCCATTGTATATCTAAATGCGAATGCTAGTATGTAGCATACATATTAAATGAACAATTCTAATTGCAATAGTATCTTCCTTTATTTAGTAATTAAATTAGCAACTCTAGTTGTAATAGTATCTTCTTAAAGATGAGTATTAATCAAATTCCATAAAAGAGATAGTAGTATTATACTTAAGAAATAATTAATTATTAAAATTATATAGTATTATAGTGAAGAGTGTTAATATAATATGATGGGAAGGATTTTGAATGTTATGAGTTATATTGTGTCTATAAGTCTTATTTTACTTTTTGCAATTGTAATTTAAAGTGTGTATCCATTGCATACCAAGGTGCAATTATTAATATGTAGCATACATATTAAATAATCAATTCTAGTTGCAATAGTATCTTCCTAAATGTGAGTATTAGTCAGAGATAGTAGTATTATATTTAAGAAATGATTAATTATTTAAATTATATAGTATTATAGTGAAGAGTGTTAATATAATTTGATGGGAAGGATTTTGAATGCTATGAGTTATATTGTGTCTATAAGTCTTAATTTACTTTTTACAATTGTGATTTAAAGTACTTAAATTTAATTTAGGTTAATTAATCTAATGCAACTATGGACAAGTATCTTATAAAAGATTATTCAATTATGCAACTGCGGAATTAGGATCTTATAAAAGATTATCCAACTATGTAGTGAAATTAAAGAACACATAGTGAAATCCAATGAATTAACAAAACACCAATAGGTTCTTTATTTTTTTTATAGTCACAATGAAATTATAGTTAAATGATATTGCAATACAATGTCAATATTGAATCTCAAACTTGATTATCTATTCAACTTTCTATTGAATTGAGGTGAACTAAATTATCTTTATTTTCAATATTCGTTGGAAGAGTTTTGCAAACCAATGTAGCATCAATCAGAGTTGGTTTATGTGGGGCGCATGACCCTCTGATCTATCTTTCCGATTTATGAGGGTGTGATTCGTGACTAAGCATTGATGCTTTCACCTTGATTCACTCTATTGAAAGAAAAGGCTATGCCTATTATTCCTTGGATATAATCATAAGTGATATTTATATAAATTAGATTTAAATTATTTATTTGATTTAAGCATAAAGATGTTGTCAATAGATTTATCATCTCCATCATCACCACATAATTTTAAATTATATTTAAAAATTTCAATTAATTAATTAAAAATCATACCAAAACAATTTAAATTTTTATTATTTTATAAACTTAAATCTTTAAATAAATGTAAACTGATCATTTAAACATGTGAATGGCACTTCTAAAATAGTTTAATGAAGACAAAATTTAAATAATAAGTCTAGATCCCAATGGCATCCAACTTTATTTTGACCTTTTGTATTGCTTAGATCATCAAATAGTTTATATGGAATCTATATAGGTAGTCTACAATACCAAAATACAAAGTAGTTAGTGGGTCAAATATAAAATAAAGTATTCTTCTTTTCTGCAACGTCGGCATTTATTATAAATTATATCTCACATCAAATAAATCAGCTTCTGGAATCTCGAAATACTCGCACAACATTTGTCCTGTGAATTCCTAATAAACAGGAAATTTTATAAACGTCGTATTTGGTAGTGTGTCTACATTTTACAGTTAGAAGAATAAGAGCAATTTCCAACTCGCAAGAAACGAAAAATTAGGGGAAGGCGTAAGCAAAAATCAAAGGAAGAGAGGATGCAGAAAATTAATACCACCTCTTATGAACAGTTTGACAGGAGTTTTAGCTCTTACTTAGAGAATGTAAATTGTCCAATAATGTAACTAAATCTATTTTAATTTCTATTTAAACAAACAAGTGAATGCGTCAATTCTGTCAATATTGAAATTAAGATTAGGTGGGTGAGTAGTCAATTTATTTTTTCAGTATATTTATTTAAAGTTAAGATTAGGTGGGACGAGTAGTTTGATGTTGTATAGTCAATTTATAGATTTTGACTTTAAACTAAAATAATAAATACTAAATGAAAATTTATAGTATTATTTCAATTAGACACATTAGATTTTCATAGTCTATAATGCTGGATGTCAAAAAATGGTCATACAGTTGAATCCAGAAGCACAGTTGAATTCAAAAGCACAACACATCTAGGAGACATCTAGGAGATGCCAAAAAATGCTCACACAGTTGAATCTAGAAGCAAAACACATCTGGTATTATTTGAATCATTTGATAATTTGAAAACTAATTAATTGAAAGATAAATCCAATTTTAGAAAATAAAAAATAATAGAAAGTTGAACCCACTTGAAATAAAATACCAAAAATAAAAATAAACAATATTAAAAATGTTAATGCTAAAATTTTAACTCTTACATTAAAACTTACCAATAAAATCAAATTTAAAAATGTTTAAAATAAATGCAAAAAGTGAATTCTTAATCTTTTTAAAATTTAAAATTTATTAAAAATAAACAAATATTTATAATTGTCAAGATTTTATTTTCTATTTTAATAATAATTATTAAATATGATTTAATCATTAATATTAAAAAATATTATACAATTAAATTGAAAATATTTTAATATTCATCAATATTTTAATTGTGATTGTATTGCATGCATAAATAAAATAGTTACAATATTTTTATATTACATAAATAAATAAATAATATTAGGAATTGAATTCTTCTTCAAGTAAAATATTAAAAATAAAAAATAAACAATAGAAAAAAGTTAAAGTTTAAATTTTAATTTTTTATATTAAAAACTACAAATAAAACTAAATGATAAAAAGTAAAAAATAAAAGTAATATATTGAAATATAAAAAATCTATTGATATTTTTTAAAAATTATGATTAAAAAATTAAATATTTATAATTATTAAATTTTTATTTTCTATATTAATGATAATTATAAAATATGATTCAATTATTAGTATAAAAAATATTATATAATTAAACTTAAAAATAGTACTTTTGTATTTTAAAATACAATCTAAATATTATTAATATGTAAATGTGCAAATTTTTACATGAGTGAAATAATATATAAATAATCACAACAAAATAAAATAGAAGTCTTGCCTTTACTATTTCAGCTTATGAGCATCCAAATAGAGGAGAGCACAAACACGTTTTTTGTTGAATTATATTAAAGGCAGCAAAATTCATCGCTCTAATAAATTCATGTGCTTGGTCCACCGTGCAAGGGAAAGGGTTACGACAAGATATATACTTGTCTTATCTAAATTAAAAGCATAAACTTTGTGATTTTTTTTTTTTAAATTTTGATTTTTTTTTGCTTACTATAATCAATAAGAAAACAGAAAATGATATTTTTAAATTATTTAAAATAAAAATTAAAGATAAATTATAAATGTTTTGTGCAAAAATCTAATTATTAGTAATGATTGGTTAAATTAATTGAATAAATGCAATAGTATCCTGCCTTGGCAAGAATTAATACTTGGAGTTCATATGAAATCACATTAGTTTCTTGAGTAAGATATTTTTATAGTGATTTTACATGAATCATTCAATTGGTCAAAGTTTAGAATATGTTGTTTAAGCCAAAATTAAATATACATATTGAGTAACGAACAAAATGTAGTGTAAAGAAAACTTAAGACGTACCCTAAAATGTTATTATTCTAGACATATGTTCAACAATGTTAAATTACTATATATTAATTCTCAAATGGAGGAGGGTTAATAAAAATTATAAATATTAATGCAACATTGATTCTTATTAGATGCAATTGTGATTAGCTCATTGAAATTGAGTTTGTTTCATAGAATAAATATTTATGTGTTAAAGAATAAGTGATTTATTAGTAAAGAGCATGTGTAAATAAATTAGTTGATTTTATGTTTGATAACCAGATCCTCATTAACATAGATGAAGTTGAATTTTCTTTTTTTGAACAAATAATTTCTTTTATGTTTGTGAAGGTAACTTCTTTTAACGTGAAGTTATGAACTAGTAAGGATTTTCTCATTTGAATAAATAATCCTTTTTTGTTTTCTAAGGAAAATGCTTTTGACTCGAAGCTATGACTAGTGAGATCACAAGGAGGACCCTATCTCCATGATAAGAACTCAACAACAACATCCCAACGAGGTTTGAACCTTGATGGCAAGAACCCCTACACCACACTATGCCAATACCAAAAATAATATATAAACATTTGTTAGACATTCATGACTGAAATGATTTCTTAATTGAGCAACTTCATAGATTAACAACTTGATTTCTAAATGGTTCATAGTGTCAATAATTACCAATGATAAAGTAGCATATAGAAATTGGTGTAGTTGTTAAACATTAAGTTGATGTGAACAACATAAAATATCATTTTGCTCTTTTATGTGATACAAATGTTTTAGAATAATAAAAAATGACTATAATAGAAATAATAATAATAAAAAAAAACTATTAGGACACTTATATTTAATAATTTAACATTAATATATTAAAAAATAAATATAAACAAAAACGAATAATAAATTATAAAATTTCTAATCACCATAATTTGTATAGAATATAATACATTACAATTAACATTATAATCCACAAAATTCTATTATTAATTTAAACTTCAGTAATTTTGACTATATTGATTGATATAAATCAGAATGCATTTTATTGTTCATTGGATTATTACGATGAGTTAGGGGAGAGGAAGGACTTCACTTGTGGAACAATGACGAAAAGTATTTTGTTGACCAACGAAAATAATTGCGCTTTCAAAATTCAAAAAAATATAAAAATGTACATCGAGACAAAACGAATGAATTGAAACCCGAAAATCGCTTAGCAGAAGAATTCGGACGCATTTAAGTGGTCAAGGAATCTTTGACTTGTTCAGACAATCTTATTTGAGTTACATCACTGACAAGATCATCAAGCAGCGCAGTCGCTATTTTCCATTAGCAGATATCTTTCATAAATAGATTTCTATGTTACAATCAAGATCGTATACAGCATAAATAGATTTCATCGGATTTACTTCACCTGTAAAATTGCAACTTAATAAATTTAGGAATTTAATTTATTAGAGAGCGTCATTACGATTTTTTTCCTACAAATCTCTACTGATGTGAAATTTTATTAAGTTGTAGTTAAATCTTCTGAAAATGTTTTAAACTGTTGTCATACGGTACACTAATTGTGCCGACACCTCTAAAATAGCAACTTAATAAATTTAGGAATTTAATTTAACCCCTTGTTCCCTTTTGGTACTGCACTTTTGAATCTTTACTCTCTTCTTCCAAGAAATTACAAGGTATGATCCTAAAAATTTCTAGTGATCTGAAATTTTTATGAAGTTTATGCGAGCTGCAACAAAGGAGTGAAAGCGTGGACGAATTGATTCCGAGGAATTTCTCAAATAGTAGTGAAGAAGTAAGCGTCAGGTTCGAGTCCCACGACAGTCCATTCAATTCAGGCAGCCTATTACTTTACCGCAGTGACGATGTGATTTTGGAGCAATGCGATGACATCCCCTGCGAAGTTAAAATTAAAATTAATGTGGAAACGAAAATGGTTTCTTGCTCAGCAACTCTACTTCTCAGAGTAATAGAGCTGTTGAGAGCATGGCAGTTGGAGATCCTTTCGGTTTCACATAAAAAGGGTTCTGGATTTCAGGCTACTTTTGTAGTATTACCAAAGGTACATGTGTTCCTCCGCACTTTCTTTCTTTTGAACAATTGCAAGTCTAAAAAGAAGATTTTTCTTTCCCTTGAATATAAAATTGAAATCTTAAAAAAGAACTTTTCTTTCCACTGATTTTAAACTTGAAAGAGGGTGAGGAGTGGGATATTTCCCACCGGCACAGTCGGACTCTCAATTGAGGATTTGGAGTGGATGATATAATATAAGGTGCAATGGAAGTTCCTATTCCCAACCAGTCTAGCTGATAAGCATTTGATAATTATTGAAATCGCCTATAATCTGCTTCTGAAATCTGATTTTTCCAAGAAGCAACGATTTACTTGGAAATTGATTCCTAAACCAGTGAATAGGAAAGTGTCACTTGTAAATTGTATATTGATATGAATGCAAAAGTTTAATATAAGAATTATTTTAGAAAATGATGTTGTTTGTGCAATAAAGGTCTCAATGGAGAAGTGATAGGTTCAAATCAAATATGCATCCAATTACAAGGATCCAATCATAATTGAAACAAAAACTTTGAATCGAGAATATAATCAAATTCCATTACCAATATGATGTGAGAGAGAGAGCGGGGGTAGATATAGGGATAGAAAAAGGAGGGAAGAGAGAGAGAGAGAGAGAGAGAGAGAGAGAGAGAGAGCCATGAAGATATAGATAGAGAAAGTGATAGAGATATACACGAAGAGAAAGGGAGAGAGAGGTAGAGATAAAGAGATAGATAAGGGGGAGAGAGAGAGAGAGAGAGAGAGAGAGAGAGAGAGGAGTGATATAGATAGAGGGAAATATAAATAGACAAAGAGGGATAGGGAGAGATAGAGATATTTTCAAGAGAGGTGGAGATAATGATAGATAGATAGAGAGGGGGAGAGATAGATATGGAGATAGAGATAGAGGAGACAAGTTTGAGAGAAAGAAGGTGAGAGACAAGTAATAGAGAGAAAGGTTTAGAGAGGGGGAAAGATAGAGAGATAGAGATAGAGATGGAGAAACATAGAGTGTTTGTATATGAGTTAGAGAGAATAGTAGAGAGATATAAAAAGAGGGAGTGATGGGGAGAGAAGAAGAGATAGTGATAGAAAGAGGGAGAAATAGGGATAGAAAGAGGAAGAGATAGGGATAGAAAGGAGAGATACAAATATAACTTGCAAAATATAGAGGATGAGAGATAGAGAGGGGGGGAGATAAAGAGATAAACGTATAGGAAGTGATATATAGAGAAAGGTAGAGATGGCTATTGAGAGACATGGGGAGAGATGAAGCGAGAGGGTTGTATAAGAGATAGAGATAGAGATAGAGACGGGGAGGAAGAAATAGGGAGTGTGTGTCTATTTGAGAGAGAGATAGAGAGATAAAGATAGGGAGTAAGAAATAGGGAATGTGTGTGTTTTTTATTAAAGTAAAAGCAAGTTTTGAAGGGGCCCCGAAACCCTTTACAAAATGACCTTACAAGATAAAAGCATTAAGAAACCAGGAGGAACAAACATTAGGAAAACCAACAAAATTACTAGTAAAAACCAGCAAAAGCTCCAAAAAATAAGCAAAAACCAGCCAGACCAGACAAAAGGAACCAATTTATGTTTTTCAGGGCATTAGCTAAGTTACTGCTAATCCCATACAGGTCTTTGATATTATCCCTAAGATTAGGGATTTCCTTAGCAGATGCAGCAACAACTTTCTTAACACTCGCTCTAGTTCTCTTTGCAGCTCCACTAGTTGTAAGGGAATGTGTGTGTTAGTAAGAAAGATATGGAGATAGATATAGAGAGGGATAAATATATATAAATAGATATAGAGTGGGAGAGAGAGAGAGAGAGAGAGAGAGAGAGAGAGAGAGAGAGAGGGAAGTAAGGAGATATAGATAGAGATGGAGATAAGAATCAAATGACATGCTACCCTAAGCATAAATCCCCAAGGACGCATGCTATCCTTAAGCTATTAACATGAACCAAGTAATCAAAAGTTATTTCTCTCTCTTGCTCTCTCACTCTAAACTTATAATTTAGGTTTTAAGTCAAAACAAATTATTTTATTTTACTTGAAAAATAAAAATTTAAATACAATTATTCTACAAAGAATAATATATTAATATGACTAAAATTCTAAATTAAATTAATTATAATATCTTTTAATTATTATTTGTAATCCCATAAAAAGGCATATATAATTAGAATAAACAAAATTACACAAAAGAAGATAGTAATAAAAGATAGATTTTTAATTCAAAATATAATTTTTCTACAATAATTAAAAATTTAACAAGATAAATAATTATAAATTAAATTAATTCTAGTAACTTTTAATTATATTATTTTCAATTTCATAAAAAAGACATAATAATTAAAATAAAATTTAAACTTAATGAAATTTAATCCTAAGAAGAAGAAGAGTTAGAATGAAACTAATTCCTTCTTTTTTAATAATTTTATACAATAGAATATCCTAATAAAAAAATATCATATTAAAATATATTCTTATCAAAATAATATAATAATAAAAGATAAATATTTTTTTACGCACTTTCTTTTTCTAAAATTATATATTAATATTTTATCATAACAGGTTTTTTAAATTAATATACATGTAAGCATATGATTGAGATTAATTCTATGGTCATGCAATCTCCTCGCTTTGAATCGTTGATTTCAAAATGTAGGTCGTCCATTTCATATAGGAAATGTCTTTAATATAATAATGATAAATTATAATAAATGTAATAAATTTGTTACAATTTATATAATTTTAGAAAACAATAATATTGACATTTAAATATAAATAGGTATTTTTATTTATTATTTTAAAGGCTATATCAAAACTTATACTTAAATTTGGTTTTAAAATTTTACAAATAATATAAAGAGAAAAAAACCTAAAAATTTAATAAAATTTAGCTTAAAAATTATATTGCATATAGTTAATTTGAAAATAATGTTGTTATTTTTTATGTTTAATCATATTCCTTACTCTTTGTTTATATGGTTTTCACAACTCTTCCTCTTATGCTTAATTTTGTAACTTCTTATTTGTTTAATTTAATAAAAAAGTTATCTCATAGAATAGATATTTAAGAAAGGATATCTTTTGGTATCTTTTGTATAAATTTTTTTCTAAAAATAAACATACTAATGTATGTGTGTATAGTTTAAGAGTTATCCTTTTTTGTGTGGCTTATTTTCAGTACTCTTCTTTTTAATGCTTAATTTTCTAACTTTTTAATTGTTTAACAAGGGATGCAATGCGTCAAGTTCTTGCCAACGGTATGGTTGGTTTAGAGTAGAAAGCATAAGAGGATTTGGTTAGTTTAGATATAGAGATAGAGGGGGAAAGAGTGAGAGAGGAAGAAGTTAACAAAGACAAGTAGTAGAGAGAGGTATTGAGGGAGGTGGAGAGAGGGATAGATCTAAAGAAGATGATAGTGAAATAGAGATAGAGATAGAGATAGAGATAGAGATAGGTATAGAGATAAAGTGAGTGTGTGTGGAAAATTATCATATGGTAATTATTAATTATTGGTTTCTATTTGTGAAGAAATTTATTTGTTTAGTACGATGATGTTCAAATTGTAAGAATTGCTCCTTTGGCTTTTTAGATTACTCTGCATTAGCCCTGAACCTGACTGCTTCCCACCTCTATCTTTTTCCAATTCTATTTCTTTGGTGAATTAACTTAAAAGGGTACTTGTGTCTTCAAATTGCATACTTAGGCAGTATGATTGGTGAATTGAGATTAGGGGCTTAGTCAAACATACCTAATTTTTATTATCCATTTTGGAGCACTAAATCATGCTCAAAGTATAAGAATTGCATGTCATAGTTAGAAGATAATTGGATTAATACATCAAACTATTTGAACCTTTTCACTTTGCTTTGTATATATGAGTGCAATATGAAATAGTAATGATGTCCATTACACTTTGGTGCTGATTATTGTTAATCCATTGCTCCCTATTGATTGTGAGCCTACTATTATTAATGAATTTATATTATAATAATATTTATGGTTAGATTTTTAAATATATATATATATATATAAATAAATAATATTAATTAATATAGTATAAAATATAAATTTTATTAATATTAGTGAGTTTTAATTTTAATATATATTAATAAAAAATTATTATTATTATTAAATTTATGTAATTTAATAAAAAAATTAAGAGCTATCACAATTAGGAGGCTCTACAACTGGACAAAGGGCTAGGCTTTCACACCAATCAGAGGGGTCCTCAATGAAGACATGAAGGAGGACGTACGACCTCCTCCACCAAGGTAAGCAATTTGTGGCTTCCGTATTTGTATTTACCTTTGCTTCATGTTGGTTGTCCTTTCGCTTTTCTTGCAAGGGCTAGCACGTTTAATGCGCTCGTATGGAAGAAGCTCGACTCTTCGGGGCTTGAATAAGGATGTGGCTTATGGCAATGACATTAAATCATTGAAAACCACCCTAATTGACACCCCATTTTTGATGCATGACTCTGCAAAATTCGATTCCACTTTAATTTTTCTCCCTCTAAGTAATGGCGACCCAGGAGGAGGAACAAGTTAGCAATCTACCTTACCCTTATCTAGTCTCTCTATTTCCCTAAATTTAGATATGCTCAATGCTCTTAATAATGAAACAATTTATTTAAATAATGTGGATGTATTCTTAGCGGTCGTGGATACATCTAAGTACCCAACCCATAAATTTCTTGATGAATGGTTAAAAAATTAGGGTATCATTTTTCTTTTGTAGGATGATTCAAAAATAACTTTCATAATTTTCTTCAATGACCTCAAATCATAGGTGGTAGTGGTTGATAAACAATTCTGGTTTATTGGTAATTGTTCTTTTAAGGCTCTCAAATGGACGCCTGAGGTGGTCTCTAATGAAATTTTGGTCTTGTCATGCCCTAGGTGGATTGTAGTAAAAAACCTACCTCCGCTTCTTTGAAATTTTTTGCCCCGACTTCTGGAATCCATTGGCAAAGTTTTTAGGGTGGATAACACACAATCTTTTGTCCCTCATATGGACGCTAGAGTTTTAATCTCTATCAATCTTGGGAAAGATTTCCCCAGATTTCTTGAAATTAATTTGGATGATGATCCCTTGTTTTTCTTAATTGAGACTCTTGGTGTAAGGAAGTTAAGTAGCAGAACAACTTCCTACACTAACCTTGAGAGGATGGTAATGCAAAACTTTTACAGATCGTTACAACAGTTACAAATACTTAACAGAAATAAACATAATATCATGCATACCACAACACAACTCAACATAGTGATTTACGTAGGGAAAACACTTTCGGGAGGAAAAACCCACACTTCAAAAGAAGATCAATATATTATTCAGCAATCAATATATGTAAGGGAAAAAGTGAGACTAATCAAACAAGTCCTAATCCCACTCTCATGTACACACTGTGGAATACGAAAGAGCTTGGGGAGGTAACACACTTCGACTACTTCTTGTGAGGAAGAGAGAGCCAAGGATTACCTCTTAGGGTTTCTATTCCTTTGCTCCAAATGAGGGGAAGAAGTGATGCAAGAGTGCAAATTTGGATGATTCAACCTAGAATACAAGTATGTATAAACAACCCTAATATGAAGATGCAAAACTGAGAATAATTGATATGTTGCTGAAAAGTACAGATTAAGAGGCAAATTCAAAGGTGCACCGTGTCAGAAATATGAGCAAAAATGTCTGGGACCAGGGTACTGCACCACTGTCCTAATTCTGTAGGCCTGAAGCTGTACCTATGAAACTGGAAACTGAGATTTGGAACCTACTGCTCTACCAAACCTTGCTGAAAACAAGGAGGACCAGGGTGCCACGCCCCTATCTTGGGCAGGACCAGGGCGCCACACCCCTATCCTAGGGTTTTTGGTGAATTCTGGCCCACGAGACAGTCCCTGTGCACTCTGTTGGTCCTAAAACTTCCAGCGACACTCGGATCCAAACCTTCACCCATAGTTGAAAAATAGGGTTTTGGGTGGCTATGAAGGGTTTTGCCTTAGTCAGACCCCCATTTTGGTGATTTCCACCTCAACGATAGCCCATTTGTAAAGTAAAATAGTGTGTGCAAGAACCTTATGTGTGTGCAAGATCCTAGGATGAGAGTAAACAATCTAGAACATCCCTAAGAGTAAACCCTAATTGCTTGTAATTGACAAAGTAAATTCTCTAAATCAATGATTTAAAGTGATCTAAAGCATGAATGTAAATCAAATTCATGTAATGAAGCTCATACAAAGACATAGAAATAATATGAAATCATACCCAACCCCAAGGGAGAGGTACAAGTCAATCTTCAGTCAGTGATCTCCTATTGTTTTCCCATATCTTCAAAAGCCCCCAATTGATGAAATAATGCTTGATAGGTGTTGTTGAATGTTGTTGAAGACTCCAAAGATCTTCTCTTTCACTACATAGAAGGATCCTTGTAATCGCTCAAAAATCTTTTCCCGATCCGATTCCTTAGACCTTCGAATGAAGAAAGAGAGCTCTTATGTATGAAACCCTAGATCTTAATTTCATCTTTAGTTCGACCTAGGATTTTAATTTCCCGCCAATATTTTGGGGTTAAGCATTATTGTTGGCATATGCACACTCCAATGAGACATTGTAGGTGATTGAAGGTTTTATCATTGATGGCAACCTTACAATCCTATGGCACCGACAAGGCATTACGCCGACACTAGAAAGATCAAACTCTACATCGGCACTTAGACCACCGGCACTGACGGAGAAAGGAAGCATACCGGCACAGAGACCAACAGGATTTTTGTTATATTATATTTTATTTATTATTGTAAAATCTTTGTAAGCTGACTTGGCATCATTGTAAAATGACTCTTATATAAGAGAGATCATTATAGAACATTTGAAAGTAAGTGAGAAGATTATATTTAGGCGAAATAAGGCAGACCTATTATGTGAATTATAGGTTAAGGGTTTATGTAAGAAGCAGAGCAGAAACCGGTACTGGATCTGGCATTATAAATGCTATTTTGAAGCAGTACAAGATACTGGATTTATATAATCCATCATTGTAAGTCAGTGAGACTTCCCATTGAGCAGTGAGCTCTAGGTAGTTGGCCTTCCTGCATGTGTAGGCCCCTCTTGTAGAAGTAATATTCTCTTATTGGACAGTAAGTGAATATTATGGGTCACAAATCCCACCGAGGTTTTTCCCACACCAGGTTTTCTCGTTAAATCATTGTGTTATGGTGTGTTTTTCATGTGGTTGCTTTTAATTCTATTTATTGCATTATTTCTTGCATACCGGTACACTGTTATAATATGTTCTACATGTTTTAAGTTAAGAAAATCACTAGTTAGATACTGATTCATCCCCCCCTCTCAGTATCTGTGGGAATCCTAACAATTGGTATCAGAGCCTGGTCCTCTATTTTCAGAAGCCTGACAGCTTGAGGAAGATCTTGACACCGGTAGAGATGGAAAATTTGATGAAGCAACTAGAAGCAGCTCTTTCAGACTATGATGCAGAGAAACTGAAAAATATCAAACTAGAAGATGATCTAAAGGCAGCCTAAGATATCATTCAGGCACTTCAAGAAAATCTTACTATTTCAAGAAACAAGAGAAGAGAACTTTGTGAAAGATGCAAAATGAGAATGATGAAAAAGAAACTCTTAATGATATGATAAACAAGGTGAAACAAGAGAACATGACAACAAAGAATGAGATGCGGGATATGACTATGAGATTTTGTAAAGAAATTGAACATAGAAAGAAGAATGAAGAAGATTTGACCAGAAGACTAAGTGATGCTGCAAATGAAAACACAAGACTCAGTTTTGAAAATGATTTGTTGAAGACAGACCTGATGCACACTCAAAATGACTCAAATGAACTGACGAGGCAGAAAGAAGTCTTAGAAAGAGAACTAGATACTGCAAATCAACATAAAGAGAAATTCAAGAAAAGCTCAAAGGAACTTGGTAACTTGCTGAAGAATCAAAAACTAAAGGTGACACTTCTAGAATTGGCTTTGAAGTTGGTGAAAGCTCTGGTACTCCAAACACTCAGGATCATAGGAAACCGGTAAGGCAACCTAATGCTTATAAATTCAATGGAAAATGCTTTAACTGTAATAAGTATGGTCATAGAGCAAATGAATGTAGATCTAGAAATTATCAGAATATCAACACACCCACCGGTCAATGTTCAAAATGCAACAAAGTTGGTCACAACTCTGAAAATTGTAGAATGAATGTGAGATGTTATGTTTGTGGAAGATTTGGACACCTATCTAATCAATGTAGAACACATACCGGTATAGGTTATGGGAAAGCTATTCAGAAGAATAATGTGACTTGTTATGCATGTAACAAGATTGGGCATATTGCAAAATTCTGTAGAAGTAAAGGATCACTAGCAGACAACAAAAGTTCTAGCTTGAAAGGTAAAGAAAAAGTTGAAGAGGTTAAGCAAGAATTCTCAAAACAATGGATTAGAAAGTCTGACCTAAATATTGCTGGGAATACTCCTCCACCGATAGAACCAATCAACGCTTCACCGGCAGGACAAAGTGATGCTTCACTAGCAGGACAGAGTAATACTCCACCAGCAGGAATCTCTTCATCAAATTGAAGAAAATTTTCTTGAGGGTTTGGCAATCAATGAGACATATGCTATAATTCCCTCGATTAATGGTGAGAAGTTGGAAATTACTTCTATACCGGCAGACAATGTTAAGTGGCTACTTAACTGACATACATTAAATGTGGTAGATGGCAAATAAACTGTAGTACCCCTGCCCCAATCAATTTCTTATCTTGGTTTATTCTTGGTTAGTGTATCTTAATATAATGATTATAGTCAGATGTTTGATTTAACGCATAGCTGTTGATGTGGGTCCCACACTAGTTGTATGCAAGTTGTTTAGTGTTCCTATTTCGTGGTATTTAATATCGGGCTAACGCTTTCATTAAATTTTATATATGTATGCATGTATGACTCTTGGTTGTAGGAGATTTCAGGTACAATGCCGCATGAGTGCAAGGTTCGTCTTCACCTGGATTTGCAGGTTTGAGTGTACCTCTTTAATCCTTAGAGTTGGATTAGGTGGTCGTAAGACCCTAGTCGACCTTAGTCGTGCTCAAGTGAGCATCGTCAGTCGTCGTCGGTGTTCCCTTTTTGTTCGGGTTTGCGAGTCGTCTGTTTGGTTGACCTTCTCGGTTTGCGTGCTTGGTGTGTATGGTTAAATTGATTAATTAGTCCTTAGTAATTATTTTGATTAAATATGTATTCGTGCATTAGAGATTAATGGACTTGATTAATCGGGATTTCGTTATGCGATTATCGTTGATATTGGATTGCTCGTTTTAAATTGGGAGCAAGTTCAATTTAAATAGTTAATTTAAATATTAAATGCATTTTGGATATGCTGTTGAAAAGAAAGTTTTGTATTTAAGTGCAATAGATTTAATTGTATTCTGTTGGCTTTTTAAATTAGAAAGGTTAAATTGAATTAAATGAGAAAAATCAATTTTTAATTGGAAAGCAATTTAATTGTTGATATAGTTAGAAAAGAATTAATTTTTGAGAATTAATTTTAAATAAAAATTTTAATTCCCAAAAATGGAATTTTGGTCAACTCTTCCATATAACCTAAATTTTGGGAAATTTTTAGGGATGGACATTTTTTGGAAAATATGGGGTTGGAGAATGTTTTTGGAGGAAATTTGGGGATTTTGGAAGGATTTTGGCTGGGAGCTTGCAGGTTGGGGCTCTCCTCTGATCTTGCCAGGATTGCTAAATCAAGTAGGCCTCTGGTTATTTCTTGGTTTCTTGCATAAAGAAAATCATTTTGGTGTTTATGAAAATCTGGTTGAAGTTTAAAAAAAAAATAGGGATTAAATGAAAACCAAATTTGGGGTTTTGTTGTTCCTCAATCTATTTTGGATGTTGAAACCCATTTGTGTTTGAATCCCCCTTGTGTTTGGAAATGATGAATGCCATTAAAGAAATGTCATACTAAATCATTGTTCTTTTAAACCAAATTTTTTTTTATTAAATCAAAATTTCTATTCATTCTTTGGTGTGGCGTTTTTGTTAATTCCGAACTGTGGAAGTTTTAAAAAAAAGGGGGTCTGTTAATAAAAACTCGGGGTTTGGGGTTTGGAGGGTGGGGAGCGGAGCTCCACCCGCCTCCTCCTCCCCTCCCCCGCTCGTCCCTCGCATCTTTCCCCATTCACGACATCTGTCCCCCGCTCTTTCCCCGCTCGCTGTGGCTGCGGACACACTGCGGTGGCCGCAGGGGCCGCGGTGGCCGCAAGGCACCGCGGGACTTGCAGGCACCACAGTGGCGCCGCCGCGTAGGTTCTTCCTGCGGCTAGGGTTTGGGCGCCCAGCCATCCGTTGGGAGGTGGGCCCCGCCTTCACCCTTTTTAAATGCTTTTTTTTTTTTAAATTAGTTTATAAAAATGTTTTTTTTTTATGTATTCTTTTTTTTTATTCAAAAAAAAATGCATATAATATTTAATGTTATTTTAATGTTAAGATATTTTAATGTTAAGTTGTAATCAGATTTTAATTGTGATTAAGTTGGCATAATCATGATTAGTGATAATTTGATATTAATTAATTTTATAATGGAATTTATAGGTTAATTATTATTCAATTCCATTTTATGACTTATGCACTTTTTCTAATTAAGTTCTAAAATTGTTAATTTCGTCATCGAATAATGATTGGTCATATTTTGGACTAATCTTGGATTAATGAATTTATACCTTACCTTCTAGCTGATTAGAGCATTTGGCTAATTGAGGTAGTATTGTTTAAAAATAAAATAGAATATTATGTTATTGAAAAATTGTTGATATATGATATAATTACTAATTGATGATGTTAAATATTATTCTAGAACATATCATTTGAGTAATCGAGAAGTAAGTGAGATATTTTATCGTTGGATATTTGAATTTAAACGATGTACTTTTGGGAACTTAATTTAGTATCATTTGGGAAATTGTTTAGTTTCTGATATTCTCATTTAGTAAAATGAATGGTTAATTTATATTTTTCCCTTGGTTTGAGAAATAGTCTATGGTACTATTGTAGATTGTGGTATTGTACTCACCTGGTAACGGTGATTTCCCGTCAATGTTATTTTGAAAACTTAGATCAATCAGCGAATTGGATCAACTGTTATGCTTAAATCAATTTGAGAAAATATTGTCTTTTCTGATTATTGCCTTTGCGAGTTTAATTTCTATATTCGCCTTTAATATGAAATGGCAAGAGTGCTTTGTGTGATAGGTCCCTGTCGTATGGAATGATTTGGGGTACCTGTTTCAGTCCTCAGTTCCGAGTTGACTATTGTGTTGTGGTAGTGTCGTATTTGGTCATATCCCTTGTGTGGGTGTCGATTGATGATTCATGGTTGACCTTAGTCGGTCAGGTCTCTAGTGAGAGTACCATCTGTTAGTATACCTCTTTGAGTCGTGTTTGACCAGATGTTTGTTTCTCCCTTCTTGAACTCCGTTCGTTTGACCATGTCTATTCCTTGGCTTTTGAGTTCGTCCGAGTTTAGTCTAGTGTCGTATGGGAAAGTGGCTTTCGATTGGGGGCCGCACCCAAAGTGGCTGTTGGGTAACCCATCGAAAGTGAGTCTAATAAGTGATAACCTATCAGTAGATTAGAATGTAATCCCTAAGTAAGATAATGTGCCTCACACATGGGACGAGTGCTAACATAGACTCGACATGCTGTGAGAAGGCCTGAAATGGCAAACCACCATCCTTGTCTTCACGAGAGGATGTGTGGGTCCACATGAGGCTTGGATGGGCCGGAGGCTCGGATTAGGTTGCCAGGGTAACCTAGTGTATGGGACCGGGACCTATGAAGACCTGCCATGGTAACCGTACCAGGTTGTGTGATGACACTTGTCCCTACGTTCGCTAGTGTGTTGTCGTTTGTCCTGTTAGGAGTACTTTGGTCAGTCATCCTATTGTCTTTGCCCTTGTGAGTACCTAGTTTCATGTTAGACCTTGGGTGGTGATGGCTCAGTTTTGTGGATGCTCCAATGGACCTTTGTTTTAGCTTTGATTATGTTCAGCTGGATCCTTTTCTTTTCAGGGATCGTTTATGTATTATTGACCGATGTGGTCGTTTGTATATTGTTTATATTTCGCCTTGGTGGCCGGATTGTTATGGTGTAACCTCATGTATTCTTAACTTTATTAATTATCAGAGGGGTCTTGCAGTTGAGCAGACCCAGAGATGTAGCCCTTTAGGGGTGAACTCCGAGATCATTATGGTGTTATGTGATGTTATTCTCTTATGTTTCCTTTATTCAGCTTTATCATGTATGATTAGCTTATGTTAGAACGTATAAGTGGATAAGATGGAATTAACTTTAAATGCTTTTATGCAGTCCTTTCTTGAATGCCATTTTGATCGAATGCCTAAGTGGTTTAGATGAGATTTATCGTAGATGCATGTATGCAATCGTCTTTTAAATGCAATAAATTGGAATATAAAAAAATGTAACTTAGAGTAATGGAATATATATTCAGTTGTTGTTAAGGAAATTTAGTATGCTTGAAAGATCTCATATGTTTATGATGAAATTCTAGTGTGTTAGAATATTAGATGTATGGCTTGTAATTTTAAATGAAAGCTTGAATGAAGATTATGAATAGATCTTAATGGATGAATCTTTGCTTGTGTTTTATATTTCCATCTTTTGAAAGAAATTATCCTAAGTAAGAATTATCTCGTTATTAAGGTAATCAGCTTATTGGACTAATTGTGTGAGTTAAGTGAATTGTGAAATTTAAGTAATCTCGTTGGGAAACTTCTTAGGTGTTAGTTGATGTCTTCCGCTATGTAATCTGAATCTTTGATATCTTGTTGTATCTTTGTGGTGTAACTTTAAAAAAAAATTTATTGCACTCTATTCTTGTGTTTTGGCTTATCCCTTCGAGGTTTCCTGGCGGGGCATTACATTTGGTATCAGAGCCCATGTTGCAAACATTGGGATCTCTGGTGTCGCGTGTGGCCTCTTTTGGTGTGAGGTGTATCGACCTTATGTGTATGCTTGTCCTCCTTTTGCATGTGAGTGATTTAGCAGACCAGAACTTGTGTGTAACGTGTGTGTTCACACCTTGTTCTCACCTTCTTGATGTTGGTGTTTGAGTGTGTATATGTGAATTGTGTGCTTATTGATGTCTGGGTCTACGATTACTCTTATTTGGAAAGAGAGTCGTATGTACCTTCCTTTTTTAGTGTTGTACACTTTAGACTAATCCATTTGGGTTGGTCAGTGCTTGTCTGGAATCTGGAAGTGCGAATTGTGTTTGTTTAAAATTATGATCTAGCTTAGTGTTGTCCATTGGAAGGACTAGTATGGAAATTATTGAATGCTTATTTTGTAGAAAATTAAATGATCATCACCATTCCTCTCTCTCTCTCTCTCTCTCTCTCTCTCTTTCTAGGAATTAAAATGATTAGGATATGTGTAATTATCTCTGAATTGAGTTTCTTGTTTGCTAGAGAAAAGGGTGTGACTTCTTGAACCCTTGTGTGAGCCTTATGACGCTTATGTTTTTAGATTATTAAGGGGCTATGGGTTTTAAAGTTCATATTGGTTATTGGGAGAAAACTGTATGTGTACGTTTAAAGAATTCTCCATGTGTATGTTGTAGGAGTAGCATGATTAAATTTTATCTTAGTAAGGTGCATTACTATGCGAATAGTTGAATTATGTGAAACTGCTTGGTTTGTAGAAGAAGTATTAAAAAGAGCATGTTATTGTAGCTTCGAGAGAGTATTAATGTGTTCCCTGAAAGATTGTCTTATGTGTTTCATTAAACCAGTTTGATTGAAGATTTATTTAAGCAAATGCTCCATTGAACTTGCTTTTGAATATGTGTAATTACATTATTATGTTTAGAAAGTGCAAATGAAAAGCTTGTTTGATGTGCATGCATTAAGATGTATTATTTAGTTGATAGCTCCTCGCTTACCTTTTTATCGTAATTTGATTTTAATAATAGGTTGCAAATTATGACATGTGTCTGTTTTGTATTAAGTATAAGAGAGTGTTCTCAAGAGGTCTGGTGTTATCGGAAAGATTGCCTGTCTTGATCTCTGTTTTGTTTGGAAAACTATAACCTCCTGTTGCAACCATAATTATTGGAAATGTTTTGTTAGGCTGATTGTCATCCTTCTTAACGATAGCGAAATGAAAACCGTGTAATTAAAAATGATAGGCTTATAGTGAGAAATTTTTGTGTATAGTGTGACCTTGATTGACCTTGTGTCTTTGTAAGAAACAGTTTGATTATCAAACTCTCTTTCCCTTCTCTTTGCCTAATCATAAGATTTTTAGAAATGGTATTAAAGAATGCATTGATTTAAATAGAATGTTTATAAAACATGTGAAATTGTATGTTTGCATTTGGCTTCATAGTGATAGATGAAAGTCCTCTTTGAGAAAAGAATTTGCTTAGCTAGTAATTTAGTTACGAATGCTTAGTGAAATTTAAGAAAGATATAGGAATGATGTTATTTCCTTATGTAATTGTGAATTGTTAATAATTTCAGTACTTGAATCTAGAGTAAACTTGATTCAGTTATTTATATAGAAAGCATAATTGAAATCTTCCTGGAATAGATGTTAGCGTACTAAAAAGTACTCCCCGTAAATGTGACTAAACCAGTACTGGTGTAATTGTTTGTATTGTAAGAAACCAGTGCTTATTATATGTGCCCATGGGTTGGTGAAGTAATCAACCATGGAAGATATGTTGCTTATGAGTATGGGAAACCATACTGTTTATGTGATGTTGCTTATTTGTTTCCCTGCTGAGTACCCAACCTCGGGTAGTGGGTAACTTAGTATGTTAAGGGGTAGTATTCGAAGTAACCGTTCCTTGAATAGTATGGATTGGTGTACGAGTAATGTCGGCGCGAAGCGACTTTAGCTTCTCTACTTCGAGGAATGATATAGTTGTACTATTAAACTGTATCAAGGTGTACTCAATACTTTCCCTTTGATGAATCTATTTATAGGTTTATGTGTGTCAACCTATTCCTCTCCTTTATTTGAGCATTTCGATGGTGATTCTTGTGTATAGTGATGGTGTAATTTGGAGGATCCTTTGCCTTGTCTTCATGAAAGGTAGGTTTATTCGCATGTGCTGCCAATTAGTATGTGTTGGTGGGCATGTGGGTGGACCCTAGTCATGTATACCTCTGACTTACGACGAGTATCCTTCTAGATACGTCGCTATGTGGGATGTGACCTGCACGTGCTTTTTCCGTGAGGTACACTACCATGCGGGATACGTCCATTGTGTGTTTTCTCCACTTGGGGTATTGCCATGCCACGTGACGACGTGATGCGGGGTGATGTCGAGGTGCACACCGCCATGCCATGTGGGTAGTGTGACTATGTCGCACCACATGATGAGCTACTGCAATAGCTAGTCAGTTGTTCCTTCCTTCCTCGTTGGTGGCTAGATGTTAGTCACACAGTGACGTTATGTGCAGTTGTGATATTCTTATTATTTCTTTGGGGATCAACAATTTATTTTACTTTGACTTTGAAGGTTTAGCCACGATCTTGTGATCTTTTGCACTTTTGATTTGGTGTTGAAATTCTGGATTATTTTCTTACCTTACTGTTGGAATTGATGATTTATTATCTTTATTCATCTGTACTTTGGTGGCTAAACTGGTTTATCCTTATTGTTTTCGTATGCTGGTCTTGTGTTGAAATGTGAAATTCCTCTCCATAGACGTATGATACGGATTTGGTAGAGTGTGTGCGAGGAAGTTGATGTAGGGAACCTTGAGGGTGGGGGTATGTGAGGCTGTGATGCAGCTAGGATCCACTACCTACCTATGTGTGGTGACTATCTCTTGGAGGCTAACCACCTTGCTCAACAAGGGATATTCACAAAGGTCTTGTATGGAAGGTAGCACCGGTATTGTGTGCCTAGCACCATCGAGCCTTTGAGTGAGATATTGGGTATTTATGATCATATTGTTGTTCTAAGATCAGGCATAGAGATGCTGATCGTGCATGTTACCTTTGACCGAGCATTAGACATGCTCACATGTGGCCTTTTGAGTTATGCATTCCAGTTATGTGGATGGTTATTATTTGTAACATGGAGTAAATTGTGTTATCTTGTCACTATGTTATGGGACATAGTCTTTGGAAAGGTTTTTATATGTCTGGCAAGTGTAAACAATTGAGTTATTTATGTTGCTCTTAATTCATGAAAGTTAATTTGGTTGTAGAAATTGATATTTTAAGCTAGTTCTATTCAATAAAATGTTATGATAAAGATGTATTGGTAACAGAAATTGGTCATGATGCCATGTTTTCTTGTCATTTTTGATAGATGATTATGGTAATTGTTGTTTACCTCCTTGTAATGCTTTAATTTGGTGTAATGAAAGGAAGAAAGTTCTTGTATCTCTCCTATGATTATTGATAATTCCTAGAATATTTTAAGGAATGTATGGTTTTAGATGTAGCTTGCCAATGGATAATGGCATTTGTAAAGGATTTTGCAATAATATTTCATTTGATTATAGAAAGATTTCTATGTGCAATTTGATCTTTGTTGAATGAGTTTCAGGGTTGATGCGTATGACATGTTCTCCATCTAGCCTTACGACTTCCAGGAGTAAGTTGGAACCTAGGGGGGGAGAATGTAGTACCCCTGCCCCAATCAATTTCTTATCTTGGTTTATTCTTGGTTAGTGTATCTTAATATAATGATTATAGTCAGATGTTTGATTTAACGCATAGCTGTTGATGTGGGTCCCACACTAGTTGTATGCAAGTTGTTTAGTGTTCCTATTTCGTGGTATTTAATATCGGGCTAACGCTTTCATTAAATTTTATATATGTATGCATGTATGACTCTTGGTTGCAGGAGATTTCAGGTACAATGCCGCATGAGTGCAAGGTTCGTCTTCACCTGGATTTGCAGGTTTGAGTGTACCTCTTTGTAGCGTCATAAATTGTACACACTTGCTAGGGTGGTACAATTTCACACCTAGTTTAGCACCTGCCTTGGCGCATTTTGCATTTTGCATTGCATTTCCCTTTAGCACTTAATTAATTAAATTAATTAGGTCTAGGGTTCTATTTTATCATTTCATCATCATTAAGTTGGGCCCTTTTCATTAAAGTGTGCCCCTTTCATTTTATTCTTCCAATACATCATTTAATCAAAAACCTTAATTAGGTCCTATTTTGAACTTGGGGGCTTGATTTCGAGGGTCAAAACATCTCGAAATCAGCTGTAACTTCGGGATTCTCTCTAAAATCATCATATCCGATGGCCCTGAAAATTTGGTGAAAAGTTGTCGGGACCATGGCGCCCGGAGTGCACATGGTCCCGGACATTTTTCCCGAAATTTTAGGAGCGCGATCCAATCATAAAATAAAGCTTAACCCCAAGAAATTGGCGGGATATTCAATCTCTAGGTCGGCCAAAAGTTGAAATTAAGACCTAGGGTTTCATACATAAGAGCTCTCTTTCTTCATTTGAAAGGATCCGATTTTTGGTTTCAAGGGCCTTCTATGCAGTGAAAGAGCAGATCTTTGAAGACTTCAATAACATTCAACATCCATCCATCAAGCATTCATCAATTTCATTCATTTAGGGCTTGGGAGACATTGAAGAATAATAGGAGATTACCGACTGAAGATTGGCTTGTACTCCTCCCTTGAGGGTTGGGTATGATTTCATGTTGTTTTCATGTCTTTGCATAAGCTTCAATATATCCTTTATTCATGCTTTAGATCACTTTGCATCTTGATTTAGAGCATTTACATTATCAGTTATAAGCAATTAGGGTTTACTTTCTAGGTTGCTCTAGTTTGCTTTCTTGCATTTAAGGACCTTGCACACACACTAGGTCTGCACACACAATACATTTTACAATACAACTTGGCTATTCATGGAGGTGGAAATCACTAAAGCGGGGGTTTGACTAAGGCAAAACCCTATATAGCCGCCCAAAACACCTTTTCAGATATAAGTGTAGATTTCGGGATTCAGACGACGCCGCAAGTTGCAGATCCGAAAGAAGCAGACAGAGACAGAACTTCACACCAAGTTTCAGAGCAGAAGACCAGGATAGGGGCGTGGGGCGCCCTGGTCCTACTAGGATAGGGGCACTGGGCGCCCTGGTCCTCCTGACAGACAGCATTCTCAGCATTTTTGACAGCTTTTCCAGAGTGCAAAACAGCTGTTTCTGGAGCAGTTTTAGGGGTAGAATCAGGACAGTGGCGCCCACGCCCCCATCCCGAACATTTTCAGTCAGATTTAAACTCCGGGTATGCATTTACATTCTTGTCTTGTCCTTGTGTTTACAGCTTTCCATTATTTAAGTTCAATTCTGCAAATCTTGTTATTAGTTCATACTTGCACTTTGGGGTTTGGGATTGAACTTGCATCATTTTATCTTTCAATTACAACAAAGGAATAGAAATCCTAATAGGTAGCCCGTGGCTCTCTCTTCCACAAAAAGAAGTAGCCAATTGTGTGATACCTCTAGGCTCTTTCGTATTCCACAAATGTGTGATTGAAGGTGAGATTAGGGCATGTTTGCTTAGTGTCACTTTTTCCCCTACACATTTTGGTGAACCCGACGTGAATCTATCATTGCTTCCTCTTGCATTGCATTTGTTAGATCTAGATCTAGATTTAGTGTGTTTTCATTTCATTTTCATAAAAAAAAAAAAAAAAAAAAAAGTGTGTTTCTTTGCATTGTGTGTTTAAAATTTTATGCAATTTCAAAATGTCATATTTTTATTTGCAAGATGTTCATATTTGTGATGATTATGAGTTAGATGAAGCTTTAGATGAATTTTTGAAACCTAAATATACCAAACCTTCATTTTACCAAAAACTCATAAACATTGTTACTATGCCATTTCGTTGTGATGAGAAAGATAAGTCGAATGATTCCTCTCAAGGGTACATTCCTATCAGCTCTTCCACTAAATCTAGTAACATGGTTGTTTTCAATGATCCCCTCTATGAAGAGATATCTCCTTTTGAATCAAAAGATAAACCTTTTAATAGATATGATCATGCTTTGTTGAATGATGCCCTTGATGCCTTTGTGTCCCCTAAAAAACACTCCCTTCATGAGGATCCTTTTGTGCAAGAAGATGACATTATCCCTACATTTCCTAGTGATGGCCTTTCCTTTTCCAACAAAATTCCCACTAGAGATGATGAATTAATGATAAATGCTTACCCTTCTCCTAAAGTTGGTCTTACCCATAAGCATCCCTTAGAGAAAGAAGATGAAATAATAAGCAATTTCCTTAATTCTCTCTCCCCTTTTGAACATATTTTGAGGAAAGAGGATGAGTTTAACACATCTATTGATGCTCTCCCTCCTAAGGATGAGTAATTAATAAACAATGTTATCTCCTCTCCCGAAATTGACAATACTTCAAACATTCCTTTCAACAACCTCACTATTTGGGATGAACCATTAGAAGAAGGTGTTGATTATTCTCTACCCTGTGAGAGAACCCTAGCCAAAGGGGATGAAGTCAAGATTAAAAACTCCCTTGAGAGTTTCTCACCTTCCTTGAATCTCAATTATTCTCCCTTTAAAAATAAAGCATCTCCCTCTCCTCAACTTGGTTCTACTCATATGGAAACCCTAGTTCAAAGCAAAATGGTTAACATCTCTTTCAAAGATCTCCCTCTCAAAAGTGAGACTTTAGAGAGTAATGTTGATCCTTCTCCTAGAGAGTTCATTCCCCATGTAGATCCTTTGATGATAGAGGATGATATGACCTTTCCTAGTATTACTCTTCCTACTAGAATATCAATGCCTACCCCTTGTCTCTCTCCTAAAATTGATTTAATCTGTGATAAGATTTTAGTGCAAGAGAAGACTATCAATAATTATTCCAACACTTTTGTTCATTCCTCTAAACTATCCTCAATCAATTTGATACATGTGAATGAAACACCTAACAAACCTCTCTTCACTGTCCAAGGTGCTTGTCCTTCTCAAAATTCTCAACCTTTAAATAAGCCTATCTTAGTGGTTCAAGGTGGTTATGCTAATGATTCTTTTTGCACGCCTAAGACACCTATTATTACTGTGCAAGGAGGTTATTCTACTAAGAGCCCTTATGAGTATGCTAAGCAATTGACTAGAGAGAGTTATCATGCGGTTGCCCATACTTATAATACTAGAAACAATAGGCAACCTAATCCTCCTCCAGTTATCCCAACTTCACTTCCTCCTTCCCAACCTATTCTTCCCCAAGCTCCACGTATTTCACAAGTTCTTGGTAAGGAATATGATCTCATAGAACAACTTAAAGCTACCCCTGCTAAGATATCCCTTTGGGATTTGATCCAAACTTCTTCCGCTCATCATGGAATGTTACAAGATGCCTTGAAAGATTTGAATGTTCCTCCACCTAATACATCTAGTAATATAGTGTCTTTGGTTAACTCTATGATGAATCCTAAAGCTCAAATTGTGTTTACTCAAGATGAGTTGCCTACTAGTGAAATTCAACATCAATATGATCCCTTGATGATTGTGGTTATCATAAATGACACTGCTATAAGACGAACACTGGTAGATAATGGTTCTGGCCTTAATGTGTGTAGCATTAATCTATTGCATAAGATGAATGTGGATACATCCCTTATTGAGCCTGACTCTCATCCCATTCGAGGCTTTGATAACGTGGCTAAGTCTTCATTAGGTATTATCACCTTACCCATCACAGTGGGACCTGTTACTTTGCCTACTCCTATCCATGTTATGTCGGGAAATCTAACATACAACTTGTTATTAGGGAGACCTTGGATTCACGGTATGCAAGCTGTCCCCTCTACATTGCATAGACAAGTTAAATTTATTTATAATAATAAGACTTATACCTTGATAGGTGATACTAATTTTCAAACTTGTTTGCAAACATCTACTTCCAAAGGGAGTTCTTCTAAGCCTTCCTCTTCTAGTAATGACTCGTTAAACAAGATACCTATGGATGAATCATCACTCTCTGATAATCAAAATTCTTTGGATGAGTCTGAAGCTCCTGAAGAAGATCCTTCTCGACTTGAATATACGCATAAAAAGGCTTTTGATCCTGAGAAGGTTCTCGCAAAAGACGATTGGGGATCTCTTGACTTTAATCCCACCTTTGTAGGTGAGTATAGGGTTCCTCCTAGAGAGTTTAAAGTTAAAAAGAAGGAAGACACTAAAAATCAATCAATCTTACCTGAACCTATGAGCAATAATTTTGTGGCCGCTTCTCAAACTTCTTCTCCTCACACCTCTAATTATGAAGAGTTTGATTCTTTGTCTTATGAAAAACCACCTTCTCTTCCTGAAATGGCTGATCGTTATGGTCGTGGTTTTCGCATTTTTGCTAAGCATGGGTATCATGGAAATGGTTGTGGCGCTCATGAACAAGGGATAAAAGTTCCTCTAGAGACTAATTTTCACAATTATGCCTTTGGACTCGGCTATAATCCCTGCAAACGTACCAAAGCATCTAAAAGACCATCTCTCAATGTGAATGCTATATTTAGTAGTGATGATGATCTCACTTCAACTAAATCATCTTCTACTTCTATCAACTCTCATTCCCCTCATAAGGAAATCTTGGCAATGAACAAATCTCTTTATGAATCCCCTCAAATTTCTAAATCCACTTATGAATCTTTATCTCCTATTCATCATAAAGTCCTTTCCTCTAGGGATAAGGCTCTAATAAATTACACTCATCCCTCTTCTAAGATTTCATGTGACTTTTCTTCTTCAATTTTCATCATTTTATACATGTTTTTGATCTCACTTATAGTTGAGCATTTAACATGTCATATTCAAATACCTCATTTAGTCTATCATGTCTTTAAATAACATTAATGGCTATTATGTTGCTCATCATTATGTGACATTGGTAGCTCATTTACTGGGGGCTCATTGTCATTCATGATGGTACAATTTCAAGTGCAATCATATTTTTTTGAAGCAACATAATAGCCTAATTTTCTTGTTCCTATGGGGACAAGAGTGATTTCATACATCTCTTCTTTTGCTTATGTCCAAATCTCTCCCTAGAAGATTGTGTAAGTCCTTCTCATTGTCCTTATCCTTGGGAAGCAATGATCTTTCCTTATTTTTATCTAAGGATCGACTTTTTCCTATTTTGTGGATGGTGTGGACTTTATTACTTGATGTTATGCCTTGTACGCATTTGTTGTCGTTTGTTCAAGGATTCTCTCTTACAAGAGGTGTAAGTCCTTGACTACAACCTCTTTTGCACTTGGTAAAATACATCCATAATGAATTCACTCTCCCAATTGGGTTAAAAAGAGCATCATCTTTTATTAAGAATCACTTTCACCTCACAAAAGAAGGAAGTATTGCATTCTTATTCTCTTCTTTGTATTATTCTAGAAGATGTTATATTTGTCTAAGACAATTCCTCTCGAGGATAGGTGTCTTTTGTACAAAGATCTCTTCTCCTCTAAGGATCTCCTTTACACATACTACAAGATATCCCTTTTCAATTATCTTATGCTTGCTTAAAGAGTGCAAAACTCTCTTGCTTGGATCTACGACATTGTTGCATTTTTGGGGTATCTTCTTTTGTGATGAAGGTAGGCATCCTTGTTCTACTTTGCTTATGATATAAACATTACACTTTTTGAGCAATGGGTCATTCTCGAAAATAGAGCACAGGCTCTTAGAGCGAGATGTCTCCATTTTTTTCTTTTATGCAAGGTGATTATTCTCGGAACCAGAGCACAAACTCTTAGAGCGAGATGTCACACTTTTGTACTATACATATATAGGTTGTAGCATACTCGGGCATAGACTCCTATGAGATGCTTCTAACCTCACTTACACACACATGCACGAGGTTGAGTGGAACTAGCGGCATAAGGCTAGACTTTCTCACTCTCCTCCCTTACATGGATCACCTAGACAGACTCTAGGGGCTAGTTTTCCATGTCCTTTTTCCCATGGATCACCTAGACAAGATCTAGGTGCGAGAAGTCCATGTTTACATCCTTCATCTTGTGTTAGAGAACTCTCAAATCCTCACACTCTTTGTTGTGTTGAAATTGAGATGTAGTCCTCTTTCTTACCAAATGATTCTCCATTAGTTTTTGATCTCATATCAAATCTTCTTGTGAGCATTTGTCATCAATATTCTTTAACAATTCGAAGTGGTAAACATGATACCCTGTTTCAACTCACTAAAATTAGCAAGCCGAAACAGGGGGGGGCATATAGCTACCCTCGAATTTTCATCACCTTCCTTAGTAAGCATTAGGTGATTTTGTGATCTAACGTGTGTTTTGTAGGGTGCGGTTCCTAACTGTGTACTGCAGATACCGCTGGGGGCTTCGTTCGATAGACTTATGGATATATCCTTTTTCAAATAATGTTTACTTTTCTGTACTTTAGCTTGCATATGCACGTAGTGTTCATATGACCGCTAAAGTGGGGGCTAAATGTAGCGTCGTAAATTGTACGCACTTGCTAGGGTGGTACAATTTCACACCTAGTTTAGCACCTGCCTTGGCGCATTTTGCATTTTGCATTGCATTTCCCTTTAGCACTTAATTAATTAAATTAATTAGGTCTAGGGTTCTATTTTATCATTTCATCATCATTAAGTTGGGCCCTTTTCATTAAAGTGTGCCCCTTTCATTTTATTCTTCCAATACATCATTTAATCAAAAACCCTAATTAGGTCCTATTTTGAACTTGGGGCTTGATTTCGGGGGTCAAAACATCTCGAAATCAGCTGTAACTTTGGGATTCTCTCTAAAATCATCATATCCGACGACCCTGAAAATTTGGTGAAAAGTTGTTGGGACCATGGCGCCCGGAGTGCACATGGTCCCGGACATTTTTCCCGAAATTTTAGGAGCGCGATCCAATCATAAAATAAAGCTTAACCCCAAGAAATTGGCGGGATATTCAATCTCTAGGTCGGCCAAAAGTTGAAATTAAGACCTAGGGTTTCATACATAAGAGCTCTCTTTCTTCATTTGAAAGGATCTGATTTTTGGTTTCAAGGGCCTTCTATGCAGCAAAAGAGAAGATCTTTGAAGACTTCAATAACATTCAACATCCATCAATCAAGCATTCATCAATTTCATTCATTTAGGGCTTGGGAGACATTGAAGAATAATAGGAGATTACCGACTGAAGATTGTCTTGTACTCCTCCCTTGAGGGTTGGGTATGATTTCATGTTGTTTTCATGTCTTTGCATAAGCTTCAATATATCCTTTATTCATGCTTTAGATCACTTTGCATCTTGATTTAGAGCATTTACATTATCAGTTATAAGCAATTAGGGTTTACTTTCTAGGTTGCTCTAGTTTGCTTTCTTGCATTTAAGGACCTTGCACACACACTAGGTCTGCACACACAATACATTTTACAATACAACTTGGCTATTCATGGAGGTGGAAATCACCGAAGCGGGGGTTTGACTAAGGCAAAACCCTATATAGCTACCCAAAACACCTTTTCAGATATAAGTGCAGATTTCAGGATTCAGACGATGCCGCAAGTTGCAGATCCGAAAGAAGCAGACGGAGACAGAACTTCACACCAAGTTTCAGAGCAGAAGACCAGGACAGGGGCGTGGGGCGCCCTGGTCCTGCCAGGACAGGGGCATTGGGCGCCCTGGTCCCTGGGATAGGGGCGTTGGGCGCCCTGGTCCCTGGGATAGGGGCGCTGGGCGCCCTGGTCCTCCTGACAGACAGCATTCTCAGCATTTTTGACAGCTTTTCCAGAGTGCAAAACAGCAATTTTCGGAGTAGTTTTAGGGGAAGAATCAGGACAGTGGCACCCACGCCCCCGTCCCGAACATTTTCAATCAGATTTTAACTCCGGGTATGCATTTACATTCTTGTCTTGTCCTTGTGTTTACAGCTTTCCATTATTTAAGTTCAATTCTACAAATCTTGTTATTAGTTCATACTTGCACTTTGGGGTTTGGGATTGAACTTGCATCATTTTATCTTTCAATTACAACAAAGGAATAGAAATCCTAATAGGTAGCCCATGGCTCTCTCTTCCACAAAAAGAAGTAGCCAATTGTATGATACCTCTAGGCTCTTTCGTATTCCACAAATGTGTGATTGAAGGTGAGATTAGGGCATGTTTGCTTAGTGTCACTTTTTCCCCTACATACTCTTTAATCCTTAGAGTTGGATTAGGTGGTCGTAAGACCCTAGTCAACCTTAGTTGTGCTCAAGTGAGCATCGTCAGTCGTCGTCGGTGTTCCCTTTTTGTTCGGGTTTGCGAGTCGTCTGTTTGGTTGACCTTCTTGGTTTGCATGCTTGGTGTGTATGGTTAAATTGATTAATTAGTCCTTAGTAATTATTTTGATTAAATATGTATTCGTGCATTAGAGATTGATGGAATTGATTAATCGGGATTTCGTTATGCGATTATCGTTGATATTGGATTGCTCGTTTTAAATTGGGAGCAAGTTCAATTTAAATAGTTAATTTAAATATTAAATGCATTTTGGATATGCTGTTGAAAAGAAAGTTTTGTATTTAAGTGCAATAGATTTAATTGTATTCTGTTGGCTTTTTAAATTAGAAAGGTTAAATTGAATTAAATGAGAAAAATCGATTTTTAATTGGAAAGCAATTTAATTGTTGATATAGTTAGAAAAGATTTAATTTTTGAGAATTAATTTTAAATAAAAATTTTAATTCCCAAAAATGGAATTTCGCTCAACTCTTCCATATAACCTAAATTTTGGGAAATTTTTGGGGATGGACATTTTTTGGAAAATATGGGGTTGGAGAATGTTTTTGGAGGAAATTTGGGGATTTTGGAAGGATTTTGGCTTGGAGCTTGCAGGTTGGGGCTCTCCTCTGATCTTGCCAGGATTGCTAAATCAGGTAGGCCTCTGGTTATTTCTTGGTTTCTTGCATAAAGAAAATCGTTTTGGTGTTTATGAAAATCTGGTTGAAGTTTAAAAAAAAATTAGGGATTAAATGAAAACCAAATTTGGGGTTTTGCTGTTCCTCAATCTATTTTGGATGTTGAAACCCATTTGTGTTTGAATCCCCCTTGTGTTTAGAAATGATGAATGCCATTAAAGAAATGTCATACTAAATCATTGTTCTTTTAAACCAAATTTTTTTTTTATTAAATCAAAATTTCTATTCATTCTTTGGTGTGGCGTTTTTGTTAATTCCGAACTGTGGAAGTTTAAAAAAAAAGGGGGTCTGTTAATAAAAACTTGGGGTTTGGGGTTTGGAGGGCGGGGAGCGGAGCTCCACCCACCTCCTCCTCCCCTCCCCCGCTCGTCCCCCGCGTCTTTCCCTGTTCGCAACGTCCATCCCCCGCTCTTTCCCCGCTCGCTGTGGCTGCGGACACACTGCGGTGGCCGCAGGGGCCGCGGTGGCCGCAAGGCGCCGCGGGACCTGCGGGCACCACAGTGGCGCCGCCGCGCAGGTTCTTCTTGCGGCTAGGGTTTGGGTACCCAGCCATCCGTTGGGAGGTAGGCCCCGCCTTCGCCCTTTTTAAATGCTTTTTTTTTTTAAATTAGTTTATAAAAATGTTTTTTTTAATGTATTCTTTTTTTTTATTCAAAAAAAAAATGCATATAATATTTTAATGTTATTTTAATGTTAAGATATTTTAATGTTAAGTTGTAATCAGATTTTAATTGTGATTAAGGTGGCATAATCATGATTAGTGATAATTTGATATTAGTTAATTTTATAATGGAATTTATAGGTTCATTATTATTCAATTTCATTTTATGACTTATGCACTGTTTCTAATTAAGTTCTAAAATTGTTAATTTCGTCATCGAATAATGATTGGTCATATTTTGGACTAATCTTGGATTAATGAATTTATACCTTACCTTCTAGCTGATTAGAGCATTTGGCTAATTGAGGTAGTATTGTTTAAAAATAAAATAGAATATTATGTTATTGAAAAATTGTTGATATATGATATAATTACTAATTGATGATGTTAAATATTATTCTAGAACATATCATTTGAGTAATCGAGAAGTAAGTGAGATATTTTATCGTTGGATATTTGAATTTAAACGATGTACTTTTGGGAACTTAATTTAGTATCATTTGGGAAATTGTTTAGTTTGTGATATTCTCATTTAGTAAAATGAATGGTTAATTTATATTTTTCCCTTGGTTTGAGAAATAGTCTATGGTACTATTGTAGATTGTGGTATTGTACTCACCTGGTAATGGTGATTTCCCATCAATGTTATTTTGAAAACTTAGATCAATCAGAGAATTGGATCAACTGTTATGCTTAAATCAATTTGAGAAAATATTGTCTTTTCTGATTATTGCCTTTGCGAGTTTAATTTCTGTATTCGCCTTTAATATGAAATGGCAAGAGTTCTTTGTTTGATAGGTCCCTATCGTATGGAATGATTTGGGGTACCTGTTTCAGTCCTCGGTTCCGAGTTGACTGTTGTGTTGTGGTAGTGTCATATTTGGTCATATCCCTTGTGTGGGTGTCGATTGATGATTCATGGTTGACCTTAGTCGGTCAGGGCTCTAGTGAGAGTACCGTCTGTTAGTATACCTCTTTGAGTCGTGTTTGACCAGATGTTTGTTTCTCCCTTCTTGAACTCTGTTCGTCTGACCATGTCTACTCCTTGGCTTTTGAGTTCGTCCGAGTTTAGTCTAGTGTCGTATGGGAAAGTGGCTTTCGATTGGGGGCCGCGCCCAAAGTGGCTGTTGGGTAACCTGTCGAAAGTGAGTCTAATAAGTGATAACCTATCAGTAGATTAGAATGTAATCCCTAAGTAAGATAATGTGCCTCACACATGGGACGAGTGCTAACATAGACTCGACATGCTGTGAGAAGGCCTGAAATGGCAAACCACCATCCTTGTCTTCACGAGAGGATGTGTGGGTCCACATGAGGCTTCGATGGGCCGGAGGCTCGGATTAGGTTGCCAGGGTAACCCAGTGTATGGGGCCGGGACCTATGAAGACTTGCCATGGTAACCGTACCAGGTTGTGTGATGACACTTGTCCCTACGTTCGCTAGTGTGTTGTTGTTTGTCCTGTTAGGAGTACTTGGGTCAGTCGTCCTATTGTCTTTGCCCTTGTGAGTACCTAGTTTCATGTTAGACCTTGGGTGGTGATGGCTCAGTTTTGTGGATGCTCCAATGGACCTTTGTTTTAGCTTTGATTATGTTCAGCTGGACCCTTTTCTTTTTAGGGATCGTTTATGTATTATTGACCGATGTGGTCGTTTGTATATTGTTTATATTTCGCCTTGGTGGCTGGATTGTTATGGTGTAACCTCATGTATTCTTAACTTTATTAATTATCAGAGGGGTCTTGCAGTTGAGCAAACCCGGAGATGTAGCCCTTTAGGGGTGAACTCCGAGATCATTATGGTGTTATGTGATGTTATTCTCTTATGTTTCCTTTATTCAGCTTTATCATGTATGATTAGCTTATGTTAGAACGTATAAGTGGATAAGATGTAATTAACTTTAAATGCTTTTATGCAGTCCTTTCTTGAATGCCATTTTGATCGAATGCCTAAGTGGTTTAGATGAGATTTATCATAGATGCATGTATGCAATCATCTTTTAAATGCAATAAATTGGAATATAAAAAAATGTAACTTAGAGTAATGGAATATATATTCAGTTGTTGTTAAGGAAATTTAGTATGCTTGAAAGATCTCATATGTTTATGATGAAATTCTAGTGTGTTAGAATATTAGATGTATGGCTTGTAATTTTAAATGAAAGCTTGAATGAAGATTATGAATAGATCTTAATGGATGAATCTTTGCTTGTGTTTTATATTTCCATCTTCTGAAAGAAATTATCCTAAGTAAGAATTATCTCATTATTAAGGTAATCAGCTTATTGGACTAATTGTGTGAGTTAAGTGAATTGTGAAATTTAAGTAATCTCGTTGGGAAACTTCTTAGGTGTTAGTTGATGTCTTCCGCAATGTAATCTGAATCTTTGATATCTTGTTGTATCTTTGTGGTGTAACTTTAAAAAAAAAAATTATTGCACTCTATTCTTGTGTTTTGGCTTATCCCTTCGGGGTTTCCTGGCGGGGCATTACATAAACATTATAAATTTGTGGTTTTGGCTCTATTTCACTTCACCGAGATTTCAAACATTCGAGGAGCGCGAAATTTGCAAGAGCTAAGGGATTTCGAGCAAAGAGGCAAAGCACTTCAAAAATCAATCCATCCAAAGGCAGAAAAATTATTTATCATGGCATCCTCCTCTGCACCTGAATTCATAGCAAACCCTACAGTAATCAAGGTTATAAAATGCCCTAGGCCTATATTTCAGCTAGTTCCTAAGGTAGCTAAGAAAGATGACAATGTAGGTGCTTTTTCCCAAATTCCAAAAGGAGTTGTTTTCACCCAAGATCCCCGAATATACATTCATTGCAACATAGAGGAATTAGGAGATGAGTAAATTAAAAGCATGTATAAGACTTTTATATGTGTCAATTCTAGTAATATAAAACCTGAACATAAAATTGTTGAAACCCTAGGATTCACTGAAATCTTCTGCATTCCTGAATTTCCCAAGGAGGTGATTAGGATAGTTTTAAGTAGGGTACATGGTTCATTCTTTTGGCTTGATTCAGTACACAAAATTACAAAGGAAGCTGTGAAAGCAGTAACAAGGTTACCTTCCATCGGTAACAGACCAGACAAGACTAAGAAGGTCTCCAATGACCTAGTAATGAACTTAACTAGTGCAACATCAAACAGAAGGTCTCTAAGGGTTAATGATGTGACTGATATAAATGTGAGATTTGTTAGCATGATTTTAGGGTACAAAGCAACTCATGCAAACAGGCTTAACTCAGTTGCCAATTTATGCATTAAAAGTGCTTATGACATGGTTAAAGACAATGTAAAAATTGATGTATGTGAATGGTTAAAAGATGAGTTGATTGATAACTTAGGCAAAATCAAGAAGGATAAGAAAGGAACTTTTAGATTTGGAAATCTACTTGTATGCTTGATGCTACACATAACCAAATAGGTTCCCGATATAGGCAGTAAGAATCTTGGATTTGATATACCGGTAGAAAAATAGTTAATAGACCTATTCAATAACATGGGTGAAAACAAAGAAAAGAATATTCATGACTATTTTCAAGCACTAAAGGTTAGGATGAACAAAAGAATCAGACTATCACAGAAGATTGTCAACAAATACAAGGATGATATATGTTTGGTAATAAAAAAGGATGAGATCTGGATGGAAGCAGTCATCCCAAGAACAATTTGGGTAACAGAGATGGGTTATGAGACTGATGATCATATAATTGAAACTTATGCTAAAGCACTTCTGGAAGCACCAAAGGAAGAAGTATTTGGTAGTGCTAAGACCATAGAAAAACAAATTCAATCTAAGAAGAGAGTGAAAAAGGTTGAAGCAGTTGTGAGAAGAGGTTCTGGATAGGCTAAGGCTATTAAAGAAGATGTATTGAAACAAACCGGTATCACTGAGGATGAGTTAGGAACTCTACAACCTAAGACTCACCTATCATCGGTAGCTACTTCTTCGGAGAGTGACATGCCTGCAGCTTTCAAAAGAGTTGTAAGGAAAAAGGATCCTTCACCGGCATCCACATCTTTGCCTAGAAGGACTAGACAAAAACAACAAGCAGTGAGGTCTCTGGTTAGAAAGACAACACCAGAGAAAAAGTTGACACCAAAGAAGAAGAAGACTAAACAAAAAATGGCCCCTCTTGACAAATTGCTATATGAAATCACAGAGGAAGGGAAACTCAAAAACATGGGAAAGGTCTATGATACACTATCAGCAGATGACAAAGAACAAGTTGAAAATAGTGTTATTTTACACATGGACATCTATAAGAAGTTCTTAATGGAAGTTATAGATGATCTACTAGATGAATTGTTCAAAAGACTGGAAGCAAGAAGACAAGCTATTGTAGAGCTTGATAAGAAAATCAAAATTGAAAAGTTACTTGTTGTTTACCTAGTAAACTCACCTAAGGAGATAGATGACTTAATTGTAGAAGCCAACCGGTCAGTATTCTCCACTGCACACTGACATATTGCATTAATGGTTGGAAGAGTGAATGAAGTAACAGAGGAAACATAAAATGCATGGGACATATTTCTTGTTGAGAAAGAAAAATAGGAAGAATACAGGAACCCCAAACCATTAAAGGTATACCAGAAGGAAAGGGACAAAGGAAAAGGAAAGGTTGGTGGACCTCCAAGCATCAAAGTAAAAGATAACTTATCCCCACCACCTCAAATTACATCACCGGTAACAACTACTGAAGATCAACCATCAGATGAGAGTATGGATATAGAGGATACAAATCCTAATCCTGAGGTACTATACACAGTTGATGTTGATACACAAAAGGTCAACATTGTGATAGACAAAGATACAACTGGGAAGACAGATATGGCTAGTGACCCACCAGCAACTGACAACATTGACAATATTGAAAGGAAAGTTGAAGTTGATAACACAGAGCAACAGGTAGAGACTCAGACTGAGACTAAAATAGAGCAACAAATAGAGAGACAAGTAGAGCAACAGGCTCCGGAACAAGAACAGGTTCACATGAAAATAGTGCCACTGACAACAGGAGAAGATCAAAAACCATTGCTTAAAGAAATGGAAACACAGACTGACCTACTAGAGGTCACTACAAGCTTGGTTACTTCCTCCACCAGTGGAATTCAAAATGTTGGTTCCTCCTCAACAGGTTACAAATCAACAAATGTAACTGAAGTACTTTTGGATTCCATCAAAAAGATAACTGATTGTAGTTCACGGGCTTATAGAGCTATAGATGACATAATCCCAATTTTGAAGGTGATAGCTCCTAACTGTAACATAGACAATAAGGATTCTTTAAGCCAACTTGACACTTTGTGTAAATACATCACTAAGAACACAGTGACTATTGAGAAAATAAAGGAAGAGACATTGAAGGATAAGGTAGAAATTGAAAAGCAAATTTTTTTTGAAGATCAGATGAAGAAGTGTACTAGGGAATTTGACACACTTCTACCGGAACTATGTAACTTATTGAAGGAATTTAAAACTCTGTACAAAGATACTTGCAAGACAAACTTTTTGACAGTAGACATAGATAAGAAAATGAGCAAGGTATAGGATGAAATCAATAAACTTGCAGACAATTTTGTTAACTCACCTAATGCATTATCAGTTTTTGAGCAAAGGATAACAAGTTTTGAGGAAGAATTACTTAAGTTAGAAAGAGAAAAGGAGAGAATAGTAAATAAGGCAAAGCATTTGAGACTAAGACTGAGTCCAAGATTGGACTATCTAGCATCATTATGGAAGGAAATGTCTGAGTCACTAGTACAGGGATGGAGAACACCGACAGAGCATATGCAACACCTCACCGGTACAGTTCAAAGAACAAAGACACCAATAAAGGACAACAAGAAGTTTATGGAAAGTATAAACTTGATTTTGGGAGATATTTTTCAAATTGTAACCACCCAGTTACAAAGTTGAGACTACAACACTACTGACATCTTGACAACCTTTGTCATTGATGCCAAAGGGGGAGTAGTAGTATGAGAAAATAACCGACAGAAGACTTATCTGCTCAGGGGGAGCTCTTATATTTTTGGTAACATATTTTTGGAAACATTTTTGGATTACAAGTTTTGGATACACTTTTGAATTTTCTCATGAGTGTTGCCATCAATGCCAAAGGGGGAGATTGTTGGCATATGCACACTCGAATGAGACATTGTAGGTGATTGAAGGTTTTGTCATTGATGGCAACCTTACAATCCTATGGCACCGGCAAGGCATTACACCGACACTAGCAAGATCAGACTCTACATTGGCACTCAAACCACCGGCACCGATAGAGAAAGGAAACATATGGGCACAGAGGCCGACAGGATTTTTGTTATATTATATTTTGTTTATTATTGTAAAATCTTTGTAAGCCGACTTGGCATCATTGTAAAATGACTCTTATATAAGAGAGATCATTATAGAACATTTGTAAGTAAGTGAGAAGATTATATTTAGGCGAAATAAGGTAGACCTATTATGCAAATTATAGGTTAAGGGTTTATGTAAGAAGCAGAGCAGAAACCGGTACTAGATCTAGCATTATAGATGCTATTTTGAAGTAGTACAAGATACTGGATTTATATAATCCATCATTGTAAGTTAGTGAGACTTCCCATTGAGAAGTGAGCTCTAGGCAGTTGGCCTTCCTGCATGTGCAAGCCCCTCTTGTAGCAGTAATATTCTCTTATTGGCCAGTAAGTGAATATTGTGGGTCACAAATCCCACCGAGGTTTTTCCCACACCGGGTTTCCTCGCTAAATCATTGTGTTATGGTGTGTTTTCATGTGGTTGCTTTTAATTCTGTTTATTGCATTATTTCTTGCATACCGGTACACTATTATAATATGTTCTACATGTTTTAAGTTAAGAAATTCAATTCACTGGTTAGATACTGATTCACCCCCCTCCTCTCAGTATCTGTGGGAATCCTAACAATAATAATATCATGGAATAATGCTCCTGAAATTTTGGGAAAAATGTCGGGGACCGTGTGCAAAGTACATATGGTCTGGCCAACTTTTCACCAAATTTTCGGGACCATTAGATATGACGATATTAGAGAAAATCCCAAAGTTACAGCTGATTTCAAGGTGTTTTGATATGCAAAATCGGGCCTTAAAGATCAAAATAGGACATAATTAGGGTTTATGATTAAATGATTACTTGGAGGAATGAAATGAAAAGGGGCATCCTTAGGATAAAGGGCCCAACCAAGGCAGGTGCTAAACCAAGAATGGAATTTTACCACCTTAGCAAGGGTGTAAAATTTACGATGCTACATTTAGCCCCCACTTTAGTGGTCATATGACACTACGTGCATATGCAAGCTAAAGTGCATAAAAAGTAAACATCATTTGAAAAAGGATATATCCATAAGTTGTCGCATGAAGGCCCCAACAGTATCTGCAGTACACAATTAGGAACCGTACCCTACAAAACCACATGTTTGATCACAAAATCACCTAATGCTTACTAAAGAAAGTGATGAAATTCACAGGTAGCTATATGCCCTCCTATTTCGGTTTGCTTATTAGTGAGGTGAAACAAGGTATCATGTTTACCGTAGTGAATTGCAATGAAGACTTTGATGAAAACATGTTCACAAGAAGGATCGATTGTACTTCCAAGCGCTTTATGGAACAAATATAGAGCAAGAGAGGAATTTCATGATTCTAACACCACTGACGATTGAAAAATCGGAGCTCCCTAGCTCAAGTTATGATAGATTGAGAAAAAAGGGTGAAATTAGGGTTTATTATTAGGATTCCCACAGATACTGAGGGGGGGGGGGGGGGTGAATCAGTATCTAACAGGTATGAGCAATTTCTTAACTTAAAAGATGTAGAACATATTAGAACAGTGTATTGGTAAGCAGAAAATAATGCAATAAACAAAGATAGAAACAACCACATGAAAAACACACCATAACACAAAGATTTAATGAGGAAACCCGGTGTGGGAAAAACTTTGGTGGGATTTGTGACCCACAATATTCACTTACTAGCCAATAAGAGAATATTACTGCTACAAGAGGGGCCTTCACATGCAGGAAGGCCAATTGCCTAGAGCTCACTGCTCAAATACAAAATAGGAAGTCTCACTGACTTACAAATTGGATTATATAAATCCAGTGTCTTGTACTACTTCAAAATAGCATCTATAATGCCAGATCCAGTACCGATTTATGCTCTGCTTCTTACATAAACCCTTAACCTATATTTCGCATAATAGGTCTACCTTATTTCACCTAATTACATTCCTCTTACTTACACAAAATGTTCTACAATGATCTCTCTTATATAAGAGTCATTTTACAACTTTCCAAGTCGGCTTACAACGATTTTACAAATAATAAACAAAATATATTACAACAAAAATCATGTCGGTCTCTGTGTCGGTATGCTTCCTTTCACTGCCGGTGCCGGTGATCTGAGTGTCAGTGTAGAGTTTGATCTTGCTAGTGTCGGTGGAATGCCTTGCTGATGTCATAGGATTGTAAGGTTGCCATCAATGAAAAAACCTTCAATCACCTACAATGTCTCATTGGAGTGTGCATTTGCCAACAATCTCCCCCTTTAGCATTGATGGCAACACTCATGAGAAAATTTCAAAAGTGTATCCAAAACTTGTAATCCAAAAATTGTGTACCCAAAAATATGTGAGCTCCCCCTGAGCAGATAAGTCTTTTGCAGATTATTTTCTCATACTACTACTCCCCCTTTGGCATCAATGACAAAGGTTGTCAAGGTGTCAATAGAGTTGTAGTTTTCCTGTCTCAACCTTGTAACTGGGTGGTTACAATTTGAAAAAGATCCGCCAAAACCAAATTTATGCTTTCCATAAAGCTCTTACTGTCTTTTATTGCTACCTCTGTTCTTTGAACTGTACCGGTGAAGTGCTGCATATGCTCTGCCGGTGTTTTCTATCCTTGTACAAGTGCCTCAGATATTTCCTTCCTCAAGGATGCTAGATAGTCTAGTCTTGGACTTAGTCTTAGTCTCAGATTTTTAGCCTTGTTTATTATTCTCTCCTTTTCTCTTTCTAGCTTTAGTAATTCTTCCTCAAAACTAGTTATCTTTTGCTCAAAAACTAATAATGTATCAGGTGAATTAACAAAATTGTCAGCAAGTTTATTTATTTCTTCTTGTATCTTGCTCATTTTCTTATCTATGTCAACTGTTAAAAAGTTTGTCTTGCAAGTGTCTTTGTACAAAGTTTTAAATTCCTTCAATGAGTTGCATAGTTCCGGTAGAAGTGTGTCAAATTCCCTAGTACACATCTTTATTTGATCCTCAAAGAATTTTTTTTTTTAATTTCCAACCTGTCTTTGAATGCCTATTCCTTTATTTGTTCAACTGTCATTGTGTTGTCAGTAATATACTTTGACAAAGTGTCAAGTTGACTCAAAGAATATGTTGGATCTCAAATCAACAGATTGGATAGGTTCTAAGGAAATGCCAACTCCTATGATCAAACCCTCCAATTGACTTGGCCAACTTATAGAGTGAACCTGTTTGGTTGTTAACTCTCTCACTTCAGGCTCTGTAGGACCTAGGTGGGTATACCTATTCAACAATTGTTTTTAATGACCGGTGCTTTTTATAGCAGATTAAGTGTCTTGATCTAGTTTCCTCCTATCTCAGAATGGCATAAGTTCCCAGGATGGAGATATAGCAAATGAGTTCAAGATTGTTGTTGTAGAAGCTATTCGATCTATGTTTCCTACTTAGTTACTCCTATTGTTTTAAAATAACATATGATGAATATGGTGATAAGTGTAATCTGTAAATAGCCAGTGCCTTCTTTGCTATTTGGGCTACAGAGTCATTATATTTTCTTTAGGACTTATTGTGCGAACTTGTGAGACAGTTTTTTAACCCACCCCTTTATGGACCTGTCAGTTATTATTTCTTATGAGATCAATTGAATGCTTATATCATAAGTTGCTTGAATGAGTTTAACCCTACCTTTAAGGGACCATTCAAGTAAGCACTGCGAAGAACAATTATAATTCACAAGCAGAACTTTTATTTCAACCTTATAACATACAACATAAATTTCATTCAAAGAATATGAATAACCTTATCTCTTTTAGATAATATCACAAGTGATTGCCAAAAAATAGAATGAAATAATCCACAACACATACGCAAAGAAAAATGACTGATCATAGCATGTATTTCATCAAAATTTGTATAACAGAAAACTTATAGGCTGTCATACATTGCTATCTTGTTCCTATAATAATTCTTGTCAATATTACAAAACCTTTCTCATATATATATGAGAGCAAAAATCACTTATGAAAAGACGTGTCTTTTCAAAATACTAATTGTTAGTTTGAATATTCCTAACAAACTTAAGTAAAAAGAGATTAAGAATTCCTAAATGATGAATATAATCATCCTCTTTAAAAGTCTTGATCTTAACACTCTGTTTCTTCAATTCTTCTCCTTGTGAAAGGTATTCGAAGATCATCTGGTTGATGGTAGGGGCCATGTCTTTGTTTCGATCCAATCTTGACAGAGCCCGATCCTTGATGCTTACAAGTTCATTCCACAAATCTTCCATAGACATTACTCCTCGTTCTTTATAAAACGAGGGCATTCCAATAGGTCTCCCATCATCCAATTCCTTAAGATCTCCTTTTAGCATATCTTCGAATTTAACATGATCTTCTATATATGAAGTCCCTTCAGCCTTCTCCTCTCGTGTCATCACATCAACACTGTTTATCACCTCATGCAATCGTGCTTTTAACCTTTCATGTTCTCTTAATGCTTTTATGGTTCCAGTGTACACCTTCCAATAATGTTCGACATGTATAAGCATGGTGTTGAATCGGTGTTCAATGATGTCATTAACCAATTTATTCATCTTTTGCTAGATATTATTTACCTGTTTGGTAGCCTTATCTGCTTGATATTTCCAATACAGAACATCAGAAACATCATCCAAGCTCTGTCCTGTGGGATATGAGGCATATCCTCTTTAGATTTTTCATGCAAGCCCTTATAGGTAATATTTTCCCTGACCAAAAACTCTGTTTGATCCAAATTTAATTTGGCTACATCCAGGTTCAATTTTGCAGTAACCCTAGGGTCAGTCTTTCGAACCTGATGAATCATGAGGTGTCCAAAGGCTTCTTCGATATCCACAATAATTGGTCTTTTTCCTTTTGGATATAATGCCCATTATAGGAGAGCCTTTTGATCAAGATCATATCAGGAGCCTAGGAATAATTTATCGATCTCTTGAGGCAACACTTGTTGATTCAAGTCCTGCTTCTTCAAGAATCCATCAAACAGAAGTGCTGAATTTATGTCCCAACCATAAAAGATGATAACACTAGCCTCTTTTAATATTTTCCTCCCTTTCTAAAGGGTCATATCTTTCATGAGGTTATCGATTTCATCCTGTACTCTTTTCATCTGTTCTTCTTCTGGTTTTCCAGCCATACTTCGTTTCACATGGGCCCCTTTATACTGGTACAAGAATGAAAGGAATTCCCTTGAAGAAGCGAATCCATCATCAGCAACAAAGTCTTCATGCTCTGTCATCCTTATATCAATTACATCTCTAATGTTAAATTCACCAGTGTCCACATCCACCTCTGCTTCAAAACTAGGGGGATAATCTTCTCTAGGAGACTCAGCAGGGATGCTACTAGCAGCTGATTTTGGTGACATGTGAGCCAATGGTTGACTATCCTTTTTAGTGTTGATGAAATGAAGGAATTGTGGGGGCACTCTATGCATAATCTCTACTTCATGTTGAAGTAGCCTTTTGGCTATCTCCAAAGGATCTTGGAGGTTTCCAAGTAAGTCTCCATCCACCATCCCCCTTGCTCTTTTCCATTTGAAGGCTTCCCAAGTCATTTCGCTTCTCTCTCTCAAACCCTGGCCTCTTCCCTTTCAAGGTTCTTGATTAAATCATCTGGCATTTTAGCCGTATGTATTCCGGCTTTTAGTTTTTGTGACGCCCTGGCAGCTCTTATATATCCCTCAGGATCAAAGTTCTCTCTAGGATCACCCAGAGTCATGCCATAATAATCTAATTTATTTTGAAGCAAATGATAGCTTTTGGAACTTTTAACAATAAAATTATAAAACACCAATAACCCTAGAATAATGGATTGTTTACCAAAATCTATAAGATGTTTGGCACTGACAACAGATAATTGTCTCACAATCTCTAGGCTAGCCACCTTGTTTGGTACTGTAATTGGAAGCATGTATGGCTTTCCTTCATACCCAAATATCCTGATTTCTGTATGATTAAGGTGGCAATACCAGTCACCCCAGTTGTGATCAATCTGAGACTCTGTAGAGAAGTCTTTTGGCCTGAGGAATCTCTTAATTTCAGGGGACAGAGTATAATCTCTATGTTGTCCAAAGGCCGCACTAAGGGGTTTCACAAAATATTCCTGAAAGTGCCAGTATTGGTTGTTCATGAATCTTTGATCCCATGCAGAAACCCACAACTGAACTGGTTTCTTCAAACCGTTCTTATCATAAGCTCTGATGCTGAAATCATCTGACCAAAAATTGATTTCTTGTCCACAATAAAGAATGATGTGCATCAATAGAGAATACAATGAGAAATGGATATTCACAAGGTCTCCTTTCAACTTTTCTAACCCATGATTTAGGGCATCTGCAACATAAGTGGCATAGTCAAATGACCTAGGGTCTTTCGATTATAAATCGGCACACAGAACCATAACCCCAATATCCATGAGAGGATGAGCCTCTAATCCTAATACTTGGGCTGCAGCGTAATATGTATACTTAAAATACAGATGGAATTGGTTGACATCCAATGGCACCTTGTCATCTTTACTAAATGGAACAAAGGACCCCCCTACTTTTGGCCGGTGAATGGGTAATCTCCACGTCCTATAGATGTCTTCCAAGTTAAATAATTCTCACGACAGTTTCTGCATATCAATTTTCTCTTCTACTTCCCAGTCTAGATCAAATACCATATCAATAGTCTATTTGTTAATCACCACCAAGGGATTCCCTCGGTAGTCACATATGGTTTTTGTTCTTGGATCATAGCAGTCTACCAGAGCTTTCATTAATTCAACATCCACAAATACATTTGGGACTACCAATTTCTCTAAGTTTTTCTTCCATAGGTTACTTATGGGCTCAGGAGCATCCCTTCTCTTGTAACTAAATAGGAACAACTCATGTCCTCTGATTTCAGTCCATATGTCTCCTAGATGTTCAAATCTATCCTCCAATCCTTCTTCTTCAGTCTTGATCTTTTTAGACCTCACACTGGATGTCGGGCACTGGTCTAGCAAATCCTGAGTCAAAGCTCTACCCTCCTTTTTCTGTCTTTTGGGCTTCTCTTCAGGGTTTAGTTCTTTCCCTTTTCTACTCTTTTTAGAAGAAGAAGGTTCCATAATTTCAGTAAATACGAGAACTCACACTTACTTGGAGAATTGTCGAACTCTTCTGATTGTCATTCACGAACTTCAGCAAATTCCTTGCAACTTTCCGTCTTTTGGCATCAATCTGGTTCTTATGAAAATTTGATCAATTCAACCATAATTGCATGGGCAACTTGTGCACAGTTAATGTGTCTGCATCTACAATGGCTATTCAAATGTTTAAACTTAATTGCAGATGTGACATCCTTCACTTGGGCTTTTAACTCTTTCGCGGGAAGTACTGTTCAACTGAAATGATCGCAAATTGAGTTTTCGATGAAACCCTTGTCTTCAGCCGAATACTTTGATCTTTCATCGAAAGCTCACTTTCCTCGATATCACTTTATCGACGAATAGCCCATGTCGAAAAACCATTTTCTAGTCTCCTCAAAATCATCTTTTCCTCGATGAACTTTCTTTCGATGAGTCATTCGTGAGTTTCATCAAAATCATATTTCGATGAGTTATGTTCTTCGGTGAAAGTTCATGCAAGCTCTTCGAAAGTCTTTTTTCTTTGATATCCCTTTTATCGATAAAACCCCTCTGTTTTTGTTCGATATAATGTTATCGATGAGATTTGCTTTTCGATGAATGTTTTTTAAGTTTCTTCGGCAGTTGTATTTCCTCGACTCACTTTTTGCCTTTTGCTTTTTGCTTTTCATTTTTCGATGAAACTGGAGTATCGATGAGCGGCTTCCTTCATTTATCGAAAGTGATATTACGTCATGTTCTATTTCGATGAAAGTATTCTTTTGGTGAAACTCTTTTTGAGATGCTCGATATGATATTTTGGCTGATAATCTTTAGTTTTCATGCCTATGGGAAGATTTTTTTTATTTCAAATATAGTGTTCAACAGTGGCTCTGACTGAGGATGGAGGCATATTGTGTATGTCTTCAAGAATTCAGAATCTCTGGTTAGCGAGGATACATTTTGACAAGATATGGTATTTACAATGGAAGTGGATCCTAATCTACTGTACATGTAACATAATATATCAAGAAAAGAATTTTTTTAAGAATTGTCCATGTACTGGCAATTCTTGGATTTCCCCTGTTGTATTTTGGAGCAGGTAGGAATCTTCTCCTTTTTTTATCCATAATCACATATGGTCCAATCCATAAAGCCTCAAATTTGCCATGCTTGCCTTTGTCTTGATTCCTGGCATTCCACATTAAAACCCAATCACCCACACAAAATTTCCTATCCGTTGTCCTCCTGTCATACAACCTCTTCATCTGATTTTGAATTTTGATATTTTGCTTCTGAGCCTCTGCTCTAACTTCATCAAGCTCTACTAACTGCATCATCCTCTCATGTGAGGGGTCTTCAACATCTATCCCTTCTTGAGTCATGAACCTATGTACAGGCAAGAGATTGTAGAAAGGCAATCTGGCTCTTTTTCCATAAACCAACTCAAATGGAGACTTTCCCGTAGATTTCTTCACTGTTATTCTATCTGCCCATAATGCAAGACTCAACTTTGAATCCCATGCCTTCTTGTTGTGTCCTAACATCTTTTTGATGATCTTCAGGATGTTCTTGTTGCTTGATTTAGCTTGCCCATTTCCTTGGGGGTGGTAAGGAGAAGAATGAGATATTTGAATGCCATATTCTTTACAAAAAGTGTTGAATTCCTCAGACCTAAAGGACATGCCATTGTCTGAGATGATCTTTGCAGGAACACCAAATCTAGTAATAATGTTCTCCATTATGAATTTTATTACCACTTTACTAGTAGCTTGTCTAGTGGGTATTGCCTCTACCCACTTGGTAAAATAGTCTGTAGCAACCAATATCCATCTGTGTCCTCCACTGGATTTTTCTGATATCTCTCCTATGAAATCTATTCCCCATTGCTGAAATGGTTCCTCAGCTAGCATTGGTCTTAATGGAAGTGACCCTTGATATTTCATTTTGCCTGAAATTTTTTGACAAGCTTCACACTTTCTAACATATCTGTAAGAGTCATTAAAAACGCATGGCCAAAAGTATCCAGCTCTCAATATCTTATGTGTAGTAGTTTTAGCAGAAAAATGACCACCACAGACCCCATCATGCATCTCTTGGAGAACTTTCTCTGCTTGGTAGTTATCTAGGCATAATAATAATATCCCATCTCTGTTTTTCCAATACAAGTCCCCATTGACAATCACATATCTTGCAGATTTCAACTTTAAAGTTCTTCTCTGATTATCAGTCATACCATCCGGTCATTTCAAGTGCTTAAGGTAGTATACGATGTCAATGTACCATGCTATATTCTCAATGCTGAAGTTGGCTTCTTCTAGCCCTACCTGGTTTATACAAGACTCCTCAATTTCAGTTCCTATCATGAGTTTGGCCAACCCTTGTCCTTTGATAACTTGTGAAATTTTGAGTTCAATGTTGAACTCTTGTATTTGGTTGATCCATTTACATCTTTTGCCTGTGACCTCAGTTTGTCTGAAGATATCTTTCACTGCTGCATTAGGAACATATGCTATAACTTCAGCCCCCACTAAGTATGGTCTAAACTATTTTACTGATTTGACCAAGGCATAAGCCTGCTTTTCATTCAACTCATACTTTATTTCTGAAGGGCTCAAGGATTTGCTAAAATATGCAATGGGCTATTCATACCCTTTTGGATTCTTCTACAGCAATACTGCTGCTATTGTGTGACAAGAGGTGAATGAGAATATTATAAAAGGCTTGCTAAAATCTGGAGAGATTAGCACTGGTGCTTCAGAAATTTCTCTTTTGATCGCTACAAAGGAATCAATTGCCTCCTCAGTCCAATCAATTTGGACTCCTTTCTTCAACATCTTTACTGTAGGTTTTATTATGTCTGCAAAATTTAGAATAAATCTTCTTACAAAATTTATTTGTCCCAAGAATGATTGAATGGCCTTAATAGTTCGGGGAATGGGAACCTCATTGATAGCTGCCACCCTTTCAGGGTCAATTTTTACCCCTTCCTTGGATACTATGTGTCCAAGTAACTTTCCTTCTTTGACACCAAAATGGCATTTTTTAGGATTCAAGGAAATCCCATATTCTAAGGCTTTCTTGAATATCTTCTCAAGGTGCTTACAATGATTATCAGCCCTTTTTGAGTATGCAGTTAAATCATCTTGGTATACTACCATGATTACATCAATCAGCTCTGCAAAAGCCACATCCATTGCTCTCTGAAATGTAGCACCAACATTGGTCAATCCAAATGGCATTCGTGCATATACATATGTCCCCCATGGAGTTGTAAAGGCTGTTTTATATTTTTCAGTTTCTTTAACTTTCACCTGATTATAACCTGAAAACCCATCCATCATAGACAATAACTCACACTCTGTCACCTTCTACAACATGTTGTCCATATTTGGCAATGGGTAATTGTCCTTTAGAGATGATATGTTTAAGTTTCTAAAGTCCACACACAATCTAATATCCCCATTCTTCTTTCTGACTGGCACCAAGTTAGAGACCCATGTGGAATATCTGTAGGGTTCAATAATTCCTGCGTCTTTCATTTTTATGATCTCTTCCCTCTTTTTTGGTAACAATGTTGGATTAATAGGTCTTTGCTTTTGTCTGAATGGTTTAGCTTCTGGCTTGAGTGGTATCTCATGCTGAAAAAGATCTTCTCTATAGGCTTTGAGATCTTCATAAGACCATGCAAACAAGTGTTTATATCTTCTTAGTAATGTCATCAGTTGTTGCCTCATGGCAGGAGTTAGCCTTTTCCCAATGAAGACATTTCTAGGAGTTTCTTCACTTCCTAAATTGACTTGTTCCACATCACTTTCTTTAACAACTGATCCTTTAGTCTCAATCACATCCTGAGCATTGAAAGCCCTTTCCAATGCTACTAAGCCTCTTGGTAATTTATTTGACTTCAGTTGTATGATTTTATGTCCAAATAAAGTTTCCTTACCTTCAGTCTTTTCCACGAAGTCACTGAAATTTATTGCCTGAGTCTGATAGTGATCAGCACACTGTAAGAATTTTAGTAGGTCCGCATCATCTTGAAATACTTGCCAGTTATATAGGTTGTCAGGAACAGATGGTCTTACTTTCATCTCTACTTCAGATATCCCAGTTAGTGTTATATCATTATCCTTCAATGCAATACTGGCCAAAAAGTCTGCCATGATGTTCTTTGACCTGTCGATCCAGTTTATTTGAAAAGCATCAAAAAGTTCTATAGTATCCCAGATAGCATTCCTATACTGTTTCAATCTTAAGTGCTTTGAAGAATACTTCTCCTTTACTTGTGAGACTATTAACTCCGAGTCACCAAACGCACTGAGTAATCTAATTCCATGTTTAACTGCTATATTAAGACCAGTGAGTAAGGCCTCATATTTCGCAATTTTATTTGTGCACTCAAATAACAATTTGAAAGAATATTTGTAAGTTTCCCCTGTGGGTGAGATAAATAGGATTCCAGCCCCACTCCCTTCCTTGCTACAAGACCCATCAAAGAACATTTTCCATACTTGATCATTCTTCCCAACTAGACCTGATTCAATGGGGATCCACTCATCAACCTTAGGTTTTGTCAACTGCACTTGGAAATTGTCCATATCAATTTGCAAGAAACATATTTGATTTGCTGACTCTTCCATGTCTTCTATGGTATATGTGGACCGAGGTTCCCTATCAATTTTTACCTCCTGCCCATTTATTGGAATCGTAGCATATGATAAATCTAACTGCACATACCCTCCAATCATGTTCGACCATTGCCTAGATAGCAACATCCCATAGTTTGGAGGGACATCCACCACTGTAATATCTGTTTTGTACGATGCTTCTGGACAAGCTGCCAATTTGAATTCTACATCTTTCATGATGCCAACCACTGGGACCGACCTGTTGTCCATGGAATAACATTTCCCAAAGGTAGTATCAACTTCCAATCCAAGCTCTTTCATCATTCCAACAGGCATAACATTTATGGCTGCTCCTGAGTCAATCATACAATTCTTTACTTTCTTATTGTTTACCACCAAAGTGAGATAAAATGGGTCTACTTGTGTTGGGTTTTTGGTTATGGTGGACCCTAGATATATAACTGGGGCCATTTGCTCGTTATTATTACCTTTTGGAACCTCTTGTTTCTATTCGTTCACCTTTTCCTTCTGGACACCTGAAATTATCTCAAGAGTCTTTTCTCTGTATTTAGGAAACTTCATTATTTCCATTAAGGGAACAGAAACCTTTAATTGCGTTAATGCATTTGAAATATCAAATGAAGTGGAGTGTTGTGCCAAAGGAAATTTTGTTATATCTTCTTTTTGAACATCAGGACCCCTTGTATTATTCTTTGGTACATCTTCCTTAGTTTTAGCTGCTTTATTTGTTTGCTTGGGTGTTTCATCATTTTCTCTTACAAAAAGACTAGTAAGTTTGCTTTGCTTTGGATTCACCACCCTATTCCTCAAATCATAAGTTCCTTTTGCTTGTGCAACGGCATAAGCTGTAATTCTTCTCTTTTCTTCTTCAGTGGGGATTTTGAGCTTAACACTTTCATTTATGTTGGTGGTTACAGGTAACACAGAGCATTGATCAATGTTCATGGAATCTGATCCTCCTTCTTCTGTAAAGGATATCATGTTAACAATTGGGTCACCCATATGTGCTTCATAACCATTCTCTTCCTCCTGCAATCCTTTTGCCACAACACACAAAGAGGGAGCATGTGGCATATTGCAAGCATAACACCACATGTCATCATCTTGAGTATAATTTCACTGTTCTTTTCAAGGGGTCAGGAATTTGCTGGTTATCTCTATGGTTCCTGTCTACTGGTTTTCCATCTTTCCAGGTAGTGTTATAGGGCATGTCATGCAATCTGGGCCTCTCGGGACGATAATATTGTTGCTTCTCTATTTTGTTTACCCTTACAGATAAATCTTTTAGGGCATTCAAAACTTTGTCAAGCTTATCCTCATCTTTATTAGCCTTGGGTGCTTTAGGATTGTACAACCTGGCATCTTCTCTTTTTCCCACTTTACCAGTAGCCTTCCTATTATTTTCTATAACAATGGCATCTTTCATAACATCTCGGAGGTCTCTAGGATTTCTGGTTCTCAGCTCATAGTTTGTTTTACTATCATAAGCATTGATGTAATATACAATGCTTACCTCAGGTACTGGTTTCATCCTATTGAGGATTTTGTTTAGAACCCTGTTAAATCTCTTATTAAAATCTACCACTGATTCATTTTGCTCCTTTTTTATGCTAATGATCTCATGCAAAGCAAATTCAGGGCTGTTATGGTCTCCATACTACTCAAGGAATAAGTTTTTGAATTCTGCAAAATTTCTAATAGATGCATCGGGCAACGCCCTAAACCAATCTCTTGCATCTTCAGTTAATGACTGCATAAATAACCTGATCTTAACATCTTCATGTGGTAAACCAAAATCCTCAATTACTGCATCAAAGGCTTTACAGTGAGCTTCTCCTGAAATTGCATTACTTCCATTGAACCTTGGTATTGCAGTCCTGATTTCATTTGGGATAGGATATGGGTATACCATCATTCCTGAAAAATCAAACTGCCTCATTTGTTCCATATTCATTAGTCCATGTCCCCCGTGAGGATTCCCAAAGTTTTGGTTCATATTACCATATAAGGGTATTTGATTTTGATAAGGAAAAGGGTATTCATTCTGGTATTGATATTGAATTTGATCAGGGGGTGGATGTTGGTTATGAAATTGACCTGGAGGTGGAAATTGATTATGAGCAGCAAAGTTTCTATGTAAATTTGGCTGGATTGGTGGTGCACTTGATTGCACATGATCCTCCCTTTTGTTACCAAACAAGGGGTTCTCATAAGCCTTGAAATTATTACTCTTTGTTTTACCCACTCCCTGAGCACATTTTTTTTTGTAGTTGTTTACATCTTTATTAAAATCATCCTCACCAACATTTATGCCTAATTTAGCACACAACTCCAAACATTCTTGAGTCCTTCCTGAATCTCTCATTTCAGTAGCTGCCTCCATCATTTGTCTAGTTAAATTTATAAATCTATCTGCAGGATCTGCCATACCTGATCCTGATGAAGGCAGTGTGTTTTGTCTGGATCGTGCTTTGTGATTTTCGAAACCAAGGGGAATTTGATATCGTCCCTTCTGAGCTTTATATGCTGCAACCAAATCCTCATTTACTGGGCTTGAAGTAGTTGCTTTATCCTGTTCTCTCAAAGGTAAATGTTGGTTGCTTTCATGCTTATACTGATTGTACCTTTCTCTCATGAATTCATTCATGGGTTCTTTGTTTTTGTTCTTTCATTGAGAGAAATCTAACTGGGATAAAGATTGTCCTTTTGTGACTGATCTCGTTCCGTGCATAGATATTCCTCCCCACCTCCTTTTTTTTATCTTTGAGTCGCCACCTCTTTTCTTAAGAGGAAAGTTTTTTTTTTCTTTTTTTCTTTTTGAGTTCTCTCCCACAGTAGAGTCTTAATAATTTTCCCCAGCAGAGTCGCCAATCTGTTGGATCTCAAATCAACAGATTGGATAGGTTCTAAGGAAATGCCAACTCCTATGATCAAACCCTCCAATTGACTTGGCCAACTTATAGAGTGAACCTATTTGGTTGTTAACTCTCTCACTTCAAGCTCTGCAGGACCAAGGTGGGTATACCTATTCACCAATTGTTTTTAATGACCAGTGCTTTTTATAGCAGATTAAGTGTCCTGATCTGGTTTCCTCCTATCTCAGAATGGCATAAGTTCCCAGGATGGAGATATAGCAGATGAGTTCAAGATTGTTGTTGTAGAAGCTATTCGATCTATGTTTCCTACTTAGTTACTCCTATTGTTTTAAAATAACATATGATGAATATGGTGATAAGTGTAATCTGTAAATAGCCAGTGCCTTCTTCGTTGTTTGGGTTACAGAGTCATTATATTTTCTTTAGGACTTATTGTGCGAACTTGTGAGACAGTTTTTTAACCCACCCCTTTATGGACCTATCGGTTATTATTTCTTATGAGATCAATTGAATGCTTATATCATAAGTTGCTTGAATGAGTTTAACCCTACCTTTAAGGGACCATTCAAGTAAGCACTGCGAAGAACAATTATAATTCGCAAGCAGAACTTTTATTTCAACCTTATAACATACAACATAAATTTCATTCGAAGAATATGAATAACCTTATCTCTTTTAGATAATATCACAAGTGATTGCCAAAAAACAAAATGAAATAATCCACAACACATACACAAAGAAAAATGACTGATCATAGCATGTATTTCATCAAAATTTGTATAACTGAAAACTTACAGGCTGTCATACATTGCTATCTTGTTCCTATAATAATTCTTGTCAATATTACAAAACCTTTCTCATATATATATGAGAGCAAAAGTCACTTATGAAAAGACGTGTCTTTTCAAAATACTAATTGTTAGTTTGAATATTCCTAACAAACTTAAGTAAAAAGAGATTAAGAATTCCTAAATGATGAATATAATCATCCTCTTTAAAAGTCTTGATCTTAACACTCTGTTTCTTCAATTCTTCTCCTTGTGAAAGGTATTCGAAGATCATCTGGTTGACGGTAGGGGCCATGTCTTTGTTTCGATCCAATCTTGACAGAGCCCGATCCTTGATGCTTACAAGTTCATTCCGCAAATCTTCCATAGACATTAGTCCTCCTTCTTTATAAAACAAGGGCATTCCAATAGGGCTTCCATCATCCAATTCCTTAAGATCTCCTTTTAGCATATCTTTGAATTTAACATGATCTTCTATATATGAAGTCCCTTCAGCCTTCTCCTCTGGTGTCATCACATCAACACTGTTTATCACCTCATGCAATCGTGCTTTTAACCTTTCATGTTCTCTTAATGCTTTTATGGTTCCAGTGTACACCTTCCAATAATGTTCGACATGTATAAGCATGGTGTTGAATTGGTGTTCAATGATGTCATTAACCAATTTATTCATCTTTTGCTGGATATTATTTACCTGTTTGGTAGCCTTATTTGCTTGATATTTCCAATATAGAACATCAGAAACATCATCCAAGCTCTGTCCTGTGGGATATGAGGCATATTCATTCAAAGGAGTCCCTGTCTCAAGTTGTAATATTTTCATTTGTAACTTCTGATTCTCCTCTTTAGATTTTTCATACAAGCCCTTATAGGTAATATTTTCCCTGACCAAAAACTCCGTTTGATCCAAATTTAATTTGGCTACATCCAGGTTCAATTTTGTAGTGACCCTAGGGTCAGTCTTTCCAACCTGATGAATCATGAGGTGTCCAAAGGCTTCTTCGATATCCACAATAATTGGTCTTTTTCCTTTTGGATATAATGCCCATTGTAGGAGAGCCTTTTGATCAGGATCATATCCGGAGCCTAGGAATAATTTATCGATCTCTTGAGGCAACACTTGTTGATTCAAGTCCTGCTTCTTCAAGAATCCATCAAACAGAAGTGCTGAATTTATGTCCCAACCAGAAAAGATGATAACACAGCCTCTTGTAATATTTTCCTCCCTTTCTCAAGGATCATATCTTTCATGAGGGTATCGATTTCATCCTGTAGTCTTTTCATCTGTTCTTCTTCTAGTTTTCCAGCCATACTTCGTTTCACATGGGCCCCTTTATACTGGTACAAGAATGAAAGGAATTCCCTTGAAGAAGCGAATCCGTCATCAGAAACAAAGTCTTCATGCTCTGTCATCCTTATATCAACTACATCTCTAATGTTAAATTCACCAATGTCCACATCCACCTCTGCTTCAAAACCAGGGGGATAATCTTCTCTAGGAGACTCAGCAGGGATGCTACTAGCAGCCTATTTTGGTGACATGTGAGCCAATGGTTGACATCTCTACTTCATGTTGAAGTAGCCTTTTGGCTATCTCCAAAGGATCTTGGAGGTTTCAAAGTCTCCATCCACCATCCCCCTTGCTCTTTTCCATTTGAAGGCTTCCCAAGTCATTTCGCTTTTCTCTCTCAAAACCCTGGCCTCTTCCCTTTCAAGGTTCTTGATTAAATCATCTGGCATTTTAGCCGTATGTATTCCGGCTTTTAGTTTTTGTGACGCCCTGGCAGCTCTTATATATCCCTCAGGATCAAAGTTCTCTCTAGGATCACCCAGAGTCATGCCATAATAATCTAATTTATTTTGAAGCAAATGATAGCTTTTGGAACTTTTAACAATAAAATCAGAAAACACCAATAACCCTAGAATAATGGATTGTTTACCAAAATCCGTAAGATGTTTGGCACTGACAACAGATAATTGTCTCACAATCTCTAGGCTAGCCACCTTGTTTGGTACTGTAATTGGAAGCATGTATGGCTTTCCTTCATACCCAAATATCTTGATTTCTGTATGATTAAGGTGGCGATACTAGTCACCCCAGTTGTGATCAATCTGAGACTCCGTAGAGAAGTCTTTTGGCCTGAGGAATCTCTTAATTTTAGGGGACAGAGTATAATCTCTATGTTGTCCAAAGGCCGCACTAAGGGGTTTCACAAAATATTCCTGAAAGTACCAGTATTGGTTGTTCATGAATCTTTGATCCCATGCAGAAACGCACAACTGAACTGGTTTCTTCAAACCGTTCTTATCATAAGCTCTGATGCTGAAATCATCTAACCAGAAATTGATTTCTTGTCCACAATAAAGAATGATGCGCATCAATAAAGAATACAATGAGAAATGGATATTCACAAGGTCTCCTTTCAACTTTTCTAACCCATGATTTAGGGCATCTGCAACATAAGTGGCATAGTCAAATGACCTAGGGTCTTTCGATTGTAAATCAGCACACAGAACCATAACCCCAATATCCATGAGAGGATGAGCCTCTAATCCTAATACTTGGGCTACAGCATAATATGTATACTTAAAATACGGATGGAATTGGTTGACATCCAATGGCACCTTGTCATCTTTACTGAATGGAACAAAGGACCCCCCTACTTTTGGCCGGTGAATGGGTAATCTCCACGTCCTGTAGATGTCTTCCAAGTTAAAGAATTCTCGCGACAGTTTCTGCATATCAATTTTCTCTTCTACTTCTTAATCTAGATCAAATACCATATCAATAGTCTGTTTGTTAATCACCACCAAGGGATTCCCTCGGTAGTCGCATATGGTTTTTGTTCTTGGATCATAGCAGTCTACTAGAGCTTTCATTAATTCAACATCCACAAATACATTCGGGACTACCAATTTCCCTAATTTTTTCTTCCATAGGTTACTTATGGGCTCAGGAGCATCCCTTCTCTTGTAACTAAATAGGAACAACTCATGTCCTCTGATTTCAGTCCATATGTCTCCTAGATGTTCAAATCTATCCTCCAATCCTTCTTCTTCAGTCTTGATCTTTTTAGACCTCACACTGGATGTCAGGCACTGGTCTAGCAAATCCTGAGTCAAAGCTCTACCCTCCTTTTTCTATCTTTTGGGCTTCTCTTCAGGGTTTAATTCCTTTCCTTTTCTACTCTTTTTAGAAGAAGAAGAAGGTTCCATAATTTTAGTAAATATGAGAACTCACACTTACTTGGAGAATTGTCGAACTCTTCTGATTGTCGTTCACGAACTTCAGCAAATTCCTTGCAACTTTCCGTCTTTTGGCCTCAATCTGGTTCTTATGAAAATTCGATCAATTCAGCCATAATTGCATGGGCAACTTGTGCACAGTTAATGTCTCTGCATCTACAACGGCTATTCAAATGTTTAAACTTAATTGCAGATGTGACATCCTTCACTTGGGCTTTTAACTCTTTCGCGGGAAGTACTGTTCAATTGAAATGATCGCAAATTGAGTTTTCGATGAAACCCTTGTCTTCGGCCGAATACTTTGATCTTTCATCGAAAGCTCACTTTCCTCAATATCACTTTATCGGCGAATAGCCCATGTTGAAAAACCATTCTCTAGTCTTCTCAAAATCATCTTTTCCTCGATGAACTTTCTTTCGATGAGTCATTCGTGAGTTTCATCGAAATCATATTTCGATGAGTTCTGTTCTTTGCTGAAAGTTCATGCAAGCTCTTCGAAAGTCTTTTTTCTTCGATATCCCTTTTATCGATAAAACCCCTCTATTTTTGTTCGATATAATGTTATTGATGAGATTTGCTTTTCGATTAATGTTTTTTAAGTTTCTTCGGCAGTTGTATTTCCTCGACTCACTTTTTGCCTTTTGCTTTTTGCTTTTCATTTTTTGATGAAATTGGAGTATCGATGAGTGGCTTCCTTCATTTATCGAAAGTGATATTCCACCGAAGACATCTTTATGTCATGTTCTATTTCGATGAAAGTATTCTTTCGGTGAAACTCTTTTTGAGATGCTCGATATGATATTTTGGCCGATAATCTTTTAGTTTTCATGCCTATGGGAAGATTTTTTTTATTTCAAATATAGTGATCAACAGAATACTCATTATCTATGTTGCATTTTGGAGCTATCATATTCAAAATTGGGATTGTGTCATCTATAGCTTTATAAGCTTGTGAACTACAATTAGTTATTTTCTTCAAAGAATCCAAAATAACTTCAGTTACATTGGTTGATTTGTAACCTGTTGAGGAGGAACTAACATTATAAATTCCGCCAGTGGAGGAAGTAACCATGCTTGTAGTGACCTCTGGTAGGTCAGTCTGTGTTTCCATTTCCTTAAGAAAGGGTTTTTGTTTATCTCCTGTTGTCGGTGGCATTTTCCACATGAACTTGTTGTTGTTCCAAAGCCTGTTGCTCTGCTTGTCTTTATGTCTATTGATCTATTCTAGTCTATGTCAGAGTCTCTGTCTATTTCCCTGTGCTATCATCTTCCACTTTTCCTTTAGTGTTATCAATGTTGTCAGTTGCCGGTGTCTCACTAGCCATGCCAATTTTACCAGTTGTGTCCTTGTCTATCACAATGTTGACCTTTTGAGTATCAACATCCACTGTGTATAGTACCTCAGGATTAGGATTAGTATCCTCTTGTGATACATCCATATTGTCATCTGTCGGTTGGTCTTCTATTGTTGTTACTAGTGGAGTAATCAGAGGCGATGGGGATAAGTTATCTTTTATTTTGATACTAGGAGGTCCACCAACCTTTCCTTTTCCCTTATCTTTGTCCTTTTGATAGACTTTGATAAGCTTGGGGGTCCTGTACTCTTCCTGCTTTTCCTTCTCCACAAGGAATATATCCCATCCATTTTTTGTTTCTTATGTTACCTCTTTTACTCTTCCTGCCATTTGTGCAATATGCCGGTGTGCAGTAGAGAACACTGACCGGTTGGCCTTTGCAATCAGATCATATATTTCTTTTGGAGAGTTGACTGGGTAGACAACAAGTAATTTTTCAATTTTGATTTTCTTGTCAAGTTCTACAACAAATTGTCTGTTTTCTTCCAGACACTTGAATAATTCATCTGGTAGTTCATCTACAACTTGCATTAAAAACTTCTTATAGATATCCAAGTGTAAAATGACACTGTTTTCAAATTTCTCTTTCTCATCTACTGATAGTGTATCATATAATTTTTCTATGTTCTTGAGTTTTCCTTCTTCTGTGATTTCATCCAATAGTCTGTCAATTAGAGAAATATTCTGTTGAGTCCTTTTCTTCTTAGGTGTGAGCTTTTTCTTTGGGGTTGTCTTCTTTACTGGAGACCTCACAGCCTGTTGTTTTTGTCTAGTTCTTCTAGGTGAGGGTGTGGATACCAGTGAAGGTTTTCTTTTCCTTACAAGTCTTTTAAATTCAACTAGCTTGTCACTCTCTAAAGAAGTTGCTACCGGTGACAGGTGAGTTTCTGGTTGTTGTGCCTATAACTCATCTTTAGTGATACCGGTTTGTTTTAGTACATCTTCTTTTATAGCCTTAGCCTTCCTTGAACCTCTCCTTACTATTGCTTCTACTTTCTTTACTCTCTTCTTAGATTGAATTTGGCTTTCAATGGTCTCAGCACTACCAAATACTTCTTTCTTAGGTTCATTTGGTGCTTCTAGAAGAGATTTTGCATATGTTTCAATGATGTGGTCATCAGTCTCATAACCCATTTCAGTAACCCAAATTGTTCTTGGGATAACTGCTTCCATCTAGATCTCATCCTTTTTAATCACAAAACATATACCATCCTTGTATTTCTTAACAATTTCTTCTGACAGTCTGATTCTTTTGTTCATTCTGGCCTTTAGTGCTTGAAAATACTCATCAATATTCTTTTCCTTGTTTTCACCCATGTTGTTGAATAAGTTTGATAATTGTTTCCCTACCGGTATGCCAAATCCAAGGTTCTTGTTGCCTATATCAGGCACCTATTTGGTTATGTGTAGCATTAAGCATACAAGTAAATTACCAAATCTAAAAGTCCCTTTCTTATCCTTCTTGATCTTCCCTAAATTGTCAATCAATTCATCCTTTAACCATTCACATACATCAATTTTCACATTTTGTTTTACCATATCATGTGCACTTTTTATGCATAAACTAGAAACTAAGTTAAGTTTGTTTGCATGTGTTGCTTTGTATCCTAAAATCATACTAACAAATTTCACATTTATATCGGTCACATCATTAACCCTTAGAGACCTTTTGTCGGATGTTGCACCAGTTAAGTTCATTACCAGGTCATTTGACACCTTCTTTGTTTTGTCTGGTCTTCTACCAGTGGAGGGTGACCCCGTTACAGCTTTCACAACTTCCTTGATAATTTTATGGACGGATTCAAGCCAAAAGAATGCACCATGTACTCTACTTAACACTATCCTAATAACTTCCTTGGGGAAATCCGGAATGTTGAGAATTTCTGTGAATCCTAGGTTTCAATAATTTGATGTTCAGGTTTTACTTTACCGAAATCATCACAGATAACAGATTTGTACATGTTCTTGATTTCTTCATCTCCTAATTCTTCTATATGGCAATGGATATAAATTCTAGGGTCTTTTGCATAAACAACTCCTTTGGGAATTTGGGAAAAAGCACCTACCTTGTCATCCATTTTAGCTATCTTAGGAACTAGCTGAAATACGGACCTAGGGCATTTGACTACCTTGACTACAGTAGGGTTTGCTATGAATTCAGGTGTAGAGGAGGATGCCATGATTATAAATACCTTTTTCTGCATCGAGAAGGATTGATTGCTGAAGTGCTTCGCCTCTTTGCTCGAAATGCCTTAGCTCTAGAGATTTCGCGCTCTTCGAATGTTTGAATGCTTGGTGAAGTAAAATGGAGCCAAAAACATTAATTTATAATGTCAATTTTCCAACTACCACATTTAATGCTTCTCAGTTAAGTAATCACTTAACATATCTACTGGTATAGAGGTAAATTCAACTTCTTACCATCAACCGAGGGAATAATAGCATATGTCTCATTGATTGCCAAACCCTCAAGGAAACTTCTTCAATTTGATGAAGAGACTCCTATCGGTGGAGTGCTACTCTGTTCTATCGGTGGAGTCCTACTTTGTTCTGCCGATGGAGGAGTATTCCTATCCACATTTAGTTTTGATTTCCTGATCCATTGTTTTGAAAATTCTTGCTTAACCTCTTCAACTTTTTCTTTACCTTTCAAACTAGAACCTTTGTTGTCTGCCAGTGATCCTTTACTTCTGCAGAATTTTGCAATATGCCCAATCTTGTTACATGCATAGCAAGTCACATTATTCTTCTGAATAGCTTTCCCATAACCTATCCTGGTTTGTGTTCTACATTGATTAGGTAGGTGTCCAAATCTTCCACAAACATAACATCTCACATTCATTCTACAATTTTCAGAGTTATGGCCAACTTTGTTGCATTTTGAACATTGACCGGTGGGTGTGTTGATATTCTTATAGTTTCTAGATCTACATTGATTTTCTCTATGACCATACTTATTACAATTAAAGCATTTGCCACTGAATTTATAAGAAGTAGGTTGTCTTATCGGTTTGCTATGATCCTATGTGTTTGCAATACCAGAGATTTCACCAACTTCAAAGCCAATTCCACAAGTGTCACCTTTAGGTTTTTGATTCTTCAGCAAGTTACCAAGTTCTTCTGAGCTTTTCTTGAATTTCTCTTTATGTTGATTTGCAATATCTAGTTCTCTTTCTAAGACTTCTTTCTGCCTCATTAGTTCATTGGAGTCATTCTGAGTGTGCATCAGATCTGTTTTCAACAAATCATTTTCATAGTTGAGTCTTGTGTTTTCATTTGTAGCATCACTTAGTCTTCTAGTCAAATCTTCTTCATTCTTCTTTCTATCTTCAATTTCTTTACAAAATCTCATAGTCATATCCTACATCTCATTCTTTGTTGTCATGTCTCTTGTTTCAGCTTGTTTATCATATCATTAAGAGTTTCTTTTTCATCATTCTCATTTTGCATCTTTTCACAAAGTTCTCTTCTCTTGTTTCTTGAAATAGTAAGATTTTCTTGAAGTGCTTGAATAATTTCCTAAGCAGCCTTTAGATCATCTTCAAGTTTGATATTTTCAATTTTTTTGCATCATAGTCTGAGAGAGCTCCTTCAAGTTGCTTCATCAAGTTTTCCATCTCTATTGGTGTCAAGATCTTCCTCAATATGTTAGGCTTTTGAAAATAGAGGACCAAGCTCTAATACCAATTGTTAGGATTCCCACAGATACTGAGAGGGGGGGGGTGAATCAGTATCTAATCAGTATGAGCAATTTCTTAACTTAAAACATGTAGAACATATTAGAACAGTGTACCAGTAAGCAGAAAATAATGCAATAAACAGATATAGAACCAACCACATGAAAAACACACCATAACACAAAGATTTAACAAGGAAACCCGGTGTGGAAAAAACCTCGGTGGAATTTATGATGCACAATATTCACTTACTGGCTAATAAGAGAATATTACTGCTACAAGAGGGGCCTACACATGCAGGAAGGCCAATTGCCTAGAGCTCACTACTCAAATACAAAATAGGAAGTCTCACTGACTTACAAAATGGATTATATAAATCTAGTGTCTTGTACTGCTTCAAAATAGCATCTATAATGCTAGATCCAGTACCGGTTTCTGCTCTGCTTCTTACATAGACCCTTAACCTATATTTCACATAATAGGTCTACCTTATTTTGCCTAATTACATTCCTCTTACTTACACAAAATGTTCTACAATGATCTCTCTTATATAAGAGTCATTTTACAACTTGCCAAGTCGGCTTACAATGATTTTACAAATAATAAACAAAATATATTACAACAAAAATCTTGTCGGCCTCTGTGTCGGCATGCTTCCTTTCACTGCCGGTGCTGGTGATTTGAGTGTTGGTGTAGAGCTTGATCTTGCTAGTGCCGGTGGAATGCCTTGCCGGTGTCATAGGATTGTAAGGTTGCCATCAATGACAAAACCTTCAATCACCTACAATGTCTCACTGGAGTGTGCATATGCCAACATTTATAACTTAAAATCATAAAAATGAAAAAGTGCATACCTCATAAATATGAAAGTGACACTCTCATTTGTCACTTTTTGACTTTCGACATTATTCATTGCAGAGGAGCCCACTTATTAGTCATCATGCCTCGACGTCAACCCGAGTGACCCACGTGGATGGAGATCCTGCATCGAGCCATTTTGACCGGCGGACCACTCGACGAGGTGAGTTAACCTTCTATTGACTCTTCTTTGACTTTATTGATTGCATTTTTTTTCAATATTGATGATGTCATTGCCTATATTTTGCATGTGCCCCTTGTTTGGGCCCCATGTACCTTGGTCCCAAGGGGGTGCCCTGGTACCAAGGGGGCACCTTGGTCCTCCCAGGCACTCTAGTCCCAGAGGGGCACCCTGGTCTAGTCAAGGTGCTTTGGTCCCAACTTAGAGAAGGCAAGGGTCACATGGGATTAGGCATCAGAGAGTTAGGATATAATGATGATGCTTTTTATTAGATGAGCATGATTTATTGAGAGATTATTGATGATTTGATGTTTTTGATTTGCAGATTCTTCCCTATATCCATGAGCATACTGTCGGTCACACCTTCCAGAGCCTGTGGAGTCAAATTTTGAGGCTCTTACCAGAGGATAGAGAGTTGCTTCATGCGGTAGGATTGTGGTACATGATGACCATCCTTGCCATCAAGTTCCATCTAGCGATGCTGATGACACTGATGGAGAGATGGGACGTGGATACCTCCACATTTATGCTACCTGTGGGGGAGATGACAGTCACACTTGAGGATGTATACTACATTCTCTATCTTCCTGTTAGGGGAGAAATAGTGAGATATTGAGCCGACTACACCGTTGCTGATTATCGGAGAGAGAAAATATACTACATCAGGAGAGAGATGCCCAGTGAGATGAGGGGCCGCATCATGATCAATTGGCTCCTACATCCCATTGGTGAGGTTTTGCTAGTGAGACGGTTGATGATTATGACCATTGCATTAACTGTGCTCCCTAATGGGCGTGACACACATATGTATGGCAGTCTCACTTACACAGTTAGAGACACAGAGAGACATTGGAGGGTATTCTCTTGGGGAGCATGCTAGCCCACGTCTACCATGACCTAGGAGAGTACATGTTTGGATAGGGATGCAACTTGATGACCTGCAGACTGCTACATATATGGATATTTGAGCATATTACATGCACTAGACCCACTAGGGTACCCCTTGACTTGGTTCTGGAGCAACTTACAGTGTTCACATATCCACTTACCTGTGAATGGCGGTTTGAGGATTTTCTGCATTAGAGAGTGAGTTTTGATAGATTGATAGTGGAGGTCATTAGATGGAGACCCTACCTTAGGATGTTCATGTGGGTAGGGATACAAAGGTAGTTGTTCTACATGTAGCGGAACCGTCTACTAGAGGGGCAATACAGCCACCTCATGGTCCCATTCTACTTCAACTGAGTTCGACGCCAGTTTGGGTTTAAGTAGTGTGTTTTGATAGACGTGCCTATTTATATTCGACACTCACGTGTGACTCCTAGGCCGAGAGCCATTCTGAGGCCTACCTGTGATGAGATTGATATCACAGATTCAGATGGGTCAGATCGAGACATCATGACCGATTATAGAGATGATGTGGGCACACACCAATGATACATCACATCGTGGGGTAGGACATACCTTGGAACTATCTTTCCAATAGACTATCCTAGAGGAAACCATGGACCATGGAGACACACAAGTGACGAGGAGGAGCTTGACACATCTGAGGATCCTAGTGAGGAGGACACAAATGATCAGGATGATGGTGCAGGCTAGCAAGAGGCTAGCAGTGCAGGAGAGGGAGAGAAGGATGGTGATGATGAGGAGGATGGAGAGGAGGAGGATGAGGACAAGGAGGGAGAGGACGAGGAGGATGAGGAGGGAGAGGAGGATGATGAGGAGGGTGAGGAGGATGAGTCAGATGCAGTTCCTCATCACTCAAGAGATGACACCATAGCCCTAGATCCATCGAGCATTCCATCGTGAGTGGAGAAGGACCCTATAAGGGGTCCTGACTCTAGTCCCCACCATCCTATGCCCACCATGTAGAGACACTACGAGCATGGAGAGCCTAGCGGGTCCCAGTCACAGGAGGTCCCTTTCCACAATCCCTATTGGCGAGAGGGAGATCCAAGTAAAGTGTTTTATGATTATTCAATTTATGCATCTTAATATTTAAATTTGATGATATAGAATGTTACTGGTGAAAATCTCTCTCTATCTCTACAGTTGGTGTCCAGGAGTGGCGCTCCCTGATCCAGAATGCAATGACAGATCTCATCACGACTGCACACATCCCTAGCTTCTCACAGATAGTCCATAGACCATAAGGGAATGTGGGGTGACATAAGGACCTATTCACCCTTATTCAGCTCGAGATGGAGGTCTAGAGAGAGGGAGAGATCTTTGCTAGAGAGACTACAATAGACAAAATACAATCTAGCAACATCCTAGGCAGAGGTAGCCACATACCGAGGGATCATGATGGAGAGGGATCGTAGGAGCTCCTCGTGGAGTCACTCATGCTTCACATCATGATATACACCCATGGGACCACCTCCATGGCTAGATCAAGAGGGGACATCTAGTCACTACCCTCCAACTACTAGTCATAGGGATAGGAGATGATCATGATATGATATTTATGATATACAGTGAATGTATGTTTTATTTTTATTAAAAGTAACATATTTAGTAATGAACATGTATGTCTAATTTAATTTCCATGTGATTGATTTCTCAATGCTTCATGATTAAATTGATACATGTGTGATTTAATTAAATAACTAAGTATTTAATTAAATGCTACTTTGGTGATGTAGGAGGAAAAATGTGTTAAGCTTAAGAATTATATGACTAATGTGATTTAATTAACTCTAATTAAACACAACTTGATATAACCCTACTTAACACATAAGAAGTTGTATAACATGCTAGCACATAGAAAATGTAAATCTATTACAATTTACATAAATGAATCCAAGACAAACACTAAAGTGAAGAAACATGTTTGTCAAGAATGAAGTAATGTAGACTAAACAATACAATATCATTTAATACCACATACTTTAATGAAGATATGCTAACATATTATCCAATTTTGAAGAAATAAAAGACACATGAAGAGAGAGAGAATAAACTTAGAAGAAGAGAGATAGACGGAAAGATTAAGCATATTATCTACAAAGATGCATAGCATTTATGGGATCCTTGAGAGGCGTAGCTTCCACATTTGCTATTTTGCAAGCACCTGATCTATAGAATTCGACAACAATGTATGGTCCAAACCAATTAGGGCTTAATTTTCCTTTCTCCCCAAGTAAGGCATTCACATTGTGTTGATTCTCATAAAGTACCAAATTACCTACTGAGAAGGAATGTTGAATGACTTTATCATTGTAGCTTCGTTGTAGATTTTTATGATACGCTTGAATATGCTCAAGAGAATTTATGAAACATTCATCAAGCATCTCAAGTTGTTGAAGCATATGTTCTCTATAGGAATCATCATCCATTATACCCTTAAGAGAAACCCTTAAAGATGGAATTTCTAACTCTAAAGGCATAATAGCATCAACACCATAAACACGATTATAAGGAGTACAACCCGTAGCAATACACATGCTCGTCCAGTAAGCCCAAAGAGCGTAGATCAACTGAGTATTCCAATCCTTACCATGCTTGTTCACAGTCTTACAAAGGATTTGCTCAATTATCCTATTTGAAGATTTGGCTTGACCATTTGATTGAGGATAGTATGGTGTAGAAAATTTATGTTGAATATGATATTTCTTGAGAAACTTTTTCACATCTTTGTTTTTAAATGGCGTTCCATTATCCAAAACCAAAGCAGAAGGTATTCCAAATTGGGAAATTATGTTTTCTAGGATGAATTGACAAATTACTTCAGCAGTAGTGGATCAAAGAGGAACTGCTTCTACCAACTTTGTAAAATAATTAGTTGTAGTAATGATGAAAGTATGTCCTTGAGATGAAGGAGGAGATATTTTACCAATGAGATCCAAACCCCATGCGAAAAAGGGCCAAGACGCCACTTGAGATCAAAGTTATTGGGGGGGAGCATGGATCAAATTACTATGTTGCTGACACTGATGACATTTCTTAACAAATGTAAAGGAATCCTTTTCCATGGTGTACCAATAATATCCCATTTGGAGTAATCTCTGAACTAAAGATATACCTCCAAAATGCCCCCCACAAGCATCTGAATGTACTTCCTCAAGGGCAACAAGGATTTTATCTTTGTTAAGACATCAAAGGAGAAGACCAATATAACCCCTCTTATACAGAACATTAGAAAGGATAATGTATCTAGCAGCCAACTTGTGAATCCTAGCCTTAGTTTCTTGTTTGTAGAGTCGGGAAAGGTACTATCATTCAAATATCTTACGATATGCGAGTACCACTCATTAGAATCTATAATGCAATAATATTCCACATCACTAGGATTTTCAACAATAGCCGGGGTAGTGAGGTTGTGAATGATGAATTTGAGATCCACCAAGGGGTCCTCTAAAGACACAAGAGAGGCTACGCATGCCATTGCATTAGCATGTTGATTATCTTTTCAAGGAACAGGCTCCATGGTATAAGAATCAAACTTTTGCAACAAGAATATAGCTAAATCTTTATATTGTGATAATTTATCTTTCTTAGCTAGATAGATTCATGTCACTTGTCTTATGATTAATTGAGAATCTCTATAGATATGTAGATGTTTCACATTAAGTGCTAAGGCTGCCTTAATTCCAGCTATAAGAACCTCATAATCAACAATGTTATTAGTACACAATGAATTGAGATGATATGAGAAAAGGGATAGGTTTTCTTTTTAGGAGATATTAGGACCACCCCTGGCCCTGATCCTATACGACACCTAGAGCCATCAAAATATAATTCCCAAACCTCATCAATCTCAATAAAGAAAATGCATTCATCAGGGAAAGACTCCGTGTTAGGTAGGGAGAAGGGTGAGGGAACCTCAACTAAGTGCTTGGTCAATGCTTGTCCCTTTATTGCCTTCTGCAAGACAAACTTGAGGTCAAACTCGATCAACATCATATCCCACTTGGCTAAGCGTCCTGAAAGATCAATTTTAGAGAAAAGATGTTTTAGAGGATCAAATTTAATGATAACATGGACTTCAACATTCAAAAGGTAATGCCTTAATTTTTGTGTTGCAAAGACTAAAGCAAGGCACTACCTTTCTATCGTAGAATATCAGACTTCATAATCAAGTAGAGTGCAACTTATATAATAAACCAGACATTCTCTACCATCCTTATCACGTTGTGCCAATAAGGCTGCAAGAGCACGAAGAGAAGCAACTGTGTATAGAAGAAAGGGTTTAGAAGGGTCAACAGGTTGAAGAATAGGAGGATTGGCCAAATAAGTTCGTAAGTCTTCAAATACTTGACGACAATCCTCATTCCATTGAAAGGTGATATTCTTTTTAAGCAATTGAGTAAAAGGAAAGGTACGATCTGCAAGTTGAGAAACAAACCTACGAATAGCTTGGATCTTCCGTTGTTAAATTTTTAATTGGGAAACATTTTTAGGAGGTGGCATATTAATAATGGCATCTATCTTTTTTGTATCCACCTCAATTCTATGATGCGAAACTATGAATCCTAATAGTTTACCATTATCCACACCAAAAACACATTTTTGGAGATTCAAGCACATGTTGTACTTACAAATTCTTTCAAAGACTTGACGAAGGATCTTAACATGATCTACACAAAGAATGGATTTAGCTAAGATGTCATCAACATAATCTTCTAAGATCTTATGCATGTAATCATGGAAGATAAGGGTCATAGCATGCTGATAGGTAGCACCTACATTTTTCAATCCAAAAGGCATCATAACCCAATAAAACATACCCCAAGGGGTGGTGAAAGTGGTTTTAAATTGATCTTGAGGATTAATAAAGATTTGATTATATCCTGAGAAACCATCCATGAAGGATAATAAATCATGACCTGCTATAAAATCCACTATCATATCGATATTCGGGAGAGGGAAATCATCCTTCAGAGAGGCTTTACTAATATCTTTAAAATTCATACACATCCTAATATTGTTATCAGGTTTAGTCACTGCCACAATGTTTGAAATCCATGGGGAATAATCGATAGGATGAATGAATCCGGCATCCAATAATTTTTCAATCTAAGCCTTAACAAGTGATGCTACTTTAGGATTCATCTTTCGGATCTTTTGTTTCATAGGTTTAGCATCAAGGACTAAGACAATGTTAAGAGTGACAACCTTAGAATCAATACCAGGCATGTTAGAATATATCCAAGCAAATATTTTAGGGAATTCATGTAAAAATTCATAGTATTGTTTTTGTTCTTCATCAAGATATTTCCCTATCTTAATGACTTTGTCTTCAACACAATGATTCATCCTTATATCAAGGGTGTCACTTATGAGGAGATTACTTTGTTGAGGAGTATCTTGCAACTGAGGAAATTCTTTAACTACCTCATCGTTATTTCTTTCTTTCCCAAAGTATTCTTCGAGATTTAAACAATAGGGAGAACTACAGTTATGGTGATAACGAGGAAGGTTGTCATAAACTCCTAGGAACTTAGCTAAGGAATCATCAGTAGGAAAAATATCCAAAGAAATAACACTAGAATAATCACAATCAATATACTCTGGATATTTTATTGAAAGAGAAGTATAGATGACATTAACACTAATAGATGGTCTCTTGGAAGCTTTAGTATTCTCAAAAGAATCATAACCAAGTCTGAATGTCATATCATGGAAGTTATTTTCCAAGGGAACCTTTATCCCTTGCTATTAAGCACCACATTCGTTGGCATTATATCCACACCTAGCTAAGATGTGAAAACCAGGACCATAAAGGTTAGCCGAAAGAAAGGAGGATTTTCATAAAGTAAAGGATAAAAATCCTCTAGATTAGAAGTCAAGGGAGACGAAGTTTGAGAAGCCACCACAAAGTTATTACTTAATGGCCCAGATGGAGTGGATTGCTTTTTAGGTTCTTCTTCTTCTTTCTTCTTTATGACTTTGGGCTCTCTAGGGGGAATTCTATATTCTCCTATAAAAGTAGGAGTAAAGTCAAGGGATCCCCAATCATCTTCTGCTAGAATCATTTCAGGACAGAAGTCATCCTCAATGGTAGAATCATGTGGGGAAGGCTCTTCTTCAATAACCTTAGGTTCACTTGAGGAATTATTGGTAGGATATAAATTTGAAGAAATAGACACACTAGTGGGAGTAGAGGATTTATAAGAATCATCTAAGATTGTTGGGGAAGAACCGGTTGAAGAGGATTTTGATTTTGATGTTTGCAAACAAGCCTGGAGATTTGTGTCACCTAGCAAGGTATATGTTTTATTGTTGTAAATAAATTTAACTTGCCTATGCAATGTGGAGGGGACAACTTGCATGCTATGAATCCAAGGTCTCTCTAATAACAAGTTATAAGTCAAATATTCAGACATGAAATGGATAGGAATGGGAAAAGTAGCAGGACCTACCTTAACGGGCAAGGTGATGATACCTAGTGAATATTTAGCAACATTATCGAAGCCTCGGATAGTAAGAGAATTGGGCTTAATAAGAGATGTTTTAACATTTATCTTATGCAATAGGTTAATGCTACAAACATTCAAGCCAGAACCATTTTCCACTAATGTCCGTCTTATCACACTATCATTTATGATAACTACAATTATTAAAGGATCATATTGATGTGGAATCTCACTAGTAGGTAACTCATCTTGTGTAAACACAATTTGAGTTTTAGGAGACATGATAGAATCAATGAAGGAAGCCATGTTATTAGATGTCACTATGGATGGGACATCCAAAGTTTTCAAGGCATCTTGTAACATTCCATGATGGGTTGAGGAAGTTTGAATCAAATCCCAAAGGCATATCTTGGCAGGAGTAGCTTTAAAGTTCTCAATGTGATCATATTCCTTACCAAGAGTTTGTAAGATATGAGGTGCTTGAGGAAGAATAGGTTGAGGACCAAGAAGAGAAATTGGAATAACTAAAGGAGGATTAGTTTGCCTATTATTTCTTGTGTTATAGGTATGGGAAACTGTATGATGATTATCCTTAGTTAATTGTTTAGCATAATTATAAGGACTCCTAGTGGGATTTCTTCCTTGCATAGTAATGATAGGTTTGTTAGGACTACTAAATGAATCATGACTATATCCACCTTGAACCATGAAAAGAGGTTGATTAGAGAGAGATGAAGTTGAGGAAGGATAAGCACCTTGGACCACAAAAAGAGGCTTTCTATGTTCACTCACATTTATCATGTTGATTAACCTTTTAGATGTATTGTTTTTGTTTGAAGATTTAAGCAAAGACATAAAGTCATCAAGGGCATCATCCAACAAAGCATGGTCATCTCGATTAAAAGGTTTATCTTTTGATTGAAAAGGAGACATATCCTCATAAAGGGAATTGTTATAGGCAACCATGTTGCTAGATCTAGTGGAGGAGTTGATAGGAATGTGTGCATGAGAAGAATCATTCAACTTATCTTTCTCATCACCACAAAATGGCATAGTAACAAGGTTGATTAGTTTTTGGCAAAATGAGGGTTTAGAAGGCTTAGGGTTCAAAAACTCATCCAGAGCTTCATCTAATTCATACTTACTAAACTAATAATCAACATAATTGTATACATAATCAAAATCATGAACATCTTGCAAATAAAAATATGACATTTTGAACTGGAAATTGAATTAAATTTAAACACACAATGCAAGCAAATAAAGGGAAATATCTCTTTTTTTCTTGAAATTTTCACTTTTTTTTTGGAATTTTATGTACATAAAGAAAATGAAAGATGCTAAATATAGATCTAACAATGAAATGCAATGAAAAAGTTAAATTGGATTCACGTCGAGTTCACCAAAATGTGTAAGGGAAAAAGTGAGACTACGCAAACAAGTCCTAATCCCACTCTCATGTACACACTGTGGAATACGAAAGAGCTTGGGGAGGTAACACACTTCAGATACTTCTTGTGAGGAAGAGAGAGCCAAGGATTACCTCTTAGGGTTTCTATTGCTTTGTTGCAAATGAGGGGAAGAAGTGATGCAAGAGTGCAGATTTGAATGATTCAACCTAGAATACTAGTATGCATAAACAACCCTAATCTGAAGATGCAGAAATGAGAATAACTGATATGTTGCTGAAAAGTATAGATTAAGAGACAAACTCAGAGGTGTGCCTATGTCATAAATTTGAGAAAAAATGTCTGGGACCAAGGTGCTGCGCCACTGTCCTGATTCTGCAGGCCTGAAGTTGTACCTATGAAACTGGAAATTGAGATTTGAAACCTACTGCTCTTCCAAACCTTTCTAAAAACAGGATGGACTAGGGTGCCACGCTCCTGTCGTGGATAGGACCAGGGCGCCACGCCTCTGTCCTAGGGTTTTTTGGTGAATTCTAGCCCTCGAAACAGTCCCTGTGCACTTTGTCGGTCTTGAAACTTCCAGTGACGCTAAGATCCGAACCTGCACCTATAGCTGGAAAATAGGGTTTTGGGTGGCTATGTAGGGTTTTTCCTTAGTCAAACCCCCATTTTTGTGATTTCCACCTCAACGAATAGCCCATTTGTAAAGTAAAATAGTGTGTGCAAGATCCTAGGATGAGAGTAAACAATGTAGAGAAACCCTAAGAGTAAACCCTAATTGCTTGTAATTGACAAAGTAAATGCTCTAAATCAATGATGCAAAGTGATCTAAAGCATGAAAGTAAATCAAATTTATGTAATGAAGCTCATACAAAGACATAGAAACAACATGAAATCATACCCAACCCCAAGGGAGAGGTACAAGCCAATCTTCAGTTGGTGATCTCCTATTGTTTTCCCATAACTTAAAAAGCCCCCAATTGATGAAATAATGCTTGATGAATGCTTGATAAGTGTTGTTGAATGTTGTTGAAGACTCCAAAGATATGCTCTTTCACTACATAGAAGGCTCCTTATAATTGCTCAAAAAAGCTTTATAGATACAATTCCTTAGACCTTCAAATGAAGAAAGAGAGATCTTATGTATGAAACCCTAGATCTTAATTTCATATTTAGGCTGACCTAGGATTTGAATTCTCCACCAATATTTTGGGGTTAAGAATTATAATATCATAGAATTATGCTCCCAAAATTTCGGGAAAAATGTCAGGGACCGTATGCAAAGTACACATGGTTCGACCAACTTTTCACCAAATTTTTGGGGTCATTAGATATGATGATATTAGAGAGAATTCCAAAGTTACAATGGATTTCAAGGTGTTTTGATATGCGAAATCGGGCCTTAAAGATCAAAATAGGACATAATTAGGGTTTATGATTAAATGATTACTTGGAGGAATGAAATGAAAAGGGGCAGGATTAGGATAAAGGGCCCAACTTTATAATGTGTGAAGAGGTGAAATATAAATTTAGATTTAATAAAATCAATTAATTAAATAGTTAAAGTAGATGAGAAATGCAAGATGCAAAACACACTAAGGCGGGTGCTAAATCAAGCATGAAATTGTACCACCCTAGCAAGGGTGTACAATTTATGATGCTACACAATAATAGATTACAATATACTTGCAGAGAAAATGATTCATAGGAGTACCACTAATTAAATACTTAGAGGTAACTCAGTAGCCACAAGATGCTTACACACAACCTCTATCTCATGCACCTCATATATAGGAGATACAATACAGGAAACCGTCAAATGATATTACAAAACCATAGGATAAAACCACCCAATAAAGTAGAGTTGACCTCATCTCCATTATAGATGCCTTATGACATGTCAAAAAACACATCAACACATGTTCCTCCCTTTTACAGTTCATTTATGTGTCCGATGCAATTTATATTTCCTATTTCAGAAGTCCAAACTTTCGGAGGCCATAACTTGTGAATCATGTGTTCGATTGATGAACCGTTTGAAGTGCCAAAAAGATCATGAAGTGCTCTATCACCTTGTAAAATGATACACCATTTATGACCACTTTTCAAGTAGTTTCATAGCCTCTAAAGTCCTCAAAATTAAAACCTTTCATCACACCCTCCAAAAATGGAAACATTAATATCTTCAAAACTAGCTATGATCTTGCGATGAAAATTTACCACCATGATCATCTAGCCAACCAAAAGCTTCGGGGAGAATTTTGCACCATTTTATGCTAAAAAAAAAACTTACTATAAATAGTAACTTCATGTAAATGCAAGGTTGAGACACCATTTTCCCAATGCTTGGGGGAACAAACACATGTTTTCTCTATAGAAAAGAAGGCCGCATTTGGAGAAATTGTCCAATTTAAAAAAAATGAAATCCCCATGTTAAACCTAGGAGACTTCCTGAGGAGGCTCCCTCGAAGAAAATTGATAACGATGTGGCATTACAGTCTATCCCCCCTTCAAAGAATTATGTTTGCAATAGTCAGCCTTCATTGATGGATTGTCTTAATTCCCTAAAGGAGGTTGTCAAGGCTGTTGCGCCTATTCCTCCCATGCTTGATGAATCTTTTAAGATTGGTGAATTCAATATGGACCATTTACCCCATTATGCTATTTCCATTTTGATATCGCAAATCCATGATGGAAAGAATGAGTCTCATGAGCGGTTTACCCATCCAAAAGGCCACAAGGCTAGGCATAGAAATGCCTAGAAATTAGCAATTGAGAAGCTTAGGAATAACATAGACTATTCAATGGATACCACTCAAGCCTCTGTTGAACCCTCGACCATCAAGCCACACTCAGTCCCAATGGATGATGATACTCAATCGTTGTCATCGACGATTGGAGTAGCTAAAAATATTAAGTCCTCTATTGTCAAAACCATGGTTAAGGATATTGAAGAAAGGAGATTGTCCTTTGCGATGTTGGGTGAGGAAGTTGATCTACCTACCTTTAATGGGAAGGTGTCTCTTGTGAGACTATCTAATAACTTTAGTATTCTTGCAGATTCTCACCTGGAGAGCTCACAAGATGGTGGAATTATTAGTGACTCTCCTCCCCTTAGAGATATGTAGATTACTCCCTCAATTTAACTTCACAAAGAAATAATCCCTTCCTATAATAGATATAACACTAGTAGTGACAAGGATGATGCCTTTTTTGATATCATTAATGTTGATTCTCTTTTTGTAAATACGGTTTTAGACAATAACCAAGAACTGGTCATTGTCCCATATGATAAAACTAGAGGGAGCCTCAAAATTGGTTATGCTGAAGCTCCCCCATTAGATTCTAACTTGGAAATTGGGTGAGTTTGCAATGAGTCGGTCTTTAAGGAGGAGAAACTTCTATTTCCCTCTTCTAGGATCATGAAAGATGATAACGAGATTATAGTCCTCATAGGAAATGGTCTCTTTATTAAAGCTGGGAGAAAGAGGGGAAGACCCAATGGTAAGCAATCTTCTATGCCCAAGAAAAATGACACCCATAAGGAGATTCATAAGTGTTTTTATATTTTTAAGGTTGTCATGGACATCACTCACTAATGTTTATCATGAGTCTAAAGTTGTATCTCTTGGATGTTAAATATCTGAGCAACTAAGAGGGGGGGTGAATTAGTTGACAACTTAAACTACTTCTTTAATGTTTTCACACATCTAGAGTAACCAATAGAATTAATTAAAGTAGATATGACATGAAAACACATACACACAACACATCACACAATGAACACTAGATATGACATGGAAAACCCAAGAAGGGAAAACCACGAAGAATGTTAGTTCTTAATATATAACACCAGTTAAGGTGACATCAATTAAGGTGATTTTTACAAAGGGTGTCTCACTGCCATAATTCTCACTGGAGGAGGGCTCACTACCTAGAAAAATGCTCACTGTCAAAGAAATAATGAAAAAAAGAAATAATCCACCACTGTAACACAATCTACAATACCAAATTGCTTTTGATGCCTTAATACCAATCACACACTTCACACATCAACATCAATCAAATTTTTCTTTTTTAGTCTCGCATATCTTCCACAGAATGCCATACTACCTTATTTAGATCATCCTCATATATATACTATCTCTGAGAAGTATAATCTTCTAAGTCAGCCAAGATAGAGATCTAAAATAGGTCAACACTAAACATTTCAGTGGTGGGAAGGAGTGAGAAGTATACCATACCATAACACACATCATTGGTAAGATCAACACATTACATCCTTCACAAATTTTGGACCCAAATCATGACTCACATGCTACACAAATTTTGTTCTCATCCTTGAATTCTGGACTTAATCAGGACCCAAAATAGCACTACCCAAAGCAACAAAATAAAAAATGGAACCAAGATACACATGAATACAATCGATCAAAACCATATCCAAAAAACATAAATTTGAATCACCATCAACTCAACCAATCTATGTTGAATACCAAATAGAACACATCTTCTAGAGCACTGAGGGTTCCAGGAACACATCTTTCGGATCACCAACACCAAAACCATGTGTTGACATCAATGACAACCAACACAACTATCAACGTCACATTTGCAATAATCTCCCCCTTTGTCATTGATGGAAACATCCATCAACAAAAAACACATAACTCTCTCTGCATATCTTTGCATCTCCCTGCATCCTTCTGCCCCTAACAAGAAGCACCCAAACATTAGTCCAAATAAGAATATGCAAGCAGTTCACTGGACCAATGCACACCAATGTACATCAGTTCAAACTAGGAAGGGGTAATAGCCCTAACTTCTATCAAAGATACTCAAAAGTATCTTTACCCAATGCCTTTGTGAAGATATCTGCAATCTGTTATTTTGTAGATGCATACTTAAGCTTTACTTCATCATCCAACACCTTTTCCCTCAAGAAGTGATACCGAATAGATATATGCTTTATTATGGAATGTTGTACCATATTCTTGGAAGTGTTTATTGCACTAATGTTATCACACATAATTGAGATGGGTTAATTGAAGTTTATGCCAATATCCTTCAATGTCTTCTTCATCCATAGAATCTATATCTATGTGCAACATGAGGATGATACAATATATTCTACTTCAGTTGTAGATAAAGAGAAAATCTTGCTTCTTACTTGACCAGCCAACCAACCAGTGGCCAAGAAAGAATGATCCACCACTTGTACGTTTCATGTCATCAACACTTCCAGCCCAATCTGCATCAGTATAAGTTGTCAGAGTGGAATTTGAATTTTTAGGATACCACAAACCAAACTCTTTTGTTCCTTTTAGATATCTGAAAATTCTTGTTACTACTACAACATGTGATTCTTTTAGTTCTTGCTGAAATCTAACTACCAAACAAACTGCATACATGATATCCGATCTGGTAGTAGTCAAATATAATAGTCCTCCAATCATTGATATGTACTAGCTTGCATCTGCTTTAGGGGACTTATCATCTTTTGTCACCTTTCATCTGGTGGTCATAGGTGTACACATCAGTCTGGATTTCTCCAAACCTAAAGTCTTCAACAATTCCTTGATGTATTTAGATTAAGAAATGAAAATTCCTTTGTCATTCTGATTTGCTTGCAAACCAAGAAAGAAATTTAACTCATCAATCATGAACATCTCAAATTCCTTCTGCATATCATTAGAAAACTTTTCACACATACCTTCATTTCCTCTAAATATTATGTCATCAACATAAACTGCAACAGTTAAGGTTTTACCTGAATTAGTTTTAAAATATAAATTGTTGTCACTTGATCCCTTCTTAAAACCTTGATCAATCAAATACTTATCTAGCCTTCCATACCAAGCTCTAGGAGCTTGTTTCAATCCATACAAGGCCTTCTTCAATCTACACACAATGTTTGGATCATCTTTCAACTTAAATCCTTTTGGTTGTTCCATGTTTCTTCTTTCAATTCTCCATTCAAAAATGTTGATTTTACATCCATCTGATAAACCTTGAAATCCTTACAATCTAAAAAAGAAAGAAACATCTTGATTGCCTCCATTCAAGCAATTGAGGCATATGTCTACTCAAATTCAATGCCTTCAACCTATATATAACCTTTACAAACCAACCTTGCTTTATTTCTCACAACTTTTCCATCTTCATCCATCTTGTTCTGAAATACCCATTTTGTTCCCATTATATTCTTATTTGCCAACCTATGAACTAATTCCCATGTCTGATTCTTCTCAATCTGATCTAGCTTTTCTTTCATTTCCTTTATCCAATTTTGATCATTGCATGCTTCTTCTACTATTTTTGGTTGAATCTCTAATAGTAAACATAATAAAACTTGTTCTTGAGTTGCTTTGCTTCTTGTGATAATTCCTTTTTTCTTATCTCCAATAATCTGATCCATTGAATGATTCTTGTGAGCATATCTTGGGGTCTTAGATGTAGATGTTAGAGCTTCCTAAGCTTACTTTTCTTCTTCACTGGTTTTCTCTCCCCTTTTTCTATTAGCTGGTTCATCCAACTCATATCCCACCAATTTGTGACTTTTTAGAAATATCTTCATCAACCTTCACATTTGCACTTTCAACAAACTTGTTTAGCCTTTTAATGTAATACCAATATGCCTTGCTCCTTTTAGAATATCCTAGGAATATGCCTTCATCTACTCTGCTATCAAATTTTCCAAGATTATCTTCATCTCTCCAGATATAACACTTGCTTCCAAATACCTTGAAATATTTCACTGTTAGAGTTCTACCATACCATAATTCATATGATGTCTTTCTATGTCTTTTCTGGTATATAATTCTATTAAGAGTGTAGACTACAGTGTGAATTTCTTCTCTCCAATATATTCATGAGACTTCTGCTCCTTTGCTCATTGTGCCGGTTGCCTCTTATATAGTCTGATTCATTCTTTCCACTACACCATTCTGTTGAGTTGTCCTAGGGGCATACAACTGTCTTCTAATACCATGCTTCTCATAAAAGTTAAATTCATCATAAGTAAATTCTCCTCCTTTGTTAGACCTCAAACACTTAATCTTTCTATCAACTTCATTTTCAACTTTAGCCTTGAATATATTGAATTTTTCTAATGGTTCTAAATTCTCTCTTAAAAATGCAACCCATGACATTATAGAATAATCATCAATCAACAACATGAAATACTTCTCACCTTGTATACTCCTTATTCTAGTAGGACCGCATAGGTCTATGTGCACTAAGTCCAACAATATTATGGATGAATTCTCCTTTCGTCTATATGTTCCTTTCGTCTACTTCCCAACTTGATATTCTCTGCAAATATTATTATCTAATTTGGTTAGCCTCGGTAAATCTCTTATTGCACTTGATGAACTAATCTTTACCAAGTTGTCAAAATTGATATGACACATCTGTCCAACACTCAAAAGATTATGATGCAAACCCTTCACATAGTAAACATTGTTAGTATTATGCTTTCCATAAAAATAAATAGAACCAATTCCCTCAATTTGTGTTGTCTGATCATCTCTGAACCTAACAAAACCACCATCATACTTTTCAAGTTTTACAAACTTAATTTTATCACCAATCATATGATTTGAACATTCACTATCAATCAACCATTCATTTCTATCTCTTCTAACATGTAGGGGAGTAGTAGTAGTCTTAGGAATATCAATCTTAGGTACATCCTTTTCTACCAAAAAACAAACAATCACCATCTTCATAGTCTGATTCATCATCTGAAATACCAACGTCATCTTTAACATAGTAGGCTCTCTTATTAAACTTCCCTTCACCTTCCCTAAACATTTTTCTTGATCCTTTTTCCTAACATCTAGTAGCTATATGACCAATGTTTCCACATTTAAAGCATTTAAGAGGTAACATACCTTTATATTTGTCGATGTCTTTCTTTAGATTCCTTACAAAGTTTTCTTCCATCTGATATGAAATTTCATCTTTTGGATCTTCCTTAGAGGCTTTAAAGGTAGACTCAGATTTAGCATTGTCTTTTCCAAACTTCCTTATCTCAAATGTTGATAAAGTACCATAGAGTTTCTCCCTAGTAAAATTCTTCGGATCATAGGTTTCTTAAATAGCAAAGACCTTGTCATTGTAGCTTTCCATTAGAGACATCAAAATATTCTCAATTATGTCTTCATCTGTCAAGGTGTCGCCAAGTTCTCTGATTTCATTTTCTATAAACCCTCTGAAAATAGCTTGTTATATCTTCTCTTTCTTCCATTTTCAAGTTCTCATATCTACGCTTAGTTGTTAGCTTCTTTGATAATTTAACTCTTTCATTTCCTTCATAGATATCTCTCAACTTTTCCCAAACCTCATAAGTAGTATTCAATGAAATAACCTTTGCCAATTTAGTCTTTGATAGAGCACTAAAGATAGCATACCTTGCCTTTGCATTCTCTTAATAAGATTGAATCGCATCTGGAGTGGTAAGACCATTTGTTAGTTGAACATACTTGGTTTCCACTTCTTTCCAAGTGTTGTAACCCAAATAGATCAGGTAACCTATCATCTTCACTTTCTAGAAGCTATAGTCAGATCCTTCAAAGATAGAAATAGTCAGTTTATGTGTCATCAAATCGGGATATACCTCAAGAGGTTAAGCTCTTCTCCAAGGAACCAAAGCTCTTATACCAATTGTTGAATATTCAGGCAACTGAGAGGGGGAGGGGGTGAATCAGTTGAAAACTTAAACAATTTATTCAATGCTTTCACACATCCAGAGTAACCAACTGAATTAATTAAAGTAGATATAACATAAAAACACATACACACAACACATCACACAATGAACACCAGATATGATGTAGAAAACCCAAGAAGGAAAAAACCATAGAGAATGTTAGTTCTCAATATATAACACTGGTTAAGGTGACACTAGTTAAGGTGATTTTTATAAAGGGTGGCTCACTACCCAAAAAAGGGCTCATTGTTAAAGAAAGAAAGAAAGAAAGAAAAGAAAGAATCCACCACTGTAACACAATCTGCAATACCAGACTGCTTCTGGTGCCTCAATACCAATCACACACTTCACACATCAACATCAATCATATTTTTCTTTTTCAGTCTTGCATATCTTCCACATAATACTATACTACCTTATTCAGATCATCCTCATATATATTGTCTCCAGGAAGCATAATCTTCTAAGTTGGCCAAGACATAGATCTAAAATAGGTCAAGACTAAACATTCTAGTGGCAGGAAGGAGTGAGAAGTAGACCATACCACAACACACATCATCAGTCAGATCAACATGTTACATCCTTTACAAATTCTAGACCCAAATCATGACTCACATGCTACACAAATGCAGTTACTCACTCTTGAATTCCAAACTTAATCCAAACCCAAAATAGCACTACCCAAAGAAAAAAACTAAGAATAAAACCAAGGTACACATGAATACAATCGATCAACACCATATCCAAAAAACATATAAATCTAGATCACCATCAAATCAACCAATCTGTGTTGAATATCAACTAGAACACATCTTCTGGAGCACCAAAGATTCTAGGAACACATCTTTTGAATCACCAACACCAAAACCATATGTTGAAATCAATGACAACCAACACAATCATCAATGTCACATTTGCAACATTGGAATGTTATAGGTCTTGAGATCCCAGACAGGAAACACATTGTTAAACAATTCCTCATGCAACATAAATCTATAGATATTTTGATGTTGCAAGAAGTGAAAAGCATAAAATTCACATTAGATGTGAATCTTTGCTATATTTGGAAGGATGCTAGCCCCTTCACTACCAATCATGATAGAGTTAAGGGGGGAGCATCCATTCTGATAGGAGGCAAGTGGAGAGATAAAGTGGTGGAACATGGTTGCTCTCCCTATAATAGAGTTGTATGGGCCATCATCAATAATTGAGATATGAAATTAAGGATTTGTTCCCTCTATACATCTAATTACTTCAAAGAAATGATTGACCTATGGAATTGGATGTGTACTCTCTCGAATGTCCCTTGGATTATAGGGGGAAATTTTAACATGGTTGAGAACTAGGATGATAAATTAGGGGGATTGGATTTGAAATGGAAAAGTGGGGAAAAGCTCTACTGGGCCAGAATGAAAAATAAGCTTAGGTTGTTTGATCCTGTAGACACTTAAAAATAATTATTTTAATTATTTTTAATTCCTCGCATAATTAATTAATTAATTATGTTAATTCAAATTCCTCTCAATATTAATTAAATATAATTAATATTTTCACTATAGCATATGATTGATTTATTTAATAAATCAATCCCTTTCTTTATTCTTCTAAAAAATCAAATCCTCACAAATCTTCCTCTTAGCTAATTAATTTCAATCAATTAGTTAACCTACATGATTCCTACAAATCATCTTCTTAATTCATTCTTCTAGAAACTCCCTAAACTCACTTAACATTATTCTTCTAATTTTTTATTCCCTCCACTCATTCTCTCTCCTAGTCAAATTCTCCTACAAATATTAATCCCACCTAACATTTCCTTTAATCCCCCTCTTAATGAATCATTAATGGTTAATCATCATGATTAGCCACAAAGTCAACTCTTTGTCCTTTTCATCCAGCCACTAGCTTTAAATGCTCTTTTCCTAGGTGAATGTAAGATTTTCGAAATCACACATTCCTCTAGGCATCCCCTCTCCCAAGGAATTTTTAATTCCTTTTTATTCCTCCAATCCCCATGATATCCCTTTTTGGAGAATTTTTAATTCTTCCAATGCATCTTATGGAGTGTGGAGATACAAAATGCCTTTAAGGCATATTTCTTGGTCTCCACACCCTCTCTTGGACCTTGTGTGAGCTCACAAGTAAATCTTAGCCCTTCATCTCAAATTCATCCTAGCCATCCATTTTTCTTTCCTCTTCCTATAAATAAAGGGCTCCATCCCTTCATTTAAACATCTTGAAATCCAGTAAGTTTATGCTGCCCTTTTGAGCCCAAGAAATCATCTTGGAAACTTGATCATCTCATTCTTATCATTTTTCAAATCCATTCCATTTGTGCATAACATTGGAGAGCCATCCACATCCAGCAATCAAAAGAGCACATCAAGTGGAGCATTATCAAGGGGTGTCTTCACTTCATCAAGCTCAATCCGAAGGAGAAGGTAAAATAACAAGGTGAAATGGTCTTTTAATGATATTTTAGCATTCTGCATGTTTATTTCATTATGTTTTTGATCATTTGACCTTCAAATCTATTTTCCCCTCTTCATTTTGGCATGCCTGGTGGGACCCACGTCCCTAAGAACTAATGTTTTTTATTAGGTTTTTGTGACTGAAAAAATAAATAAATAAATAAATCTTTTTTGTAGGTTCCAGAATAGCGACTTTGTATTTATGTGCAACAGCTTCTTTTCTGTTCCTGTTTCGTTTTTGTTTCTGTTCTTTTTCTGTTTCTGTTTCTGTTTTAGCACGATAGCTCTGCGATTAGCACGAGTGTGAGCGTTTTTGTGGGAATTTGAATTCCTGTTATCTGATCTGTTATTTGCTCTGTTATCTGCTTTGTGTAATTATAATCTGTGTGAAAGTAGGAGAGTATGCTCTTGTCTATATAGACAATAAGAAATCTAGACCTTTCACTTTTCTATTCTATTTAGCGCGACTATATGCTTTGACCGCAGGAAAGTGTGAAAATAGGAGAGTATGCTCTTGTCTATCTAGACAATCAGAAATTCGGACCTTTGACACTTTTTTATATGTTTAGTGCTACTGTTTGCTCTGTTAATCTGTTTGAAATTTTTAGGCACTAACTGTAGTCTGCATTTTTTTTTTTTTCATTTCCTGTTATCTGCTCTGTTTAAATATAATCTGTCTGACCGTAGGAAAGTGTGAAAGTAGGAGATTATGCTCTTGTCTATCTAGACAATCAAAAATCCAGACCTTTGACATTTTTTTTTATTCTGTTAAATTTAGGGTTTCTGCTCTGTTAAATCTAAGGTTTATGTCTGCTCTGTTAAATCTAAGGTTAAAAAAAAAAAAAAATCTATTTTTTCGCCATATCTTCTTTATCTCGACTCCATTTTCCTCCAAACTTCACCAAATTCTCCGCATTGCCATTTTCCACATTTCTTTCCTTGGAGGCCTTATCCCAAAAATCCACTTTTTGAAGCCCAAAATCCCATATTTCTCTATTTTTAGGGTTTGTCATAACTCCTTCCCCTTTTATCCAATCACCTCCAAATTTTTCTCATATTATCCATCTCCAACTTTTACTTCTTTGTCCCTCTTGGACAAATTTTCCCATTCCTTCATCTCTCCTGCAAAATCCCCATTTTTCGCTTGCCTATCCCTTGGAAAGTGGCAAAAACCTAGTCAAACCCCATTTACCCATCAAAGCTTTCTTCAAATCCACATTTGTCATTAGTAAAAAAGTTTTTATTCATGTTTTTCTATTCATTCCCAAAAAATCAAAATAATTAATATTTTTGTCATTTTGTTGTTTTTTGCAGGACGCTTGTTGAAGACTCTATTTTTCCAAACTACTAATCAAGTTGTTTTGCAGGATGCTTTGTGAAGACTCCATTTTTCAAACTACTAATCAAGTGGTTTTGTAGGTTGCCTAGCTGATTCAACCAAATATTGTGCATTTATTTAAATTAGGCACCTAGATATTAATTAAAATGGAATGAACCATTGTCTTATGTGTCTTTAAGAAAAGCGTAAAGGTAGGAAAGTATGCTCTCGTCTTACTAGACGATCAGAAATACAGACCCTCCAACCTTTTCTTGTTTAATTGTGTGTTTACCTCTAGCAGGCTTGCCCTCCCAACTTGTTCTTTGAGAAGGTAAGAGGGGAATGACCCAAGTGAGTACACCCAGACCTGGGGTTCCCAACTCACTATAATAAATAGGCCATTGACTACGAAAGGGTTAATGGTTGGGGCTATATGAGAGTTCACTCTCACATTGGGTGCTTAGTAGAATCCTAGAGATCTCAATCACGCTTGCGTGACTACTAAGTTCTTGGTGCTTGGTTGGGCTATAGGCCTCAATTGCGCTTGCGCAACTTCGAAGGGTAGCTCCTAACAGGAAGATTTACTAAACACCTTGTCCATAATGGCCAAAAACCTTCTAGTCATTGGTGCAGGAGGTCGGACCTCTGAAGCGACCCATATTCTTACGGCCCTTAGTAGAGACACAAAGTTCGCCATGAGGAGTTTTCATGGGAATTGATGCTTGGCTGCCTTGAGAAGTGAGTGTCGTGGAGGGGAGCCAGTGGGGTCAAGCATCTAAGTGTCTACTCTGGGTAAGCGTAGATGGGAAACCAATTGGGATTCAATGACTATTGTCCTTGCCAGCCTTAAGAATGTTGTATATGAGCATGAGTGTCTTTGATATAATATGCATTTGATCACTATGTTTTCTTTGATTGATACATACTTGCCAAGAGTAGACTAAAAACACATCACTATCCCCAAACACTTTGCAAAAACATTTGTCAAGACACAAACACACAAAGTCCAAAATTGCGTCAAAACTCTATCCGTCCCATTTTTCATAAGCCCAAGAGAGAAGCTAAGAGTTTATCCTCTACGTCAACATTCAAGTTTGTCCTTTGAAACACCTATTATCATCCAAATCAGGGTGGTCATATCCCTTCATACAACTTGCCATTCAAATCGATCCTCCATTAAGTCATATTCATGTCAAAGACAACCTAGTTATCAAGTTTCTTCTAAACCATCACTACCATACCTTCTTCATCAATCATCCTCAAATTTCTTAAATCCTTTCATCCTCAATTTTCTTAAATCCTTTCATCACAAATTTCTCAAATCCTTTCATCACAAATTTCTTAAGTCCTTTCATCACATTTTTCCTACGTCTTTTCATCACAAATATCGTGTATGGTCGCAACTTGATCCCAAAAGAAAAAGATGGCTGAACAACAATATGGCATGCTAGACATTGGTGTCCTATATGAAGATCCCACGCAAGATCATACACAAAGTGGGCAACCTAGCGATCAAGATCAAAGTCAAAATCTTGACATGGTTAACCAAGATGAACTTTGTCCGGAAGTGCAAACTTTCCTAGCGGATTCTTATAACCAAGAGATGATGGAAAATTTTATTAAACACAATCCTACTACACTTTTGAAAACTCTCCTTGAACATGGAGCTCAACTTCCACCTGAATTTATTAGATCCGCTCTCACCCAAAAACCACAAGGAGACCTCGCTCCCACACAAAGTGCTGCACCTACTATTCAAACTCAATCAATTGCAGCCCCATCAATCATCTAGGCTCAATCAATGCCACCTACAGTACCTCCCACCATAGTCTCCATCCCACCTTCTTCCTCCTTACCATCCATACCACTATCAAATCCAATCTCATCCATTCTCCAACAAACTTCTATACCACCTCCTTCTATTCAACCAGAAATTTCTATTCCACAAACTTCTCTTCCTCCCAACAATGTCACAAATTTTATCTGGGTCGTATTCAATCCCGTCACAATAGTTGGCAGACCGCAACCAACTGTCACTCAAAACCCAGTGACATCGGTCATCACATCCCACGTTCCCACCTCCTCATCATATCAATATATTGGTGGTGGTGCACCTTCTTTGGTTCATCCAATTCTTGGGGCAAATACACTTCATCATTATCAAAGCCCCACGACAAGACCTCATCAAGAAAATTCAAGACATGAAGAATATCATCAAGGACATGAAACAAAGGACTAATAAAAGGAAAACTTACTCATTCGAAGAGTTTTGCCCTTGTCCTTACGACCCATCTATATCAGTTGCACCATATCCCCCAGGATTTGAGATTCCTAAATTCACCAAGTATGAAGGCAAAGGAGACCCCCACGATCATGTTCAAGAATTCCACATCTTATGCCAAGAAGTCTCCTATAGTGACCTTTATCTTCGCAAACTCTTTCCCAAGAGTCTCATGGGAGATGCCCTGGCATGGTTCTCATCTCTACCATGAGGTTCCATTGTCTCTTTTCTAGACTTGGCAGAAAAATTTGTGGCCCACTATGCATACAACATGGGTAATGATGTTTCTATGATGGACTTATGTAATACAAAACAAAGGCCCGGAGAAACCTTCGCCAATTTCCTACAAAGATGGCGACATCTTATCAAGAAATTTCAGTGGGACATGCCAGAACAACATCAAATTGAGCTATTCCAAAAGAACTTGGTGCCTGAACTTTCAAGACCTTTAATATCTCAATGTATCAAATCCTTCCAAAAATTGACAGATAAGGGCCTCGCCCTCAAACATGTCTTGTTGGAGGAAGGAACCTTGAAACATTACCAGAAATCAACACAAAGTTCTTCCTCTTATTATAACGACAAGCCAAAATTCTACTCCAAAAACAAAAATGTGGTCAATGATGGTATAACTGATGCAAAGCGGGTCCAAACCATGGCCGCTCCCCCAAAATCCACCACCAACAATCATCAATTCAACAACCAAAATCAATCCCAAAAACCTCACAACAATGTCTCAATCCAGGGACGACCACCCCGATCAAATAACAGGACTCCAAGAGATTTCACTCCTCTGGTTGAGCCTATTGAAGTGGTGTTTCAAAAACTTGTCCAAGCAGGTATAGTGGTTTTTCCAATCACTCGCCCGTTTGACCCCAATCAACCTAAACCAAGATGGTATAATGAAAATGAGTATTGTGAATACCATCGTATCAAGGGACATGATACACGAAAGTGTATAAAACTGAAGATCTACATACAAGATCTCATTGATAGAGGTGAGATTGAGATAGCAAATACAAAACCTGGTAATAACAATGACAAACTCAAAATGTACCAGGAACCCTTCCCGAAGCATGATAAAGGAAAAGGCTCATCATCTAATGCAATGGGTTATGACTATGCTAATCACATAACTGGTTTTGATTTTTTGGTGGGTTGCATTGAACCTGCAGACAATAATGTCAATGTCATAACCATCCAAGGAGTTAATCCTCCTTCTTCCCAAAGCAGACCAAATCCTACTCGGATAGTCATTCAAGGCGCCATGCCTTCCACCTCCCATTTCCAAAATGACTTTAATGCAACTACATGCCGAGGAAGAGTCACCATCCAAGGAGTTCCTCCCTTACCAAACCCCCCACCCATGTCTTCCACCCACCGATATGACCTCCTTGATCAACTTGGGAAGACACCCGTGCAGATCTCCATTTTTCAACTTTTCAAGACCTCCCCGATCCATAAAGAAATTTTGGAACAAGCCCTTCTCCAATCACGCGTTCCAGATAACATCAACGCCACCCATTGGAAACCTTGTTGCCCAGCAACACATCGTATTTAACTCCAAAGATGCTCTCGCAAATGAAGACCATAACAAACCTTTTCACATCGAAGCTCTTATCCATAAGCACAAGGTCAAACGTATCCTAATAGACGGTGGATCCGGGCTTAATCTATGTATATACAAATTAATAAAACAATTGGGACTTTCTGAGGATCTGATAGACACATCAGGAAGGATCACAATAAAGGCATATGATGATGCAGAAATAATTTCAAAGGGCGTGGTCACCTTACCTCTTCAAGTGGGCCCCATTACAATTGAAACCCCTTGCCAAGTACTAGATCTTGACCTCCCCTACAACATTCTCCTCATGAGGCCATGGATTCATTCCTTGCAGGCCATACCCTCCACCTATCACCAATGCATCAAATTCCCCTATAATGGAAGAGAGATCACTATCAAAGGTGATCCCCAACCTTTTCAATATTACAAACTATTAGAGGGGAAGCATCTGTATCATTGCCCACTAAATAGACCCTCGCCAACGCCTCCATCTGACACATCAAATGTTGCCTCCACATCATCCCAACCAGATAATCAAATCAAGATCTTGGACAATGGCTATGGAGAATACAAATTGGAGGACGTCTTATTAATAGGCAACCTCCCTCTCTCTCCTAAGTCATTTGGCAAACCAAAAGAGATAAAAAAGGACCCAAAACCAGTCATGCAATACCAAAACACCACCTTCCAGCAATGGGGCCCACTTGATAACGAGAGCCTTGAAGCAGATATGTCTTCATGGCTGTACCGGGAAGAAGATGAAGATCCAACAAGACTATCCAAAGAAATGTACCAAAAAGCATCTGCCATAGTTGAAAAAATGGGTTACAAAGGACACGGCCTAGGACCAGAGGAGAAAGGAAGAAAAACACCCATAAATCCTATCTCCTACAAATACAACAGAGGCTTGGGGTACACCCTGGTGCCTAAGATTACTATCGTTGGTGCCCCTTCTAGTCCTTCTTTGAATATCGAAAGCGCTGACAAAGAGGAATTCCATGAAATGCCTTATGAATATGAGAAAGATATCTTCTTGAATGCTTACATCAATACCATCACCCCCGTAACCCCTCCCACTTCACATGAGCTACATCTTGTCTATCTTGAACTCATTGACTAGGGCCAACAAGACAAACCCACTTTAGATATCTGCGCCGATGATAATGCTCTCATTGCTCTCCTAACAGCGCAAAATATGGAAGATTGTAGCAGAATCAAGGGTATTAAACTACATGAAAAGGGATACTTTGGTAGTCAGGTCAATTCCCTTAGCCACAAAAAAGATAATGAAAGAAAAAGATATGATTCCCTAGGTAAAAACCTCCCTAAGGCACCTTTGGATGAACAAGAAATAAAAACAAAGGGCGAATCTAAAAGTGAAAACCTGGAAAAGGCACTTGACGATGAGGGATTTGACCTCCCTACCATTGGTTACCTTCCACAGGACAAATTAAATTTGTTGATAGAAGAAACAGACAACATCAACATGGGCACCAAGGTCATTCCAAAAAATGTGCTCATTGCCAAATCCCTTACAGAAATCGAGAAACAAGACTTCATCAACTTCCTTACAGAGGTAAAAATCAATTTTGCATGGTCCTATTCCGATATGCTAGGGTTGGCCCCTGCCTTGGTGGTTCACAATCTCACCGTCTACCCAGATGCAAAACCTATAAAACAAAAATTGCACAAAATGCACCCACATATTGCACTCCTGGTCAAGGCAAAACTCCAAAAGTTGTTAGATGCAAAATTTATCAAACCAATAGATTATGCTGAATGGGTCTCCAACATTGTACCTATCAGCAAACCTGCTGGGGGCATCCGCATTTGCACAGATTTTTGAGATCTAAATATAGCTTGTCCTAAAGATGATTTCCCACTCCCCAATATATACATGATTGTTGACCTTACAGCAGGACATGAAATGTTATCGCTAATGGATGGGTTTTCTAGATACAACCAAATCAAGATAGCAGATGAGGATCAACATAAAACTGCATTCACAACACCATGGGGTTTCTAGATACAACCAAAAAGTGTGTGTTTGGTGTCACATCGAGAAAACTACTGGGATTCATTGTTTCCCGCAGAGGCATCGAGGTTGATCCCGCAAAGGTAAAAGCTATTATGGAAATGCCTCCGCAAAAAACTCTCAGACAACTACGCAGTCTCCAGGGAAAACTCCAGTCTATCAAGCGTTTCATTTCACAGCTAGCAGACAAGTGCCATCCATTTGCACACCTGTTGCGTAAAGACACAAAATTTAAATGGGATTGCCTATGTCAAAAGGCCTTTGATAAATTAAAAGAATATCTAGCATCACCTCCCGTATTGATTCCTCCTGCTCCTAGAAAACCCCTTATTTTGTATATATGTGCTACTGCAGTGGCATTGGGGGCATTATTGGCGCAAATAGATGATCAAGGGAAGGAACATGTCATTTACTACATCAGTCAGACGTTGGTAGGATATGAACTCAATTACACCCCCATTGAAAGAGCATGTTTGGCATTAGTGTTCAACACACAGAAACTACGACACTATATGCTAAATAGTAAGACAAAATTAATTGCTAAAATTGATCCACTTAAATATCTCTTGTCCAAAGCTGCTCTCACTAGTAGAACTACCAAATGGGTCATGCTCTTAAGCAAGTTTGACATTGAATATGTGGATAGAAAGACAATCAAGGGACAAGTCATTGTAGATCAGTTGGCTGAAGCTCCACTTCCAAGCGACCATCCTCTTCTCACAGAATTACCAAATGAGTTCATTATGACTGTTACCACATCCTCCACATGGAAATTGTATTTTGATGGCTCCTACACTCAAAATGGATCGGGGGCAGGAATATTATTGGTCACACCTCAAGGAGATGGCATCCCCAAATCATACAAGATAGCCTTTGCATGTATCAATAACATAGCAGAATACAAGGCCCTCATCATAGGTTTACGCTTGGCTATCCACTGGAAAATAAAGGAATTACAAGTCTATGGTGATTCCCAGCTCATCATAAAACAAGTCAATGATGAATACCAGACAAAATATGATAAACTTCTTCCCTACCATACCATAGTTGAAGATCTTAAGAAACATTTCATGGAAATCAAGTTTGACCAAATCCCATGAACAAACAACAGGGCTACAGATGCAATGGCCACCATTGGCTCCCTCCAAATGCTAGCACACAGTCAGAAGTGCGAGTTGTTGGTTGAGCAATTGTTTATACTGGCATACGACCTACCAGAGTCTGAAATGGTGTGTGTTCTCGTTGGTCCCGAGTCCCCTTGGTACCAAGAAACCTTCGCTTTCCTCAAAGACAACACCATTCCCCCACACCTCACCAAAACCCAACAAAAAACCTTCATCCGCTGATGTGCCCGTTACACCATCCTTATAGACACCTTGTTCAGAAGGCATTTTGATGGTTCCCTCCTAAGTTGTTTAGATAAACAAGAAGCAAAATGGGCATTACGCGAAGTACACGAGGGTATCTATGGGGAACACTCAAGTGGACTCACATTCACTAAAAAATTTTTGAGAATAGGATACTATTGGCCTAAAATGGAAGAAGATGCATACAACTATGTGAAGAAATGTATCCCTTGCCAGCAACATGGTGACAAGATTCATACACCGTAACAAGAATTGCAACCATTCATTACACCATGGCCCTTCTCGCAGTGGGGGCTCGATCTCATTGGGAAAATCCACCTTTCATCTTCCAACCAACATAAATTCATTATCACCACCACCGAATACTTCACCAAGTGGGTAGAAGCTATCCCTCTTACTTTCACCACCGGCAAGCAAATATCCAAATTCATCCTGAACTACCTAATCTGTCGATATGGCATCCCAAAAGTTATCATCACAGATAATGGTAAACAATTTAAGAATTAGGATGTCAAAGAACTCTGCCAAAAATTCAACATCCAACACCACTTCTCCACTCCATATTACCCCCAAGGCAATGGCCAAGCTGAGGCTTCTAATAAAACCCTAATAAAAATCCTCAAAAAGATAGTCAATGAAGCGGGCCGTGATTGGCACCTCCAAATCCATCCTACATTGTGGGCCTACCGCACCTCCATACGCACCCCCACAGGCACCACTCCTTATTCCCTAGTATTTGGTTCCGAAGCCATCCTTCCCCTTGAGATCGAGATCCCCTCTCTAAGGGTATCACTACAAAACATCCTACCAGAGGAAGAATACAAAATTGCCCACTTACAAGAGCTAGAATTGTTAGATGAAAGGTGCCTCAAGGCCTTGAATCATCTCTGGGTATATCAAAACCATCTACGCATGAGTTATCATAAAAAAGTCAAAACCTGAGAATTCCAAGTTGGTGATCTTGTCCTCATGGAAAATCAGAAAAATCTACAAGAAAGAGAAAAGAAAGGCAAGTTCGAGCCTAATTGGCTTGGACCATATGTAATCATAGTGAAATATGGATTGAGAGCTTATCAGTTGGCTACTCCTGAAGGCGATCCTTTGGATGATCCAATGAATATAATGCACCTCAAAAGATTTTATGCTTAGTCCTCAGAAAGTCTTAAATTGTCAAAAAAAAAAATCAAGAAAAATTTTTTTAAAAAAAATGAGAAAAAGATCCTGAAAAAATCATCACTTTGGTGAAAACCTAGCAAATAGGCACCTTATGACACAAAAAAATTAAAAAATCAGAAAAAGAAAGAAAATCTTATACAGGATGAATCCTTCCTGAAACCAGATGTTGTGATCAGTCATGTCTTATACAGGATGAATCCTTCCTGAAACCAGATGTTGTGATCAGATCATGTCTTATAGAGGATGAATCCTTCCTAAAACCAGACATTGTGATCTGATCATGTCTTATACAGGATGAATCCTTCCTGAAACTAGACATTGTGATCAGTCATGTCTTATACAGGATGTATCCTTCCTAAAACCAGACACTCTGATCATGTCTTATACAAGATGAATCCTTCCTGAAACCAGACGTTGTGATCAGTCATGTCTTATACAGGATGTATCCTTCCTGAAACTAGACACTTTGATCATGTCTTATACAGGATGAATCCTTCTTGAAACCAGATATTGTGATCAATCATGTCTTATACAGGATGAATCCTTCCTGAAACCAGACACTTTGATCATGTTTGTCTTATACATGATGAATTCTTCTTGAAACAAGACTGAATCTAGATCTTATCAATCAAATCAAATCAAATCTATCGGGATATCAATTTTGCAAAACTCCAAATATCAAATACCTCAATTGATCTCCCGAGGTGGCATCACCATACCATAATCTATCAATCAAGAGCCGGGGCATCCTATCAAACCAATATCAGCATCAAAAGAAGATTATTCTTTGAATCAATGTGTCATCACACCTCACTTCAAAGAGGGGCAAAATGCAGACACTTCTCACATAATTAATTAATTAATTATGTTAATTCAAATTCCTCTCAATATTAATTAAATATAATTAATATTTTCACTATAGCATATGATTCATTTATTTAATAAATCAATCCCTTTCTTTATTCTTCTAAAAAATCAAATCCTCACAAATCTTCCTCTTAGCTAATTAATTTCAATCAATTAGTTAACCTACATGATTCCTACAAATCATCTTCTTAATTCTTTCTTCTAGAAACTCCCTAAACTCACTTAACATTATTCTTCTAATTTTTTTTTCCCTCCACTCATTCTCTCTCCTAGTCAAATTCTCCTACAAATATTAATCCCACCTAACATTTCCTCTAATCTCCCTCTTAATGAATCATTAATGGTTAATCATCATGATTAGCCACAAAGTCAACTCTTTGTCCTTTTCATCCAACCACTAGCTTTAAATGCTCTTTTCCTAGGTGAATGTAAGATTTTCGAAATCACACATTCCTCTAGGCATCCCCTCTCCCAAGGAATTTTTAATTCCTTTTTATTCCTCCAAACCCCATGATATCCTTTTTTGGAGAATTTTTAATTCCTCCAATGCATCTTGTGGAGTGTGGAGATACGAAATGCCTTTAAGGCATATTTCTTGGTTTCCACACCCTCTCTTAGACCTTGTGTGAGCTCACAAGTAAATCTTAGCCCTTCATCTTGAATTCATCCTACCATCTATTTTTCTTTCCTCTTCCTATAAATAAAGGGCTCCATCCCTTCATTTAAACATCTTGAAATCCAGTAAGTTTATGCTGCCCTTTTGAGCCCAGGAAATCATCTTGGCAACTTGATCATCTCATTCTTATCATTTTTCAAATCCATTCCATTTGTGCATAACATTGGAGAGCCATCCACATCGAGCAATCAAAGGAGCACATCAAGTGGAGCATTATCAAGGGACGTCTTCACTTCATCAAGCTCAATCCGAAGGAGAAGGTAAAATAACAAGGTGAAATGGTCTTTTAATGATATTTTAGCATTCTGCATGTTTATTTCGTTATGTTTTTTTATCATTTGACCTTCAAATCTATTTTCCCCTCTTCAGATCCACTTAAAGGAAAGAAGAATGAGTATAAATCCATTTGGTACACTTGGTGTAACTTTCAAAAAGGTAGAAAAAGGCTTTACTATAGGTTAGATAGGTTTAATGCCAATAGAGACCTCTTCTCCTTCCAACAGGGGGATGATGGCTCCATTGTTAAGGATTATCCCTATACCCTATCTGATCACGATTCTATTAAAGCGTAGATTGCAATGAATAAAAATGGTGGCCCTCCTATTAGGCGAGAGGATAACTTTTTTATTAACTTTAATCTCCTTAAGGATCGGGATGTTAAGTGTCCTATCTGCATGATTCGATAGATTAATAAGTGCGATGATCATGTTGGTTCAACAATAGACAAATGGAATAAAAATATGGATAGTTGGAGGAGTCTAATACAGACAATAGGTGAGAAGAAAGCTAAGGATGATAGGAGACTTGAGAGAGGATATACTGATAACCTTATGATGTTGGAAGCTCAAATCCAAAGGGGTCCCACTAATCAATACTTGTTGATCTCACTCTCATAGACCAGGAATTATCTTAGGAGCATTCAAACCATAAGATTTAGAGCATCAAGGTTAGGGCCAAGATAAACTAGCTAGAACATGGTGGCAAGGGATCCAAATTCTTCTTTAACCTTCTCAAGAAGAAGATATTCAAAGAGAGATTTGATAGAGTATGGGATGAAGGAAAAGAAGCAGTGGACAATAATGATATTAAAGAGGCCTTCTTTCTTTATTACTAGAGGTTGTTCTCATCTGAAGGGAACTCTATGACTAGTCGATTTTCTAAGGAAAGATGTAGATTTCTTATCCCTAAGAAGATTTCTAATAAGGAGACTAACCTACTTAAGAAATGGATTTCAATCAGTGAGGTCCTCAAATCCATAGGCAACCTCAATAATGACAAAGCACCAGGCTCGAATGGTCTACCTATAGAATTCTAGAAAGTTGCTAAAGATTGGATTGGGTTGGATCTGCTACAAGCTTATGAGGAGGCCTTAAAGAAAGGGTCCCTGGGAGCATATATTAATAAAAGAATAATCAATCTTCTCCCTAACGAGGGTGATAAGTCTCTCATTAAAAAATGGAAACCTATTACCCTGCTTTATGTTTTCTATAAAATTCTAGCCAAAATCATTGCACTAAGACTTGTGGATATCTTGTCAAGTTTTGTGAGCAACACTCAAACTAGCTTCATCAAAGGATATATTTTAGAAAACCTTATTAATAGTTGGGAGGGTATGAATTGGGCCAACTACACCAACTATAAAGTGGCTATTTTCCTTATTGATTTTGAGAAGGCTAATGATAGGGTTGAATGAAGTTTTCTTTTCATTATGTTGGATGCATTCGACTTCTTTAGGGAGTTATACTAGATAATTCAAGTCTTACTCAATTATGCTACTACTCAAGTATAGGTCAATGGATCTCAAACTATGTCCCTCACATTGGAGAGATCCAATAGACAGGGGTGCCCATTGGCCCTTGCCCTCTTTGTTATTATTGTTGATGCCATTTTTTACCTCCTAAGAGACTGCATCATCTCCCCTAGAATTAAAGGCATCAACTTTCCTAATAAGGAGGACCTAATAAGTATCCAATTTATAGATGGCATAGCCCTCTTTTTAGAGCTCAATGAAGATAATATGTATTTTTTAATAACTAAGTTGAAACTTTTATGTGATGCCTCAGGAGCCAATGTCTTTGATTCTCAATCCATTTTACTTGGGCGAGATGAAGCATCTCTTGGTTCATTCAAGCAATATAATTTCTAATGGGGGGGCCAACAAAGCAAGTAAGGTATCTAGGCATTCCATTTTCTATCAATCCCTACTTAAAAGATATGTGGATTTAAATTAAAGGGAAGATTGAGAATAAATTGTTCAAGTGGAACAAAAATTATCTATCCATGGCTGGAAGGGTATAGGTCTACCAAATTATCCTCTCATCTTACAGTCTCTATTACACCTATGTGTGGATGTTTATCAATTATCCAATAAATTATATTCAAAAAATAATTAGGAATTTCTTGTGCTCGGATGGCAAGGGTAACAAGAAAATTCATTCTATAAAGTGGAATTGGTGCTTCTTGAGCAAGCACTGAGGTAGTTTGGGATTGAAGGATCTCAAGATTCAGGGTATTGAATTAGCTATCAAATGGATCCTTCATGCTATGGAGGGTAATGAGCCATGCAAAGTTCTCATTAGGAACAATATATGACTTATTGTGCCAAGAAAGCCAAGACATGGAAGTTTCTCCCTATTAGTGACTTCTAACTAGTTCTTTCCCTATTTCCCTAGCTAGCTCTAATATATTCAAACTGATATGGAAGGTTTGGGAAGGTGTTAGAAGCCTTATTTCCCATAATAGTATCCTTTATAATGACAACTCCTTGTGCAGGGAAATATCTATCTGGTGGAACTTTTTCCACCAAGGTAGACCGATTGCCTTGCTTCAAGGTTGTTTTGCTAAATATTGGAATGCTAAAGGTATTTGTCTTTTTAATGATATCATTATTGATGGTAAATTAACTTCTTGAAATGATCTCAATGCCGAGTTTCAACAACCTCAAACTCAATGGAGGACCTGTATTGTGCTACGAGAAGCTTGTAGTAGTCTTCACCTTCTTAGGTAGTGATCGATGGTTGATAATAGAATCTCTACTTTCACTTGGGTGGATGGTACTGTGTGGAGGAATACCAAGGATAAAGCAGTTTATAATGCCCTTTATTCTAATAATGATCTAATTAGTCATGTTAATTCTATCTAGAATTTAAACTACAATAATAATGATTGGAAAAAAATCTTGAATAGATTATGGGGTAGTGGCAACACTCCCAAGAATTTTTTTTTAAATGGTTATTTATCTTGCAAAAGATTTTATTAAAAATCTACAGCACTCTAATGAAATTTTTAGTATTTGTCAAGTTTCAGAGTCTGCAAAACATATCTTCTTTGACTGCATTATAGAGCCTAGGTAAGTGCACCAATATGGTGAACAAAAAGGGGTAAGTGGACACTTTTTAAAAAAAATTAGCTAAACCTAAACTTGGAGGAGCAATTTGAGACGTGTCCACTCAAAATTTAAAGATACCCATGATAAACTTATAAAACACTGAGAGGGGGGGTGAATTAGTGAAAGAAAAAATAGTAACACTTTAATTAAAGACTAGTAAAAATATTTAACCAGCTTACCAATGACTTTGCATATAATCCAAAGTGTTATAAAAGAATTCACCACAACTAAAACATTCACCATAACACAAATATTATACGTGGAAAACCCATGGTGAGATGGAACTCACAAGTTAACTATTTGCAAAAATAGATAACTGATCGGTTAAGGTCTACAAGTGCTCTGTTAGAAGCAGATCCTGTTAGATATCTCAAGCCCTGTTTGGAGCTATACCTGGTTAAAGGTAACCTCAGTTGAGGATTTAGATCCAAATTAATGAATCACCTTGTTAGAGGATTTATACAATGAAACTTGTTAGAACTTACCCGGGTAAGGGATTTTACTATTGTAGTTGTTAGAGAACAATAGTGGGAATGATCTAAGAATAGAACCTTCTACTGGTTTAGATCCTTTTATGCACATACATTACTACATCATCGACATACTCTGTAGTTCCTTCAACAAATCACATCAACTCCAACTCATATCATAACTTGTATCTTCTATATAAAATATCTCATCACAATATCTTTTTATAGATATTATATTTCATGTCAGCTCCTAAACCTTGACACAATTTCCTAGGTTCAATGAATCTGAACAATCTTCCTTAACATGACACAAATTACCACCATAGTGTCGGTAGATGGTAGCACATCACAATTGGTGATAACTCATCACACAAACTGGGAAACTGGTTAGAACACTGATACCGGTTAAGTGTTGACCGCTTGAAACTCACAGACCGATCCACTTGAATTCATACTAGGTAATTGTCTCCATGCACCTCCTTGACTTTATCTGCTGCATCGCAAACTGGTAACTCTGGAACTGACCAAAACCGATTGACTTAACTACATATACCGGTTATCTACATATATTGGTTTAGACATCTTCATACATATGATACCGGTTAACAATACAATCACTCAATAGTACTGGTTTACCTTAACTGGTATACTAAGATTACTATGACAATTAGAATATATGTGTGTGTCATCAATGACAACACATAAAGTCATCAAATACAAAAATCATCATCAAGCCAACATTCTCCCCCTTTGGCATTGCTGGAAACACTTAGGAAAAATTTTCTCAAGTGTGCAAAACAAAAATTGGCTCCATGACACACTCCCCCTTAGAAATTGCATGCCATTAAAAAAATAATCATTACTCCCCCTTAACAGTACATACAAATTTTTGACTCTTAAACTAATTCTACTCCCTGTTTGACAACAATGCCAAACAGAAAAGTAAAATACATACATTACATCAAGATTTGTCAACCAAATTTGCATATGTAGATAGATATAAGAATTTTAAAGTCTTCACAATACAATTCTCAAGAAAATATCACTAAAATGAAACTTCAACTGTTTAAGGTCATTGTTGCATGCTTCTAATAGTGTCTCAGTGATTTCAACATGTGTCAAAATCTGTGTAGCAAATTCTTCCATAGCATCAACAGTGCTCATCTCTGGGGTAGTCAAAATTAATTTAGACTCCTTGTATGCTCTTTGTAAGATTTCAACTTTTGGAATTAACTGGTTCTTCAGCTCCTTCAAGGATCTTATCCTCTTCACCTATTCAAAACAATAAACTTCTAATATGTGTTGTAAGGCATCAACATATTTACCAAATTTCAAAGCGGAATCTCATACTAGTATGTATGCATCACTTATCATGTCTAGTTCCTTCTCTGTATCTTCTCTCTTTTTATTTAAGTCGGAACAAAATAATGATACTTTAAATATAGTGGCTAAAATCTTACCTCCAGTTTCTATTCCGGTTATCAAAAGATATTTGTTCACTGTTAAAGCAACCTTGCCTTTGTCAATTTCCAAAATCAATTGTTCTCCCCTTCTTTTTCTGTAATCTTTTTCTATTAAAGCATGAGTTGCCTCTTCAAATGATTTTAGTTGTTCACTGGCACCAACAACTAATTATTGAAGCTTAGCAATAGGGGTGGATAGATTATCTATATCAGTCTTCGATAGGAGACTTGACAAAATGTCAACAATAGTTTGAATGGTATCTTCTTCTCGTTTCTTCTCTTTCAACCTCTTCTTATGTACATGGGATTGCATAGTAGTAGAAATCTTCATTATTTCATAGGGACTCAAATTATCTATATTTATAGGACCTTTAATATTCATGGATTCCTCATCATCATCATCATCATCATCATCGATCAAGGTTTTCTTCTTCTCTTTTGTTTTCTTCTCTACATCTTGTTCCTCTTCTGACTTCTTCTCTGGTCTCTCTTTCCCTATCTCTATTTGTTCCTTCTGTGTTGGTTTAATTAATGGTGGTATGTGACTTTCAACAATATGTTCCTTTAGTGGTGGTGGTTGCATGTCCACACTTTGTTCAATAGTCAATGCTTCCTTTGCTTTCTGTTCCTTAACCATATCTAGTTCCTGTTCTTTTTCCTTAACTGGTTCATTATTGGTATTGGTTATATTAATAATATCCTTAGTATCTTCAGTTTCATCAACAAAGAATATGACAAGTGGTGAAATAGTGTCACCCTTATCCTTGTCAGTGTAGATTTCATCCGGTCCAACTATTTCTTTAGTGTCTAGTTCTGATGGAGCTTCAGTATCAGTCTGATCAGATTTATTGTGATAATTCTTTAACTGTTCATTCATTTTTTGGATAACTTTAGCAACTCGATGAGTATCATCTTCTACTTCCAGAATTTTTCCTTCCAATAGTCTCAGTCTCCTTGTTCTTGAATGAATTGTCCTTTGTGTTTAACAAGTATTTCTAATAACTCTTCATGAGACAATTTAGGAGAGTATTGAACAGAAATTCTATCTACAATCTATTGATCTTGATCAATGATCATCTTCCATTTATTTTCCAAAATTAAATTCAAAGAATCAAAAATTTCCTTTTGAATTTCTTGTGGTAACCGGTTAGATTGACATTGGTAATTGATTACCTCTTGTACCACTTCTTGTTTTTGAATCTCATCAAAAGAATCAAAATAATCCTTTACATTATTAAATTGCTTTCTTTTTAATGTTTTTAGAGTCCTCTCAAAATGACTCATTGGCTTGAAAGATGTAATATCAATAGAAATATTTTGTTTAGGGATTTCTCTTACTGGTTTAGATTTCTTACTAGTTCCCTTCAACTTCTTCTTCAAATTCCTCAAGAAAATAAACTGCATTGTGAAAACCTTTCTCATAAACCCTAATGTACTTGGGTTTAATCTTCTCGTCCTTGTTGCACAAATATTTCAACTAGGAATAGATTGCCAATGAACCTAAATCTTCAATCTTGCAATCTATATAACTTGATAGATCACCTTTAATCAAAACTCCTTGGGATACCTGTGATAATGCATTGTACAATTCTATCTTGTCTGGCCCCATTGACTCAATGGCTTCAACAAAGATAAAAAGACTCTTTGTCGGTGTAGATGATGATGTCATTCCAAATAACTTTAATTCAAGAGAGGAGATTGACCAAATACCTTGTTTCCTTCGTGCTGCTAGGGTTTTTGGGTGGTCTCTTGTTTGTACACTAGATTTGCTTTACTTTGCTTCAAATCCGATCCAACTTCTCACTCTATTGATCAAATCCATTCACAATCTACTAGGAATGCTCTATTTCGCTCTGCAAGTACTCAAAAAATGCTCTTTGAATGAAATAGGGTAAAAATGACTTAGCAAAATTGCTTTTTATTAACTTTACCCACTGCATTAATTGCAGTACTGATAGGTTGAAAACCCCTTATTAACACTTAACAAACTTGCCTTTACCAGTAGGTATACTAACCGATTGATTGATTGATAGCAATATCCAAATTCGCATATTCCAACTCAAAATGCAAAATTTACTTACTATACTTTCTTCAAGGGGTCCGAAAATGGATTTACCGATATGCTCCCCCTAAGCTTGTTGAGAAGCTCAGTTTTCCAGTGTGGGATTCTCCACACTAGGTGAAGTATTTGGTTCTTCTGATGGCTTGCCCTCACTTTTATTTTTCCAGATCTTATTCATCTCATCTCTGGTTTCTTCAACATCAACCTTCTGCTTTCCTTTCCGGTCTACAGGATGATTCACCGGTTTGTTCTTCTTTGTTCTATAAAACTTGGCAATGTGTCCCAGTTTATGACAATGGTAGTAGGCCATTCTAGATTCTCTCTAAGGTCTTGCATTGCCCCTTCTTATTCTTCTTCTATAGTTCATTGCCACATGTCCAAAATTGTTGCAAATTGAACAAGTCACATTGACTCTCTTTTCCATCTCAGAAGGACTAGACCAGTTAACATAGGGTCTTCGCTAATTTGTGTTCCTCTAGTCAGTGAAATTCCTTCTCCACTCACTAATAGGTGTTGGATTTATGTGAGGCATAAGATTGTTTGCTCCATATATGCATTCAACTAATCTATGCCCATACATGTTGCATGTATGACAATAACCTTCAAATCTTCTAGGCACATACCTAGTATTAGGTCTATAACCAATATTAGCATTAGATCTGCTTCTACAATCATTAGTAGTATGTCCTAGTTTATGAAAGTTAAAGAAAATCTATTTGTAAGCTTTCTTACCGGTAGGCTTCTTAGCCTTAGGAGTAGTTTTACCTTCATGCATGTCGCTCTTGGTACTAGAAGATTCACCCTTCTCAGATGTATTGTATCCTAACCTAGATGTATCACCTTTCATCCTTTGAGATTGGATCTGTTCATCCAACATAGAGGAACTCTTGTTGAATTTATCAAGCTCACTAGCCTTAGCAAGTTCCTTTGTAAGATCTTCATTCCTTTTCATCAGGGTCTCTCTAAGAGACATTGCCAATTCAAGATTTGATTGTAATGCTTCTATATCATCTTTCTCCTCATGCCAATGTTCATATAGAGTTGCATTATTTTGCTTGATCTTAAATATTTCATGCTCCTTATCTTTGATCTGGTCTTCAACTGCCCTCCTAGCTTCAAGTTCTTGACTCATAAGGATTGTAAGGGCTTCAAGTTCTCTCCTTAGGTTAATTTTATCACCATTCAATGTCTCCACTTCTTCAACCAGTGCATCAATGTTTGCCTCATTTGAAGAGTTGTTGTCATAGATCTCTAATAATTACTTAGTCAGTTCTTTCCTTTTTGCTTGTGAAGCCTTGAATTTGCCTCTCAAGGTTTCTAGCTCATCCCTAGTTTCAGCAAGTTCTCTAGCCATCTCTCTATAACTCATATCCCCAATAATGGCTTTAGGGTTTCCTTCCAATTGGTTAAACCTTAAGGAATTTAGGCTATGATACCAATTGATAAACTTATAAAGCACTGAGAGGGGGGTGGGTGAATCCGTGAAAGAAAAAATAGTAACACTTTAATTACAGACTAGTAAAAACATTTAACCAGTTTACCAATGACTTTGCATATAATCCAAAGTGTTATAAAAGCATTTACCACAAGCAAAACATTCACCATAACACAAATATTTATATGTGGAAAACCCAACTAGGAAAAACCATGGTGAGATGGAACTCACAAGTTAACTATCTGCAGAAATAGATAACTGACCGGTTAAGGTTTACAAGTGCTCTGTTAGGAGCATATCCTGTTAGAGATCTCAAGCCCTATTAGGAGCTATACCTAGTTAAAGGTAACCTCAGTGGAGGATTTAGATCCAAATTAAGGAATCACCTTGTTAGAGGATTTATACAATGAAGCTTGTTAGAGATTACTCGGTTAAGGGATTTTATTGTTGTAGTTGTTAGAGAACAACAGTGGGAATGATCTAAGAATAACACCTTCTACTAGTTTAGATCCTTTTCTATACATACATTACTGCATCACCAACATACTCTGAAGTTCCCTCAACAAATCACATCAACTCCAACTCATATCATAACTTGTATCTTCTATATAAAATATCTCATCATAATATCTTTTTATAGATATTAGATTTCATGTTGTCTCCTGAACCTTGATACAATTTCCTAGGTTCAATGAATCTGAAAAATCTTCCTTAACACAACACAAATTACTACCATAGTGTCAGTCGATGTTAACACATCATAATCGGTGATAACTCATCACACAAACTGGGAAATCAGTTAGAACACCGATACCGGTTAAGTGTTGATTGCTTGAAACTCACAGACCGATCCACTTGAATTCATACTAGGTGATTGTCTCCACATGCCTCCTTGACTTTATCTACTGCATCTCAAACTGGTAACTCTGGAACTGATCAAAACTGACTACATATACCGATTATCTATATATACTAGTTTAGACATCTTCATACATATGATACTGGTTAATAGTATAATGACTCAATAGTACCAGTTACCTTAATTGGTATACTAAGATGACTATGACAATTAGAACACGTGTGTGTGTCATCAATGACAACACATGAAGTCATCAAATACAAAAATCATTATCAAGCCAACAACCCAAAGAAAAAATATTGTATTACTCTGAATATAGTTTCTAAACTAGTACATTTTTTCAAAATTGGATAAGATTAAGGGGGTCAACTCTTTTGTGCGCACAAAAGTGTTCCTATTTTTTTTAGGAAAAAATAACATGATGTTTGATGTGAGCATCAAAAAAGTTATAGTTGCATTTATTATTTTGAAAAACCCTTTGGTAGAAAGATAGTTAAGAGTGAGCACTAGAAGTTGTATTTTTTTTTGTACTTTTTTGTTGAGTATTTTTTTTTATGATTTTTCAAAGTGGATGCATCCTGAAAATCAGGTACCTGTTCCTGCGGATCACATAACTTGCACCAAAATAATCGAATTTTTTTTTTTTTTAAGTGTAAAGACTAAAGTGTAGAACAATAATATATAATTTGTTTCAATTTTGGACTCATAGTTTAAAAGTTATTAAAAAAAGATACATTGAGAACTCAAGAGATATTGGTAAAAGAAATTCAAGATTAATATGTTATTGCTGTTCAAATTATTTTTAAAAAAATTGGTTAGAAAGCTCAAAAGATGGGTAAAATTATAGTGGTAATTTTATATATACTCACTTGATAATGTGTAAACCTAATGATGATGAAGTTGAGAAACCAGATTGGAAGAAGAGAATATGTAATAAGGAGAGAAATAAGGCTCCCAAGCCTCAGCCTTGATATCCAAGCCTAAGTACAAGGCAAAACGCGTATGAGGTTTCATTTTTTAAATAATGCATACAAGGTTTTAGTTTTTAAATAATGTGTATGGGGTTTTATTGTTTAAATAATGCGTATGGATTTTTATGCATTAAAAACCCCAATCAGGTTATGTTCTTTAATATTCATATATGTCAACATAGATATATTCATATATAGTTTCATATAAGTAGACATATATATATATTCAAATATGTAGACATACATATATTCATATATGTAGATATACATATATCCATTTATCTATATCTATCTATGTATGTCTCCCTCCTCTCCCTTCTCTCTCTCTCTCACTCTCACTCTCACTCTCTCTCTCACTCTCTCTCTCACTCTCTCTCTCTCTCCCTCTCTCTCTCCCTCCCTCCCTCTTTCTCTCATGAACTCTTCTCTCTATCCCCCCTCCCTATCCCTCTATCTCTCTCTCTCACAACCTTAGTCTCTATCTCAACCTCCCTTTCTCAACCTCTCTCTCTCTCTCTCTCCTAAAACCTCTCTCTCTCTCTCTCTCTCTCTCTCTCTCTCTCTCTCTCTCTCTCTCTCTCTCTAGTGTGAAAACTCCAGATTGGGTTTTGGTCACTACAGACTCTCCCTTTCTCTCTTTCTCTATAGTGGCAATACTCGGTATGGGTTTTTGTGACTATAGATGTCACAACGCTTTCCCTTTGTCTCTAGTGTCAATACCCTATAAGAGTTTTGGTCACTATAGACTCATGTTTACAATGTCAAAACTATGGTCGAGTTACTGTCACTATAGACATTGAAACACTATCTCTCTCTATTTGTCTATAGTGTCAATACCTTGTATAGGTTTTTGTCACTATAGGTCGTTTCATAACGGCCAAAAAAACACAATTTTTAGTGAAGGACCCACTATAACTATGTCTTCACCCCTGACATTCTCGGATAGTGTATGATGACTTTTGTTTTTATATGATTTCAAATGATTGAAATGCATAATTAGTTTGATTTTTCATTTTTTTTGTGTCTTTTATACTTTTGTTTTCTTTTATGCTTTTGATTGTCAAATTCAATCATTTTCATAGTTTTATGAAATGTTTTGTTTGTTTAATTTGTATAATATTTACTAACATATATGATATTATTTAGAACAATTCATATTCACGATGGGAAGGAAAAAGAGAGGAACCATTGAATCACATGAGGCATCAAAGGAAAGGCAGAGGGAGTGCATGAAAAGATTACATGAAATGAGAAAATTGGGAGGAGAAGGTACACCATCTACACCAACTCAATTACATGGATTGAATTAATTGAATACAAACCAAGAACAAGTTCTAATCAATGATCAAACAAGTGTACTTAATGCAAGCCAAGAAAATGCACCAATATTAACACCTCCAAGAATTATTCATAGAAAACCAAAGTATAATACCCTAAAAACTGTCACCTTAACCATGGGCCCCTAATCTCGAATACATCACCAAGGTCCTAACCAAAGGAAATTAAATAAATCTTGAGCACCTAATTAATTAAATCATAAATCATCAATGTCACATGGCAAATAAATCATCTTAAGTTAATTAAATGTTTATTTAATTAATTAATCATTCCAAGTAAATCATTTTAATCAATTATCCTATTTATTTAATTAAATATCCTATCATATTTAATTAATAAATCAACTTGCCATTTAGTCATAAAAAAATGAATTAATTTGAAAAAAAGGAATTAATTTACAAAAAGGAATTAAATTGAGAAAATAAATCAACTTGAGATATTTCTTTTTCTAAATTTGAGATAACTTGAGAAATCTTACAAAAGCAAGAAACACAATTAAATTGAATAAATCATTTTCTCTAAAATTAAAACTTCAAAAAATCTTGAGTAAAGAGGTTTAGTTGCATTGAAGAGGTTTTTTCTAATAAAAATCTTGAGCAAATAAGAGGAATGTGCATGGAATCAACTAATTTTATCTCAAGTGCATGGAATCAACTAATTTTATCTCCAATGCAAACTCAGACTTATAATCTCAATGCATTCAATCAATCTTTAATTGGAATTTATCTCAAGATTAACTCAATCTAATCTTCTGTGAAACTGAATCAAAGCATCTAATTATTTCAATTCACCTCGATTATGCTTTTTCTCTAGGAATCACAACCACTCATCATTAATTGATCTTGACAATTGGTCTCTCTTTGGATTCTTTATAAATTCAACCTTTCATCTCTCATTTAAGACACCTTGGAGATTTATTATTATTAGGCAGTTTTTGTTCTAGTCATTGAGAATATTGTGCTTTGAGATTATTGCATATTAACTTTTTGCATATTTAGTTTAATCATTCATAGCTTAATCTTGCATATCTAGCTTAATCTTGCATCTATTTAGCTCAATTTTGTGCTCATATAGATGAAATCCTTCATCTTGGTGTACTCTAGTCACTGGTATTGCTTAGATAAATTTGAGAGCAAGTCTATACTCGAATCTTTTAGAAGGCAATAGATAGATTTGTTATGGTTTTTATATTTATTGATTATATCTGTCTAACCATGCATGCAATGATTTATTGAAGTGTTTGTGCCTTACAACTTACAGGTTACCACTTTTCACACACACATTTTTGGCACCCACCAGGGGGCTCGAGACTACAACTTTCGGCCTTGCAGATCAGCTCATTTTTTATTTTTTGGATTTTGTCTATACAATTGCTACTAAAAATTGTATGAGTTTTTACAGGGGGTCGCATGATAATATGTGGCTTCTCATATGGTCTGTGGTAAATTGTCGTACTATTCAGTGAGAATACTCATACGAAATTCTATTTTATTGTATCAAAAGGAAGAGTGATTTTTAGGGTTTTCTCGTTGAATTTCGATGGTACTAATTACCTTGTCTTTTTTTCTATCTACCTGAGAGATTTTTTTTCACAGCCTAACCAGTTTTTGCAGAACATTTGTCAAAGAACATGCCTGTCGGCCAAAAACAATATGACTACAAATTCATTGTTTTTTTGGTTGCCTGAGGAGATTCAAGTAAACTTTGTGTATTCTCTATTATTTTCTAGGCACTTAAATTGCGATATGGTTAATGAACAAATCTGGTTTTTGTGTTTGAGAAAAGTCTAAAAGGTAGGAGAGTATTCTCTTGTCTGTATAGACAATCAGAAATCTAGACCCTTGAAGCTTTTCTAGTTTTTAGATTTGTGTTTCTTTAGTGGGCCTATCATAGTGGGAAAAGGTAATCACCTTGTGAGAATGACCCAAGTAAGTACAACTAGACTTAAGCATTCTGACTCACTATAATAAGTAGGCCTTTCAGGATTAAAGTCTCGGAGGATGAGATTATTTGAGTTTTCTCTTTGAGATCTCTCATATCGGGCATTTTGTAGGGCCTCCAGTCTCAATCACGCTTGCATGACTACATCTTGTTTCAGTACCTTGTCGGGCTATAGGCCTCAATCACACTAGCGCGACTTCAGGGGGTAATTTCAAACGAAAATCCTTACTAAGAACTCTAAGATAGATGCTAGCCTGGTCACCTCAGAAAGGGGGATAATCTTTGTGCAAGAGAGATAGTAACTCTCTCAAGATACTTGGCATATCATGCCCCATTATCATTTGGAGTCGGCTAATACGTCATTGAGAATCCATTGCATGAGACTCAATGACAGTATTTTGATTAGCCATTGGGTGTGTACCTCAGTCTGCAAGAAAATGTTTTCTCTCTCATCCAACTTCCATAGAATTAGCATGTTGTGCTTAAAGTCACTATACATCTTGCATGTTTGTTGTGTCTTTGTCTTGGAAATAGAAACTAAAACCCCAAAACTAGAAAACAATCAAAACATCAAAATACTCAGTGGTCAAAACTCTGTCCTTGTCAGAAACTCATCCCTCTCTGGTCCCATGTCATACGAGTCTTCTACTTTGTCATCCTAGTCTATGAGAATTATCATCTGGTTAACAAAAAACTACTGTATGAGTCATAACCTTAGGGAGTCATCATTGCTAGTTGATCATATCACCTGCCAGGAATTGTTGTCTGATAAGTGGTATACTATCGTACGAGTCTTAGTACCTGAGGTTCATTATTGCCAGTTTGTTGTACTAGCCAATACTACTTGTTGTTTGATAAGTGCTAAATTGTTGTACGAGTCTAAATAGCTTAAGGCAGAATCTCGTACGAAATTCCTAGTTTTTCATCCAATGATTGTTAGACTGTTGTCAAAGTCATATTATTTTGCCATACGAGCCTTTGATTTCGTCCGTCCAGAAGCCTATCTTTTTGCGTTCTTTTCCAAATATTTCATACTTGCCTAATTAGTCTATAGTGAGCATATATCTGGTCTTTTTCATCCTAAGCATAAACAATCTTGATAGTATACCCCTATTCTTGTGCTACACGATTTTGTCAATTATATATCAGCTAGTTCAATCATTCCTACATCAATCTGATCAACCTAATCTTCTTAGATCATGTCTTATACATGATAGATCATTCCTAAAACTAGACTTGGTCTCAATCACTTTACTCAGTCATTACCTCAAACAAATAACTAGCTCTGATTTGATCTTGACATTTGTATCACTTCTATCTCTCGGTCACATCGATTGTAAATGCCTATTCAAACTAGAAGTTCTCATAAGAAAACTAACAAAAGTAAGGACAACCTTTTTCATTACAAACTAATCCATTCTTGCAAATCAGAACTATCATAAATCTCCATGGCTACCTTAGCTCAACAAATTCAATATTTCAAGAAAGAAATATATGACATTCAAGCCCAACAAAAAGATTCAATGACCTAGCTTGAGATAAAATTTCATGATATCAAGAACACCAGACTTCAAGAAACACTAAAACAATTATATAAGGTGGAATAGAAAGTCATTTAAAATCAAAAGCCAAATCTCATACAAGATCACAAGACATCTGCACCAATACAAAAACACATCTATCCCCTATATAGACATTTTACACCTTTGGGGCAATCTATTGAGTCAACTTTAGAAGAGCTTCTTAAGCACAATCTTATCATATTGCCTAACAAGACCACATGGGGATTTGATTTTTTGAGTAATTACTATGCATTGAATTCAAACATAAAATTCAAGACCTCCTTGATGATGGTGTTATTGAAATTGAAGATCATAATAATTCACCTAAGGAGAAACCAGATGTCATTACCAAGCATGATCAAAATTATGAACCTGTGTCTAGCAATGGCCCACATGTAGCCTCCATCTCCTAAGGCTTCTCAACAACAATCCATATCATATCCCTCAAATAATGAATCTAATGATGAAACTTCTCATGTTGACCCTCAAGGGCTATCTCAAGGGCCATCCCATCCAATGGTTGAAAAAGATCATACCTCCCTAGAATCCCATGATGATCCCATTATACCTTCTATTTCTTCCAAGATGATCCTGTTCCATCTCAAGAGAAAAGCATCCTTCCAAATAATATTCCTAATCCACTTCCTAAGAAATATCATGATGTCTCTTCCACCTTTTCAAACAATCCTATTCAAAATGAAGAGTCAATCACCCTTCCTACTCTATCTAATGGTCCTCTTCCATGTCAGGATCAAAGTATCCCTTCATCTCCTTGGCATAATCCTTCATGTTTACCTCAAGGATCCATCATGCCTAAAAAGCCCTCTCATGATCCTATCATTCCCTACATTCCACCTCCACCTCATAATGGACTCGGGTCTTCTTTCCAAAGCAAAGTGTATCCTACAAGTCACAATATTTATAAAGGCAAAGGGGTAGACCTGCACAAGCAAGAATCCCTCCATATTAAAGAAAATATTAAGGGTCATGGCCTCAATGACATTCCTCAAGATGTTGGTATCCCTACTAAAACAAATTCCAAATACACGCCTTTCCCTTCATCCCTTCCATCCATTTTAGGCCCTTATATCCCTCCATCCCTTATGCAGGATCAACAAAGGCATACATCTTCAAGCACCTTCCATCCATCCAAAATACCTCCATATCATTCCTATCCATCCACTCATTCTTTTCCTTCTCCAAGTAATTTGGATGCCAAGCATAAAAGTCATAAGTCAAGTAATCCACATGTATCCAAGGATCAACATGTCCCATCTAATCAACATGTCAAAACAAAGCAAAATATGATCCAAAAAGAAGAAGAAAAATCTAAAAGGACACAAAGGATCACTGAGCAAAAGAAAGAAAAGTCAAAAGTTATATGGGTTTCTAAGGCACTTGTAGAAGCAATGCATTCCAAGGAACTACAAAAGCATGAAAAATAAAAAACCATGTGGATCCCTAAGTAGCTCCTTGAAGCACAACAATCTAAAGAAAAATCCAAACCAGTATCCAAAATTATTGTTCCTCCATCCAAAATTTCCAAATCTTTTCCTCCATCACCTCCTTCATCCATTTTGGATCCTTATGTCCCAAAATCCTTGGTTGTTCCTCCATCCAAATCTTAAAATTTGAGATCCACTTTTCCTCCATCACTTCACCACACCTCAAAATGTGTGCCAATGTTGATCCCGCCAACATTTCCATTCACTCATGCACCAAACTTTCAATATCTGATTCATTATGCAACACCTCTTTTTCACTCTTCCATCCCCCTTATCCAATCCTTTGCATAAAGACTTTACCCTAGTTTCATCACAAAATCTAAAAACTAAGGAAATCAGTATTGGAGATCCTGAACATGTGCACTTAGCTGAGTCCTTATATCCTATTAGAAAAGACATGTTTATCCGACTCTTCAAACAAAGACCAATGAACTACCTACACAAAACTCCCTGACCCTATAAACAACATGCACCTTAAACGATATTATATCTAAGGGCTGGGTTAGTTTAGGTTTTGCTTTTTGCATTGCATCTCATTTTATTCAAAGTACTACATCACATATAGTTTCTTTTTTTTTAAATGCATCGCATTCACAAAATTTTTGCATTTGCATATAGCAACATTAATAAAACAAGACAACTGTCCAATTTTATCATTTGTTTGCATTCAAGATAAGCAAGGGTCGTCTCCTTTCTTAGATATTCAGACATGAAGTCTTTGAGGTCCTAAGGTCATTCATTTTCAACATCACCCTATGATGATGCTTTACTTATGGTTGGGTACTGATTTCACTATTTGAGGCTTGTTAACCCAAAATCTATCAATTGCTATATCTCAAGCACATTAATAAAATCTCTAATTCATTTGAGACACCTATTTGATCACATGACTAGTAAAAAATCTAAAATTCTACTTCAGCACCACTGTAACTATCACACCCAAGTAGGTTTCATTACTTACAAGTCAAGGCAAGAAAATAAAAAAGAAAAAAGCGTTATGCAAAATATTCACCTCAAGGCAAAAGAGCAATGATATATAACTAAAATATCACACATATAAGTGTGACAAAAAGCTTGACTATGGGAGCATGCAAGTAACTCCATCAAGGCTATGAATGCCCACTAGCAATGGAACAATATTTGAGAAATTATAGTCTATAACCTCGTCGGAGCTCTAAAAGCTTGCTAGCAGCGGGGCTCTATTTGGGATGCTTTTGAAGTTAGAATATTCCACATAGCTAGTCATATAGGATTCTAAGGATCTTTAGTGATCACAAGAGCTAGAATTAACTCATTTGCACTCACATGGGCAAAAGAAGATCAAAGTTTCAAGAATCAATGGGGAAATTTTCCACGTCTCTATTTGTAAATCCTAGTAACTAAGTGTGTTAATTTGGATGTTCCGAGGGACCTTAAAGATCGATTGACTGCTTATCTATGAAATGTTTTGTACCTCCAATTCAATTGGTGTATTAAATGCTAAACAAATATAGTCATCCTTGTTCGAATAGGAAATACATCTTCATCATGCATATTGCATTAACATAGATATTAAAAATTCATTGTCTCCACATGCATTCTGGAGATCATCTTATCATATAGGTCTACATACTAGGGGCATAGCTGAGAAAAAAAAAATCATAAAAAGTACTGAAAATAAAAAAATATATTGAAAAAAAATCCTAAATATCTATCAACACAAATTTGGCATTTCCTATTTTATTTCCCACTTTCCTGCATCTTTTCTTTAGCTTGTACATATCCTTCAGTCTCTTTTGTGACACCTTGGTTCTTTTTGAACCATCATGGTTTGAAATCGATCAACATCCTAGTCTTAGGGTAATCGACTGATCAATCTAAATGTCCTACACAGTTTAACCAAGTCATCTTTATGTTGGTAGTACAAGGTCATCCAATCCAAGTCAGTCAACTGTCTCGAAACTACTATAGAGTTTTACCACTGAGTAAACTAGAAAAAACAAGAACAATGAAAATAATCACTAAAACTATTTGAGATTTGATTGAAATTTTATCTGTATGTTGTTTTTTAAATTGATTTTCATTTATTATTCCCTCTAATTAACTCAAGGAAGTCTATCTTGACTAAGAGGAGCAAGGATTGGGGGTATAATACTTTTCTTTGTTTTCTACTTGTAGGAATAATTTCGATGATCTGAAAACATCTCATAAGCTGGTTGTCTGTGATGAGTGCCTTCACATCAAGGTGAAATCACCACAAATACCATGAATCCGTTTATTTGTATGCTACAAGGAGGTTGGAATAATTTCCTTGTCTATTTTGAGTAATTTTCTTTATTATGCAATCTGGATGAATGCTTAATTTGTCCTAGGATATGAATGATAATAGGGTCATTGCAAACAAGATAATAAGCATTGCATATGAAAAGGAAGGAACTTTGCTTTGTCTTGTGTGTTTGCACACAAGTAACATTCAGGTCATCTTGGCTCTTCATGCCTTGGTGCTTATGTTCGCTTGCTAGATCAAAAGGATGTGACATTCAAGACATCCTGACTCTTCATGTCTTGGTGCTTATGTCTATCTCCGACATTGTATAACCCTCAGTGATGATAAATAAGCATACAAAATCCAGTGACTAAGTTTTAGGTTGCATTCATACTAATCTTTGTGCATTTCAAGTGATTTTCGCATGATAATATTATTCTCTTCATCCTTTGAATAAGAGCTTGAATTTGAAACAATCATCATTTCTTCGCTAATTTCGAGATCGAAATCAAAATCTAATGTCAATTTTCTCGTCAAATTTTCACAATGTTGACCACTTGGCACTTTCATCTTCGCATCAATCTTAACACCATTATGCGCTCAAATCTTTTTCGAATCAATTCTGGTCTCAATTCAATTCTTACATCAACCTTCATGCTCATATTATCATCAATATGATGGTATGATGAATGGATAAGTATCTGGTAGATTACTGAGAGGGGGGTGGGGGGTGAATCAGTAAATAGAAAAAATGATACAAACTTCTCAAACTCAAATTCAAACATACAAAGTAAACTTATCAATGAAATACCACTGTCAAGATCAATACTCATAAAAATACCAATTAACTATTACAGCAACTTAATAGTAAACAACATTTAACTTGTAAACATCCAAAAGCTTTATCATATGCCAATGCTTCATTTCTCAATGCTTCCGGTTATCATGCCTTATCAAAAATAGTTAAATAGTTAATCAAATCAACCATAAGATCATAACCACAAAAACATTCACCACATGGCACAAGTATTATACGTGGAAAGCCCAAATAGGTAAAAACCATGGTGAGATGGGACTCACAAGATAATATCTGAACTCTTATGAAGTTCACCCTGTTAGGAGCCAAGCCTGTTAAAGCTTTTACAAAAGTCCTATTAAGAACTGATCATGTTAGCAATCACCCGGTTAAGGAATTGACTACAAATGCCTTGTTAGAAGCAAATACCCTGTAAGGAGTAACCTCAGTAGAGGATTTGAAAATCTAATATAATGGACCACCTTGTTAGAGGATTTAATAAGTAACCAAGCTTGTTAGAGCTTACCCGGTTAGGGGATTTTTAATTCTGTTGTAATTGTTAGAAAACAACAGGTGTTTCTTGATATGTCTGAATAGCACTACATTTTCTTGATCAGATCCATTTAAGCTTCTATCTCCCTTTACTCAAACTATAGACTCATTCTCCAGCTAGGCAACCACACACAATTGATTTTTTCCAACTCTTGCCAACACTAAACAAAACAACTTCATCGACCTTAAATACAAATCAATTAGGTTGGTAACACAACAAAAATCTAATCTCTCATTGATATTACAAACAAGTTGGTACAAGAATGATCATTGGATTTCATAGAAATATCTACACATAAATCAAGAAAACATCAACCGCTCCTTGATTACCGCTTCATCAAGCTTAGTAACTCATCACGTGCTTTGCATTAGATGCAATAAACTTTGTTCATACCCTAGACAAAGAATCACGTCAAAATATTTTGAACTTGTTGGTGCAGAGGGTAGGAGGATCTTACCCAAACACCTAAGGAATCTTACCCACACCCACACAACTCACTCCTCAAGACCTCTCTGTTGAAAATATTCAGGACTAACCAAGTTACTGAGAGGGGAGGGGTGAATCAGTAACACTTAAAACTTTTAATTCATTTCTGCACTAGCATATATTAAACCATTCATTCATTTAATCTACTGTATGCATGAAAGTATAATCATTCACAACACTTAACACAAAGATTTGGTGACCCAGAAACCTTCCAAATAGAAAGTAAAACTAGGGTGGGGATGGTACCCACAAAACTTTGGTACTGCAGTAAAAGTTGGCCAGTTAAGGCTTACAATGATCACTTCTGATGATCTGCCCTGTTAGAAGCAAATTCGGACTGCTAGGTCCACCTTGTTAGAGGATTTACAGACATACAATGAAGTATGCACTCGGTTAAGAGATTTACAAAAGACTGTTAAGTCTACCCGGTAAAAGGATTTACAAATTGATTCAACTGTTAGGATGAAACAGTAGATCTTGACTTACAACTTTATTGCTGATAAGATCTGTTGAGTATTGATCTCCTTCTGAGATAGATATGTCGATTCTGCTCCTTTACTGACTCTGCGAAAATGTTTTGATCTGCTGCCTTAATGCAGTTTCTGCTCTACTCTTTCTAATTTTGCATATTCATATACCTTACATACATTTTCATATTCCCGATTACAGATGGTATAATACATCACATATATATCGTCCATAATTACATTTACATTTCATAAAGTCGGCCTCATACAAATTAATAACACAAACTCATTCTTAAGTCGGCCTTACATAGGTGAACAAAATATTACTGAGTCGGTAGATACTCGGTTCCTCAAGCTGGCTCGGTGATCTTCTTATACACGGCGTCCACTACAGTACTCGGCATCGTCATGCTCTCGGTAAGAGTAGAAGCTCGGTCCATACTAGTCCCGAAGTGTAGCTTGGAACTCGGTAGATATAGTGTCACTCGGTAACCACTAGTAACTCGGTAAGAACTGACATCTCGGTTACTGCTGTTTGTCTCATATGCTCGGTAATAGTCTTACTGCTCAGTATGAACTGTTTAATCGGTAAGCTTTACCGAATGCTCGGTATAGGCTGTGGACTGAGTGATGAGCTCGGTAAGCATTCAAAATCGAATAAGTGTTTTCACTAAGTGTTATTTACTAATGACAAATATATCATTATTCCAACACTCTCATTGGTTAAACACATCACCTCTGATCCCCTACTCTCCACATATTAGAATAACACCCCCAACACACTGTCTCACTGTTTTAGGACAGTCAAAAGCATAAATGACAATATTTGTTGACCAAACAACTCATAAAACTCTCTCCCTTTGGTTTCACACATTCCCAATGTACTCAAGACACTCACACATCCCCTTAGGCTCTATCCATTTCCATACATACTCCACTAAACCATTAAACACAACTTTGAAACTAAATAAACAAAATATACCTTCTTGTTGTCCTTCTTGATAGACCCGTACTCAGAGATCTATAACATTTGACAAAACAATTATTTACTCAATCTCTTCGGTGAGATTCTTCCAAACTTAACTCTCAACAACATATCCAAAATTTAAGAAGATCCAACGGTTCAGTGATGAGATATTTCCCTTGCATTAGGACTATTGCAGTCACACCCCAAATCTGACTATTTTTCAATCTGAAACCTTCATGAAGCACGTGCCAAATCCATCATGGAACCTTTCACACACCATGGACAGGTAAAATACATCCTTACCCTCATCCCTGCCCAAAATGGGGTTTGGAAAAACATCTAAACAAAATTTATTACATTTATGAGGCCACTGGATGCCCTAGTAAGGGTTTTGACAGTTTTGAAACAAATGTCAATATCTTCCACAAATGATAATGAAATTGCACCAAATAAAAACCAAAGTACTATCAGTTAATTTAAATTTCATCTTAGTAAGATAACTTAATCAAACAAATGCATATCAATTTGCAAATGAACAAATTTCAGTCTGTCATACGTTGAAAACTTAGAAAATACAATTTTATTGTTCCACTTCTCAAATCTTGACCTCCACATCCAATATCTCTCTCAAAATGGATTAATTACACCATTTTATAGTTATCCAAGCCTTCTAAGGCAGAAATGTAACTAATAACCATCTATAACTACCCTTTTTTGCATTTTTGCAACATTTTGCAACAAAAGTTGCTCAAAAGTTGTCAAGATTGACAATTTCATTTGTCAACTTGACAATTTGAAATCTAATCACCCAAAACCACTCAAATAGTCATTAAATGACCTTTTGAACATTATTACATCATTTATTCATCATATTTATCTATTCTACCCTCAAAACCCAATTTTAGTCTTTTTAGGCCTATTTTGCCAATTTTGACAATTTTACATCTTTTCATCTTTTCATTACATTGATTGGCACTAATGACCCATTTAAATTTAAAAATGACCTCATAGGTCTCATTGGCTTCCTCCAATTCCTTGTATCATCATATGATCCCTTGAACTCAGTGTGCTCAGGGTGCTCCTCCACCATACTCCCGGGAACAAAAGAATTCAAGGTCCCCTTGAATATCTTCCTTCTCTTTTTGATCTTCCAATTCATTGGTACCATCTTCTTGTACCCTAAAAACAAAATCAGTCCATTCCTTGGTGGTTCCTTGCACCTTAGCTCCTCCATTTGGTACCATCACCCTTCATCAACCAATCCTTCACTTGCTCTTTATCTTCATCTTCATATTCCTTTTTCCTTAGGAACTCTATCTTTCCAATCAAACCTATCCTTCTTGACATCCCCCAAGATGTCCCATCATCCTTCAATGGATTCAATACAAACTTCTCCCCATCCTTCTTGATGTTGTGTGTATTTTTATAACCATCATGTAGGGCAAACCTATCCCATTACCATGCTCTTCCCAAGATCAAATGAAAATCACTCAAAGGCATGATATCACCTAAGGAATCTTACCCACACCCACACAAGTCAATCCTAAAGACCTCTCATTTGTTAAACACATCACCTCTGATCCCCTACTCTCCACATATTAGAATAACATCCCCAACACACTGTCTCACTGTTTTAGGACAGTCAAAAGCATAAATGACAATATTTGTTGACCAAACAACTTATAAAACTTTCTCCCTTTGGTTTCACACATTCCCAATGTATGAAAGACACTCACACATCCCCTTAGGCTCTATCCATTTCCATACATACTCCACCGAACCATTAAACACAACTTTGAAACTAAATAAACAAAATATACCTGCTTGCTGTCCTTCTTGATAAACCTGTACTCAGAGATCTATAACTTTTGAAAAAACCATTATTTACTCAATCTCTTCAGTGACATTCTTCCAAACTTAACCCTAAACAACATATCCAAAATTTAAGAATATCCAACGGTTCTGTGATGAGATATTTCCCTCGCATTAGGACTGTTGCAATCACACCCCAAATCTGACTATTTTTCAGTCTGAAACCTTCATGAAGCATGTGCCAAATCCATCATGGAACCCTGCACACACCATGGATAGGTAAAATACATCATTACCCTCATCCATTCCCAAAATGGGGTTTTTAAAAACATCTAACCAAAATTTATTACATTTATGAGGCCACTGGATGCCCTAGTAAGGGTTTTGACAGTTTTGAAACAAATGTCAATATCTTCCACAAATGATAATGAAATTGCACCAAATAAAAACCAAAGTACTATTAGTTAATTTCACTTTCATCTCAATGAGATAAATTAATCAAACAAATGCATATCAATTTGCAAATGAACAAATTTCAGTCTGTCATACATCGAAAACTCAGAAAATACAAGGAAAATACAATTTTATTGTTCCACTTCTCAAATCTTGACCTCCACATTCAATCTCTCTCTCAAAATGGATTAATTACATCATTTTATAGTTCTCCAAGCCTTATAAGGCCGAAATGTAACTAATAAACACCTATAACTACCCTTTTTTGCATTTTTGCAACATTTTTCAACAAAAGTTGCTCAAAAGTTGTCAAGATTGACAATTTCATTTGTCAACTTTACAATTTGAAATCTAATCACCCAAAACCACTCAAATAGTCATTAAATTAACTTTTAAACATTATTACATAATTTATTCATCATATTTATCTATTCTACCCTCAAAACCCAATTTTAGCCTTTTTAGGCCTATTTTGCCAATTTTGACAATTTTACATCTTTTCATCTTTTCATTGCATTTCATTACATTGATTGGCACTAATGGCCCATTTACATTTAAAAATGACATCATAGGTCTCATTAGCTTCCTCCAATTCCTTGTATCATCATATGACCCCTTAAACTTAGTGTGCTTAGGATGCTCCTGCACCATACTCCCGGGAACAAAAGAATTCAAGGTCCCCTTGAATAGCTTCCTTCTCTTTTTGATCTTCCAATTCATTCGTACCATCTTCTTGTACCCTAAAAAAAAAATCATTCCATGCCTTGGTGGTTCCTTACACCTTAGCTCCTCCATTTGGTACCATCACCCTTCATCAACCAATCCTTCACTTGCTCTTTATCTTCATCTTCATGTTCCTTTTTCCTTAGGAACTCTATCTTTCCAATCAAACCTAACCTTCTTGACATCCCCCAAGATGCCCCATCATCCTTCAATGGATTCAATAAAAACTTCTCCCCATCCTTGTTGATGTTGTATGTATTTTTATAACCATCATGTAGGGCAAACCTATCCGATTGCCATGCTCTTCCCAAGAGCAAATGGCAATCACTCAAAGGCATGACATCACCTAAGGAATCTTACCCACACCCACACAACTCACTCTTCAAGACCTCTAATTAGTTAAACACATCACCTCTTATCCCCTACTCTCCACATATTAGAATAACACCCCCAGCACACTGTCTCACTATTTTAGGACAGTCAAAAGCATAAATGACAATATTTGTTGACCAAAAAACTTATAAAACTCTCTCCCTTTGGTTTCACACATTACCAATGTACTCAAGAGACTCACACATCCCCTTAGGCTCTATCCATTTCCATACATACTCCACTGAACCATTAAACACAACTTTGAAACTAAATAAACAAAATATACCTTCTTGCTGTCCTTCTTGATAGACCCGTACTCAAAGATCTATAACTTTTGAAAAAAAAACATTATTTACTCAATCTCTTTAGTGAGATTCTTCCAAACTTAACCCTCAACAACATATCCAAAATTTAAGAAGATCCAATGGTTCAGTGATGAGATATTGCCCTCGCATCAGGACTATTGCAGTCACACCCCAAATCTGACTGTTTTTCAGTCCGAAACCTTCATGAAGCACATGCCAAATCCATCATGGAACCCTGCACACACCATGGAAAGGTAAAATACATCCTTACCCTCATCCTTTCCCAAAAATGGGGTTTGGAAAAACATCTAAAGAAAATTTATTACATTTATGAGGCCACTGGATGCCCTAGTAAGGGTTTTGACAGTTTTGAAACAAATATCAATATCTTCCACAAATGATAATGAAATTGCACCAAATAAAAACTAAAGTACTATCAGTTAATTTCACTTTCATCTCAGTAAGCTAACTTAACCAAACAAATTCATATCAATTTGCAAATGAACAAATTTCAGTCTGTCATACGTTGAAAACTTAGAAAATACAATTTTATTGTTCCACTTCTCAAATCTCTACCTCCACATCCAATATCTCTCTCAAAATGGATTACTTACATCATTTTATAGTTCTTTAAGCCTTCTAAGGCTGAAATGTAACTAATAACCATCTATAACTACCGTTTTTTGCATTTTTGCAACATTTTGCAACAAAAGTTGCTCAAAAGTTGTCAAGATTGACAATTTCATTTGTCAACTTGACAATTTGAAATATAATCACCCAAAACCACTCAAATAGTTATTAAATTACCTTTTAAACATTATTACATCATTTATTCATCATATTTATCTATTCTACCCTCAAAACCCAATTTTAGCCTTTTTAGGCCTATTTTGCCAATTTTGACAATTTTACATCTTTTCATTACATTGATTGGCAATAATGGCCCATTTACATTTAAAAATGACCTCATAGGTCTCATTAGCTTCCTCCAATGCCATGTATCATCATATGACCCCTTGAACTTAGTGTGCTCAGGGTGCTCTTGCACCATATTCCCGGGAACAAAAGAATTCAAGGTCCCCTTGAATAGCTTCCTTCTCTTTTTGATCTTCCAATTCATTGGTACCATCTTCTTATACCCTAAAAACAAAATCAGTCCATCCCTTGGTGGTTCCTTGCACCTTAGCTCCTCCATTTGGTACCATCACCCTTCATCAACCAATCCTTCACTTGCTCTTTATCTTCATCTTCATGTTCCTTTTTCCTTAGGAACTCTATCTTTCCAATCAAACCTATCCTTCTTGACATCCCCCAAGATGCCCCATCATCCTTCAATGGATTCAATACAAACTTCTCCCCATCCTTGTTGATGTTGTATGTATTTTTATAACCATCATGTAGGGCAAACCTATCTAATTGCCATGCTCTTCCCAAGATCAAATGACAATCACTCAAAGGCGTGACATCACCTAAGGAATCTTACCCACAGCCACACAAATCACTCCTCAATACCTCTCATTGGTTAAACACATCGCCTCTGATCCCCTACTCTCCACATATTAGAATAATACCCCTAACACATTGTCTCATTGTTTTAGGACAGTCAAAAGCATAATGACAATATTTGTTGACCAAACAACTTATAAAACTCTCTCCCTTTGGTTTCACACATTCCCAATGTACTCAAGACACTCACACATCCCCTTAGACTCTATCCATTTCCATACATACTCCACTGAACCATTAAACACAACTTTGAAACTAAATAAACAAAATATACCTTCTTATACCCATACTCAGAGATCTATAACTTTTGAAAAATACATTATTTACTCAATCCTTCAGTGAGATTTTTGAAAACGTAACCATCAATAACATATCCAAAATTTAAGAAGATCCAACGGTTCAGTGATGAGATATTTCCCTCGCATCAGGACTATTGCAGTCACACCCCAAATCCGACTGTTTTTCAGTCTGAAACCTTCATGAAGCACGTGCCAAATCCATCATGGAACCCTGCACACACCATGGATAGGTAAAATACATCCTTACCCTCATCCCTGCCCAAAAATGGGGTTTGGAAAAACATCTAAAGAAAATTTATTACATTTATGAGGCCACTGGATGCCCTAGTAAGGGTTTTGATAGTTTTGAAACAAATGTCAATATCTTCCACAAATGATAATGAAATTACACCAAATAAAAACCAAAGTACTATAAGTTAATTTAAATTTCATCTCAGTAAGATAACTTAATCAAAAAAATGCATATCAGTTTGCAAATGAACAAATTTCAGTCTGTCATACGTTGAAAACTCAGAAAATACAAGGAAAATACAATTTTATTGTTCCACTTCTCAAATCTCGACCTCCACATCCAATCTCTCTCTCAAAATGGATTAATTACATCATTTTATAGTTCTCCAAGCCTCATAAGGCTTAAATGTAACTAATAACCACCTATAACTACCCTTTTTTGCATTTTTGCAACATTTTGCAACAAAAGTTGCTCAAAAGTTGTCAAGATTGACAATTTCATTTGTCAAGTTGACAATTTGAAATCTAATCACCCAAAACCACTCAAATAGTCATTAAATGACCTTTTAAACATTATTACATCATTTATTCATCATATTTATCTTTTCTACCCTCAAAACCCAATTTTAGCCTTTTTAGGCTTATTTTGCCAATTTTGACAATTTTACATCTTTTCATCTTTTCATTACATTTCATTACATTTCATTACATTGATTGGCACTAATGGCCCATTTACATTTAAAAATGACCTCATAGGTCTCATTAGCTTCCTCCAATGCCCTGTATCATCATATGACCCCTTGAACTCAATGTGCTCAGGGTGCTCCTGCACCACTTGTCTTCATACAATGACCTTACGTGTCACCATCATTACCGCTCAACATCAGATCATAAACCATCATAATCAATTCAAAAACCTTAATTATTTAGGGTTTAATGAAAATAACTGGTAGGGTTTACCGGTTACATAACATAGAAAGGGTTTAACCTTTTACTTTGATTATCGGTTCAACTCACAAACTTACATACTAGTTTACAATTACCTTCACAAAGCTCTTCCTATCGGTTATAAGACAATATCAACAATAATAACAATATCAGCAATATCATTACCGGTTCAATTGACATCAATGCCAATATAACATATCATTAATGAAATCTTCATGCAAATGCCAACACCATTGGTTTGTTGCTGTGATTTTGAATAGGAATTCTAGTTTACATTACCAAAGTATTCACATGCTCTCTCTGTCTTCAGTCTGTCACTAGTTTTGCTTCCCATAATCACATAATTATTCTCCCCCTTTGACAACAATGCCAAATTGAGAGTAAAACATGTAATGTAAAATTTTCATTGTGCATCAACAACATACTGCAACTTGATGCTCCCCCCGTGGAATACATCCACTTCTACACCAACCCTTATAAAATTCTACAAGTGATTCAAGGACTGATGCAATCAACATCATGTTCAACTAACTTCATGAAGAGGGACAACCCCTAATTGACTTCTAAGATACTCAAAAGTAGTCTTAGGCAGAGGCTTGGTAAAAATATCTGCAAGCTGCTCCTTGGTAGAAGCATGCTCTAAGATAACATCTTTGCTCTGAACTTTTTCCCTCAAGAAATGATACTTCAATTCAATGTGCTTGGTTCGTACGTGCAAAACTCAGCTTCAACAGTAGATTGTGAAATACAACTCTTCTTTTTACTACTCCATGAAACAAGCCTTCCTCCAAGAAAAAATGCTCCACTAGTTGTGCTTTTCCAGTCATCAACATTTCCTGCCCAATCAACATCTGTGTATTCCTTCAAATCAAAGTTTCCTCCATATGGATAACATAATCCATAGTCAAAAGTACCTTTTAGGTATCTAAAGATTCTCTTGGTTCCTATCAAGTGTGTCTCCTTAGGATTCTTCTGGAATCTAGCAACTATGCCAACTGCATGGGCTATGCCCGGTCTATTGTGAACAACATAGTGCAATTTACTAATCATTGACTTGTATTCCTTCTCATCAATAGACTTAGATTCATCTTCCTTGGACAACTTACAACCTATAACAATTGGTGTCCCAACTGGTTTACAGTCACTCATGCCAAATGTCTTCAAAACCTCTTTCACATACTTAGACTATGTAATGAAAACACCATTCTTCATTTGCTATATCTGCAAGCCTATGAATTTTTTTATTTCCCCTACAAAAGACATTTCAAACTCATTTTTCATTTCATCTACAAAACTATTGCTCATGACATCATTATCTTCAAACATAATATCATCAACAAATACTTCACTAACCAGTATTTCATCTCCTTCATATTTGAGATATATGTTACTATCATCACTAGTTCTCAGAAACCCTATCTTCATTAGAGGTGTATGAAGCCTTTCATACCATGTTCTGGGTGCCTTGTTTAATCCATATAAAGCCTTATGAAATCTGCATACCATATCTTTCTCATCAGTCAAAGCATAACCATCTGACTAGTCTATGTATACCTCTTCTTCCAATATCCCATTAAAAAATGCAGACTTAACATCCATCTGATATACCTTGAACTTTTATAGGCTACAAATGCAAGTAAAGTTCTGACACCTTCTAGTCTTGCTACTGGTGTAAAAGTTTCACCATAATCTTCTCCTTCTTCTTGCGCATAACCCTTGCAGACTAATCTTTCCCTATTCCAAACTACACCACCATCTTCATTCAACTTGTTCATGTATACCCATTTAGTACCTATAATATTTTTATTTATCGGTTGGGGTACTAGGGTCCAAGTATTATTCTTCTCAATTTGATCTGATTCCTCCTCTATAGCTTTAACCCAATTATCATCACCAAATGCCTCCTTAGTATTTCTTGGTTCAATGGTGGAGATCATGCAAGAATTCTCTCTAATTCTTCTTCTGGTTATCACTCTAGCATCCTTATCTCCAATAATCTGCTCAGGATTGTGATTCAATCTCACATATATAGGAATAACATGATCATTATCTTCAGGTTCAACTTCTTCATTGTCATCATCTTCTTCATAATTTATCTATTCCGGTTGGACTGGTGCATCAAAATTTGCTTTACCAATTTCAGATTTCACAGTTTCTGGTTCCAAAAACAAAATGCAAGGATCTTCATCCTTTTTCTCTAAACTGGTTCCTTTTGTGACTTCAGGAAATTCATCCACTTGAACATCAGCACTCTCAACAATTCTCTATGTTCGGTTGTTAAAATATTTGTATGCCTTAGTCTTGGTGGAATAGCCAAGAAATATGCCTTCATCACTCTTAGCCTCAATTTTTTTTAATGTAATCACCTCTCTTAATAAAACATTAGCTTCCAAATATCTTAAAATAGCTAACATCAGGTGATCTTTCATACCAATATTCATAAGGAGTCTTTTCCTTACCTCTCTTTACCAGAACCCGGTTCATTGTGTAGATAGTTGTGTTGACATCTTCTCTCCAAAAGGTTTTTGCTACACCTCCTTGTATCAAAATTTTCCTAGTAGCTTCAACAACTGACCGGTTGTTTCTTTCTGCAATACCATTCTACAGTGGTGTCCTCTGTGCAGGAAGTTGTCATTTGATACCATTCTGTTCACAATACCTTGTGAATTCCTCATAAGTAAATCCACCACCTTGATCTATCCTCAGACATTTTATCTTTTTACCACTCTCTTTCTCACCTAAAGCCCTTAATTCCTTGAACTTACCAAAAGCTTCAGTCTTATCCTTCAAGAATGTGACCCACATCATCCTTGAGCAATCATCAGTGATAATCATAAAATATCTGTCACCTTGAATTCTTTTTTGTTCTTATAGGTCCACAAAGATCTGTATGAACCAAATCTAACAAGTGCTCTGCTAAAAAAGATTTTATTTTGAAAGTTGAAGAAGTCATCTTTCCTAACTGACATTCTTTGCAAAGAGCATTAACCGGTTTGTCTAACTAAGGAAAACCTCTCACTGTCTTGGACTTACTTACTTTAACAATGTTATCAAAGTTTATATGACAAAATCTCCTATGCCAAAGCTATCTATCATCTATTTTTGCAATAAAATAGTTGCTAACTTTAGAATTAAGATGAAACAGGTTACCTTTAGTTTGTTTCCCGATTGCAATCAATTCACTTTTGTTGTCAAAGGTTTTGCACATACCATTTTTAAACTCTAGTGGGTATCCTTTTCCATTGAGTTGTGCCACACTTAAAATATTGTGCTTTAGTCCTTCAACCCAGTAGACATCATTTGCACTGCTCTTCCCATTAAGAGAAATAACTCCTTTACCTTTAACCATGCAGGGTGAGTCATTGTCAAATCTAACAACACCGCCATCAAATTATTTCAAGGAAAGAAATTTGCTCCGATCACTGGTCATATGATGTGAACAACCACTATCAATGATTCAATCATCAGAGTTATCCATCGTAGATACTAATGCCTTCTGGTCTGATATCTCTTCCTTAATAGCCACAAACACAATACCTTCACTAGCATCACTATCATATTCTTCATCAATGATACCACTATCAATAGCAATAAGACAATCTCTTTTTCCTTAACCCTTATACTTCTTGAATTTATCTCTCTTGTGTTCATTTTCACCATTAGGACAATTAGCCGCTATGTGACCAATCTTGTTGCATGCAAAATATTTTAAAGGTAATTTACCTATGTATTTACCAGTGCCTCTAAGCAATCACTTTGCCAATAATGCTTTGAGCTCCACTAAACTATCTTCATCATCAACATCTCTGCTGGAATTATATTCATAACCATGACTAGTATCTCTACTTTTTCTCACATATGGGTTAGAAACAAAAGCTCCAAATGCAGACTCAAATTTCTGTACACTACCATCATAACCATTTAATTCAAAAGTAGTAAGCTTGCCAATGATGGAGTCAAGAGTTACTTATTTTTGTCAATGGACTTCAGCTCTTGAATAGCTGCAACTCGAATAGCATAGACCGGTAGCAGGGTTCTCAATACCTTACTGATTAGAGTGGCATCTTCCACTTTCCCTCCTGCACTCTTAATTTCACTGACTATCTCTTTTATTCTTTGACCATACTACTAGATATTCTCACCTTCAGAAATCCTCATGTCATCAAACTTTCCTCTTAAAATCTCTTCTTTAGCAATATTAACATGTTCATCATCACTATAAATCTCTTCAAGTTGTTTCCATTTTTTATATGAAGTCTCAAGACCATGAACATCTACATATTCAACATCAGACATGGAACTGATAATAGCCTCCAATGCTTGATGATTTTATTGTTGTTCTTTCTTCTGATCATCAGTCATAATTCTAGTAGGTGCAATATACTTAATATCTACATGATCCCAATACTGACTTCCCAGACTTGATGTAAATCTTCATTATGTCGCTCCATATCCTATAGTCTTCTCTATTGAACTTCAGACCTTCCTTCTTCATCATGATCTAGCAGATCTTTTCCTCAAGCTGTTAGGCTTAAACCTTAGAGGACTTGAGATTCTCTAATACCAATTGATGGTATGTTGAAAGAACAAGTATCCAGTAGATTACTGAGAGGGGGGGGGGTGAATCAGTAAATAGAAAAACTGATACAAACTTCCCAAACTCAAATTCAAACATACAAATTAAACTTATCAATGAAATACCACTATCAAGATCAATACTCATAAAAATATAGGTTGACTTTTACAACAACTTAATAGTTAACAACATTAACTTGTAAACATCCAAATGCTTTATCATATGCCAATGCTTCATTTCTCAATGCTTTAGGTTATCATGCCTTATCAAAAATAGTTAAATAGTTAATCAAATCAACCATAAGATCATAACCACAAAAACATTTACCACATGACACAAGTATTTATATGTGGAAAACCCAAATAGGGAAAAACCACGGTGAGATAGGAATCACAAGATAATATCTGAACTCTTTTGAAGTTCGCCCTGTTAGGAGCTGATATGGTTTACCTAGCTTGCTCACACTTCTCCTGTTGGTGTTGCTCACTCCACCAACTCCTCTAGGAATTTATATGCTTCAAGGCCTCCTAGTCCTTCTCAAACTTTGTTAGGGCTATTTCTTTGTCCACCTTAAGGTGACTTTCAACAAGTGTCTTCACTAGGAACTCTACCAATTCAATGTTCTTCACTAGCTCTCAATCCTTCAAACTGACATTTGGTCACTCTCACCCCCAATGTTGTCATGTTTTTTGCAAAGGTGTGGAGGTGTTCACTCAACATGGGATTTTGTCAACAAGGTCCTTTTTTTTGGTCAACAATGCTCAAAAAGAGGGCTACTAGGAAAGAGTCCCAATTAGGCCTCCTAAAATGGGTTTTTAGGGATTTTTGGTCATATGGTCCAAAAGACCCAAAAAAGAGTTTTATGATTCTTCAATAACTCATTGAAACCCAAGAGATTTAGTTGGTTTTATACCCCCAAGTGTCTCTACAATTCCCTAACCCAAAAATGAGGTTTTGCTATGGTTTCAATGGCTTTTAGGATTGTGACTGTCCAACTTTGTGAAAAGGGAATCAAATGGATTTTCAAAGCTTCTCCTTTCATCTACAACTCTATATGGACCTAATAAACAATGCCAAATTCTTAGGCTAAGGTTTTGGTTTCACCCTTGCATTCTTTTGTCATTTCTCCACCTTGTCTTCCTAGCCGGGTTGCAACAAGACTCACATAGAGCAAGGTGGAAACAATGGTAAAATTCACTCCCAGAACTCATCCTTGCATATTTACAATTTAAATTGGGTTTCCTACCATGTACCAATAGGCCATGATGGTAGCACAATGGGATTTTATGGGGCAACCATTTTTCACTGATAAGCTATTTACAAGCCAAAACTGGCTGTTTGAAAACAAAACAGTAAAAGAAATAACAAGACCTATCTACAAAGCATGAAATGGATTTATTGGAAGTAGAATACACCAAAGAAAAACTATCCAAGTTTGGATCAATGGATTCAATCCATTTGTATTCACTCTTTTATACAAAATAAGACAGAAATAATGATAACAGTCTGAAAATGAGTGGTTTCAGGTTGTCATTCACAAAAATCAATGCTTCCAACCTTGGTATCCATGAAAGAGAGGGTTTAAATAGTCTTCCCCATGTGTGGAGGCATCTTAGGACAATGTTTGAACATCAACTCCACTGCTAAACTCTTTTACGACCAAGTTGTCATGACGACTTTTACAAACATTTTGCCTTTCTCACTTAGGCAACCTATTACAAGTCATTACTAACTTCTTTTTAAACATTTCTAAGGCTATTTTTAACCCCTCTAATACTTTAACCAAACTATGTCTCTTTTGGTAAGGAAGCGACAATGGGAGAATTAGCAGGAAGTGGCAATGAGAAAATTCAAAATTCAAATTCTTTGCAAGGCGGGAACTCTGGTTCCAATGGTGGGAGCAGCCAGATCAATGTAGTTGGTCCCATAGGAGAGAAGGATAAGCCTCCAGACATTTTGAAAGCTATTGCCATTCAGCAGACTAGTGGTACTCTGCCAGGAAATACAACATCTTCCTCTAGGCCCTTGGGGGAAGGGTCCAGCAGGGGACCCATCCAACATGACGACTCATGGGAGAGCGGAAAATAAACAAAAAAATGGTCTTCCCTCTTTGGAACTAGACCAACTGGTAAATCCTCATTTCCTCCTGTTAAGAATATTTCTGATCCTTCTGGTGGAAATTTTTCTATCTCTATCCCTGAGCTAGTTTTGAATCACAATATAAATAGTATGTCAAATTCCTTGGTAGGCAAATTTATGGGATCATGTCCTAATATTGAAGTTGTTAGGGGTTATGTGAAACAAAAATGGGCCCTTAAGGGTAATGTAGAAATTTCAGCCTTACCTAAAGGCCTTCTATCTTTTACTTTTTCATGCGAAGAAGATAAACTTATGATTCTCTTTGGGAGTCCCTAGTTGGTAGGAAAGACAACCTTGGTTCTTCATAAATGGCATCCAAATCTGAATATGAATGACTCTCTCTTGGCACAAGTTCTAGTTTGGGTAAAGCTACCAGGCTTGCACTTGAATATTGGGCAAAAAACATCTTCTTTGGAATTGCAAACTCCTTTGGTGAACTACTTTCTATAGATCCAGTAACAGCCTCAAAAAGGAGACTCACTCATGCTAGGTTCTGTGTAGGGATAGCCCATGATGCAAATATGCTAGAATAAATAGATTTAGTATCAAATCTGGGAACATGGAAGAAACATATTGAATATGAATCTATTCCCTTTGCCTGCTTCCATTGTAAAAAAGTACGCCACTGGGCAAAATCCTGTCCAACCAAACCGAAGGTAGAATCCAAGTAGCCTAAGCCCCATTCTGAGAACCAAAGGGTGCCAGAAAAAGTGGTATTACAAGTTAAAAACCCAAGGAATAAAGAAGAAAACTCAAACCATTTTAATCCTATGGGAGAGTAGAAGGAAGTGCCCCCAACTTCTATCTCTAGTCCCTTAACCCAGGAAGCACTGAGTAACGTTTCAACCAAAGCCAACTTTCTGGTTACTTCTCAAACAGGGGAGCTGAAAGATCAAACTGATTACCCAAATGCTATAGCTGAAGTGGTAGCTAACAATTTTGAGGGAAAGGAACTACAAGAGAAATATGATCAACCTGAAGAAGGAGAGATCCCTAACTCCCAAGAAGAAAAGATTGACTCCTCTCTGCTCATGCCTAGTCTTGAAATACAAGAAGCCCAAAAATGTGCAATTTTGGGTCTGAACCTTTCGGACTCAGATCGGGGCTCAAAAATAGCTATCAGAGATTCAAATGCTTCTAGAACCCCTAATTGGGGTAACGAAGAAGAAATTTCCAAATTCCTCAGCAACTCGGAAGCGGCTCCTGAGACAGATGCTGAGTGGAAAATTCCAAAGCATAGGAATAAGAAAGGAACTACTCCCTCGACCTCTCTTCTAAGGAAATCTAGTAGAATAGCTCAATTTGATGTTGGGTATACCTCCTCTTCCCCAGGTCGATCCTCTAACCATATAGTCAGAAACAAGGAGGCCAACAAGAACATTGCAGATGGAACCCAGAAGACTCTTAAGGAGTTAGGAATTGCTAAGTAACTATGAAGATTATTTCTTGGAATATTAGGGGACTCAATAATCCCCATAAGAATGATATCATTAGGAATATGATAAGGGACAGTAAACCTAATATTTTTCTAATTCAAGCAACCAAAATGAGTAAAGAAAAAGTTGAATCATTGAAGTTTTTCAAAAATGTAAATGTTAGTGGCGACAGTTCTGAAGGTGCTTTAGGAGGCATAGCTACCATTTGGAACCTTAATTCTGTCAAAGGTCACGTTATTATTCAGGATAACAATTTCTCTTGTATCAAATTTGAGCATTTAAAAGATGGTACTTCATGGGTTCTCACTAACATTTATGCTCCCAACACTTTGAAGGCTAGAAATTCCTTCTGGAAAAAACTTATTCAAGCTAGGGACAGCTTCAGAAATCTTAGCTGGTTGGTTATGGGAGACTTCAATACTTCTTTGAGAGAGGAGGAAAAATATGGAGGAAGCCCCTCTCAGCTAGAAAGTAGGTTGGCCCTTATGGATTTCATAAATTCTCAGGCTCTTAATGACTTGGAAATGCAGGGATGCAATTATACTTGGACTAACAGGAGAACTGGTAATGATCTTATCCAAGTTCGTCTTGATAGGACTCTCATCTCTGACGACTGGTATAGTCATTATTTATGTTCTCTGTTGGCCCACATTCAGGCTGGATCAGATCACTTTCCTATCACCTTCATTGCTGACTCCATTAATAGAAGGAGAAAATTCCCCTTCAGATTTGAAAAAATATGGACCCTTCACCCAGACATCAAAAGTAATATCCAAAAATGGTGGAGCATCCAAGTTGAGGGAACTGCTATGTATAGAGTTATTAAGAAGCTTAAAAGTGTAAAGGATAACATAAGACTCTGGAATAAATCTAGCTTTAGGAACATTTTTGAGGCCAAAGGCAAAGTCCAGGAAGACCTTAAAGAAATAAATGCTCAAACCCAGAGAGATGGTTTCAGTACTATGTCCATTGCTGATGAAAATGAGATTCTCAAAAAATACCATGATATCATTGCCAAAGAGGAAACCTTCTGGAAGCAGAGATCTAGATGCTTTTGGCTTAAGGAAGGAGATAGGAACACAAGATTCTTCCATATGTCAACGATCAAGCATAAAATAGCTAATAGGGTTACCAAACTAGTGGTGGATAATGGGGAGATGATGAAGGAGGATGAAATTAGGAATGAAGCTAAAAGGTTTTTCTCAAAACTGCTAAAGAGGGATCACAGTTTGGAAGCTGAAGCTCAATCTTCTTTTCTTCACAACATCCCTTGTCTCATTGATGAACAAAATAATGCCTCCCTTTCTTCCATTCCTTCGATTTTGGAAATTAAAATGTTGTATTCTCCTTCAATGGTAACAAAGCGCTTGGCCCGAATGGTTTCCCCATGTTTTTTTTTCAAGAATTTTGGGATATTGTCAGGAAAGATGTTTCCAATGGGGTTAAGGAAATTTTTGGGGCTAGAAAACTTTTGAAAGAAATCAATGGTACTTTTATTTCTTTCATTCCCAAAACTTAAGGCGCTGACTCTATGGACAAATTTTGACCTATTAGTCTTTGCAATTCCTTTTATAAGATTATCTCTAAGGTTCTAACTTCCAGATTTTTGTCTGTCCTTCCTACTCTTATTAATCACCAACAAAATGGTTTTGTCCCTGGATGACAAATTCTTGACTCTATTAAAACTGTCCATGAGAACATCCACTCTCTTGTTAAAGAAAAGAAGAAGGGTCTCATCCTCAAGCTTGATCTCTCCTAAGCCTATGATAGGGTTGACTGGTATTTTCTCATGAAGGTTCTTATGTCTTTTGGTTTCTCCTCCAGAGTTTTGGATCTCATCACCCAACTTATCACCTCTGCCTCTTTTGCTGTCCTTGTCAACGGTTCCCCATCTCCCTTCTTCCAAGCTTCTAGAGGTCTAAGGCAAGGGGATCCTATTTCCCCCATCCTCTTCATTATTATGGTAGAATGTTTTGGAAGGACTATGGAAAATATGGTTTTGCAAGGCTCCTTTAAGGGTCTCCAACCTTCCTCAGCTGATCTTGTTTGTTCTCATCATCAGTTTATCGATGACACTATTACAATGGGGGAATCTAGTATCTCTGAGCTAAAATCTTGAAGAGTACTCTTTGTAAGTTTGCCTCTACTTCTGGTCAACTAATTAACTGGACAAAAAACAAAGTTTTTTTCATCAATTCCCCTGAGAGAAGACAATAGAGAATCAGTAGAATCCTGGAGTATAGGATTACTGATCTTCCTACTACCTACCTTGGTCTCCCCATGGGCACTACACCTCTTGACTCCTTCTAGAGTTCTCTAGTGGACAAATTCCATAAAAATTTAGTTGGCTGGAAAGGAGCCCTCTTAAGTTAGGCTGGAAAGCTCCAACTTCTTAAAGCTTCTCTTCAAAGTATTCTGATTTACGCTCTTAGCCTTTTCAGAATTCTAGTTAAGTATGCTGATGCAATCAAGAAAATTCAAAGAAGATTCCTATGGTCTGGGGTTGAGGACAAGAAAAGAATGTCTTTGGTGGCTTGGGACCAGGTCTGTAGACCGAAGAGCCAAGGAGGTTTGGGCCTGAGGAGAATTTGAACCTTAAATGAAGCTCTCCTGTCCAAACAAGTCTGGAGAATGTTTCATTTAGATACCGAATGGTGTAAAATTTCGCGCAGTAAGTACTCTCTTTATTCCTCCTCTCTTTCTTCTTTTATCAATTTGGATCTCAGTATTAATGGATCCCACATATGGAATCATACCTCTAAATGCAAAGAAAGTATAGCCAAAGGAGTGATCTGGAAAGTTGAAATGGTAGGAAAGTTAAATTCTAGGAGGATCCTTGGCTTTTTGATAAACCTTTGTTAGAATTCAATGAATGGCCCCCCCATGCTTCCTCTTGTATTAGAACTTTTGGCTCCTTAGTTGCTGAGTACTGGACTGGTAACAATTGGCAGAATATAGAAAGCATCCATCCAAGCCTTTCTTACCCCCAAAATCAATTTCTTCTTCTAACCATCCTCCAAAATAAAATCTTGACCCTTGACAACCTTAAAAGAAGAGGCTTTGCCTTCCCTAATAGATGCGCCTTATGCCTTTAGGAAGAAGAGTCGGTGGACCACCTTGCCATCCATTGCTCCTACTCAACCTCAGTCTAGGATAGATTTCTTAAAAGTTTTAGCATTGAATGGGTGTTTCCTAACACTATCAGAGATCTGTTTTCCTCTTGGAATATAAAATGGACTAACTCATTTTTGAGATCTTTGTGGCAGCTATCTCTTCCTCACATCCTATGGGGACTATGGAAAGAAAGAAATAATAGAATCTTTAGGGATGTTTCCTTCAATCAGGATATTATGTTCCAGAAAATTCAATGGGCGATTCTGGAAAATATAGGGATCATTGAGGGTCCTTGTTTCTCGAACAACTCTCTGGAATCAAACATCTTAAGTGCATGGAATTTGAAGATTACCAACAGTTCTAACTCCAACCATAATAAAAGACTTGAAGCTAGATGGAAACCCCCCCTCATTGTTGGTTCAAAGTTAATTTTGACGGTGCTGCCAAAGGTAACTCGGGTCCTTCAAGTTGCGGAGCTGTTCTTAGAGATGACAAAGGAATTTGCAAGGAAATGGTTGTTGTCCCTATTGGAACCCAAACCAACCATAAATTTGAAGCAATGGAAGCTCTCCAAGGTATTCTCCTAGTTAAAAAATGGAATTGTCCCTACCTATGGATTGAAGGGGACTCAAACAATATCATAAAATGTCTTAAGGGGATCTCTAAACCATCATGGTCGATCAATAATATAATCATCACTACTATAGACCTTATTAGCACTTTAAAAAAAAGCTACATTTCCCACATTTACCAGGAGCCCAATGGCTCTACTGACTGGGCTGCCAATGTGGTGGTTAACAAAGAGGAAATGATTACATGGACGGGAGAACAAGGACTCCCCAAAAATGTTAGGCAAATCATTTTTAATGATCGATATAGAAGCACTCCAAAGATTCTTGATGGACATAATAATAATGAAAAGGACTAATTGGAGTACTTCAAGTCAGTATAATAATGAGAGACTCACTCATTATAATACCTATGGTAGTAGTTCCCACACTTTTTGAGTAACTTTGATAGTTCTGAAAAGCTCTCCGGCTAATTTGCTTTGCAAGTTTCAAAATTTGGCTTTGAACAGTGACAACATGGGTGGTAACAAGAGGTGATACAAACCAAGTAGCTGCAAAGAATGGAAATAGACGGAGGAGGTTTGGGGTATTCTATAGAAGGGTGGTTTCTCAAAATTCATGGAGAGACTCCATGGACGAGATGGCATGGTCACCAGTCTTTTTGCAAAAACTGGAGAAAGGGTATGCTGAAAATGGGAGACCAGACTATTGAAATCGATGAAGATCTAATTGTCCAAGCCACGAGCCTCACAAGAGAAGGTTGCAACTTCTACAGAGATAGGAAAGTCAGTAAGGAAGCTATTGAAAGATACCTGGACACCGAGAAGGAGAAAAAATGACTAGTAAAGTTGAGCAAAACCTACTACCTGCCTAGGGCTTTTGCCAAACCCTGGTGGGAGGTCCTCTTTAATTTAATGTGCTATATCACTTTAGATGGTAGGTTCACAAAAGTTTATGGTTATCACTTCATTCTGCTGAATCATTTTAGGCACAATGAAAAGGTTAATTTCCCTTATTTTCTGCTCTACTCGATGAATGATACTATTAAGGCTGACAAAGAGAACCCTTTGGGAGATACTGCCATGCATCAAGGCCTAATGGTCCTTATTTATGACCATCTCAAGGCCAAGCAAATTGCCCAGATGCAGCCCTCTGTGGATTCTGAGGATGAGGGGTCTGACCCTGCCTTCTCAGGGGAAGAGGAGTTTGACAGTGACACTTTGAGTGATACTGAGGACAACATGGATGTTTCAGATTATGAAAGTGGGAAGAAGAGGAAACACATCAAAACTAGACCTTCTTCCTCTAAGGGAAAAAATCCTAAAGGTAGATCCCAGATTAGCATTTCTTTGGAGAAGGAGGTATCAGAGGACTCTGAGGAGGAGAACCCTCAAGGGTTGCTAAAGAAGAAGACAAAATCTCACACCCAGACCAGGAAAAATCACAAGAAGAAGGAGGAGATTGTTAAGGAACCAGAAGTCCACAAGCAGGTAAGGATCTTGGAAGCCAAACAAATTCTAGAGAAGGAGACCATGGAAGAGGCTCTCAGGGTTGAAGACACAACTACTACCTGGGACACCCCTAAAAAGGAACAGGCAACCCCTAGAAAAGATGACCCCCCCCTAACCCTCCCTCAGAGGGTATGCAAAGTTTCATGGATACAATGGAGTGGCTTATTAATGGTTACAAGAAAGCTGTGGACGAAAACAAAAAACCTTGCAACAAAATCCTAATTTTGGAAATCATCAATACTGGGGAAGGGAAGACCATGGCTAATTACATAGAGGACTTGAAAAGTACCAGTGCTAAAGCCAAAAACATAAGAGATGCCTTCAACCCCAGGTTTGAAAAAATAGAGAAGGATTTGCTAGAAAGGAAAAATCTTGTTGATGTTAATGACCAAACTATCTTGAATACTGTTAGAAAAGTCAACAAAATTGAGGAGTGTCAGAAGAGCATTGCTAAATAGAGCCTAAGCATCCTAAAGATCTTAGCTAACAATACCAACACTCTCATCAAAAAACTGGATGAAGAAAAGGAAATCCTGGATATTGACCCGGATACTGAAGGAACAGGGGAAGTTCAAGGTCCCAGAACCCGTACTAGAGGAAAAAAGAAGGAAAAGAAACCTAACAAGGAGCTGGAAGACCTCAAAGCTATCGAGGCCTCTTATTACAAGCTGGTGAAAAAGGCGGAGGACCTGTTGAAGAAAAAAACTGTGTAGCACCTTCTTTGTTTCTTTGTTTTTGTTTGTTTAGCTATCCTTTTGGTTTGCTGGTTTTTATTGGCAGTCTTTTGTATGCAGTTCTTAAGCACTGGAATTTTTGGTGTCTTATTTTAGTCTCCTATGTTAAAGGTTTCAGGTCCTGAAAACCTATTTTTTTAATTAATCAGAACTATGCCTCTTTTGACCATCTAGAACGCATCATTGACTTCTCAAACCAAGAACAACCAACAAAGTGCAAACCTAGAAAGAAACCAACTAAACTAGGCAAACACTTGACTCAACCTAGACTCTAATCAAACACATTGGACCCTCTTGGAGTGCTTATTGGAAATCTGACTTTGCTAAGATCAGTACCAGCCAAAATTGAAGAAGCACTATTAGCCTAAGTCCTAGGTGCTCCTGCACCATTCTCCCAAACAAAACAAAATTAAGTGACCTCTTTTGGGATCAGATTCTGATTAATGCCTAACTTTTTGAACTTTGTCTCAGGCACCCATATAGCCTCTGCATCATCTATACCCTACCACTTAATTAGGTGCTCCCAATAAGTTTGGTGTCTTGTCTTGTTAGCGATCCTTGAACTCATTATCTTCTCAGCCTTTGGACTTGGTTTTGCTGGCATTTCAAGGTTATTTGCATCATCTTCTATCTCCATTTGACTGTGATCTAAACCCAGAATTGGCCCTTTGTAAGCCACTAAATCTGCTATATTGAAAACTGGTGACAATCCTATTTCACTTGGTATATCCACCTTATATGCATTTTCTCCATACTTGGGTAAAATGGCACATGGACCCAACCTTCTCATCTACAACTTGTTAGGTATCCCTTGCTGTAGCCTTGCTCTGTTGAGGTGTACCATGACAAGATCTCCTACTTGGAATTGTAGGTTCTTTCTTCTCTCATCAACCTTTTGTTTGATCTTAGCTATTTTATCTTTCAATGCTTGCTTAACTGATTCATGGACCTCTTTCATAGACTGAGCAAAATCTTCAGCATATCCACTCCTTGTTGTTGCATTCCCTAAGTCTCTTAGTTCAAGTATACCCCTTGGGTGAAGACTATAGATCACCTCAAAAGGGCTCTTGCTTGTGGTTCTATTTATGGTATCATTGTAAGCATATTCAACTTGTGCCAACACTTGATCCCATGTCTGACCATATTCCTTGGTAAGGCACTTCAATAGGTTTCCTAAGCTCTTATTTACCACCTTAGTTTTTCCATCTATTTGTGGATGGTATGTAAACCCAGAAGATAGATTGGTGCCAAGCTTTTGCCAAAGTGTTTTCCAAAAATGACTCATAAACTTTGAGTCCCTGTTTGAAACAATGCTCATGGGCAATCCATGTATCCTTATCACTTCCTTAAAGAACAATGAGCAATATGACAAGCATCATGAGTGGTCTTGCAAGGTACAAAGTGGGAAATCTTACTAAACCTATCCACTATGACATAAATGCTATCAAATACCTGCTTTGTCCTTGGCAAACCCACTACAAAGTCCATACTAATGCACTCCCAAGGTCTATTTGGTATGGGAAGAGGTTGGTATAAACCAGCATTTTAAGATGTTACCTTGGCCTTTTGACAAACAATACAAGTTTCCACATACTTCCTAACATCTTGATTCATCCTAGGCTAATAGTAATACCTTTGGACTAACTCTTGAGTTTTGTTGACCCCAAAATGACCACTAAGACTACCATTATGCTTCTCTTGTATGAGATTTTCTCTTAATGAACCTCTAGGCACACAAAGTTGCCTTCCCTTAAACAATAACCCATTTTGCAAGGTATAATAAAAAAAATCACTATGGAAATGGTTTTGATACTCTTTGCATACCTCATAGGCATTGGAGAAATATTGATCATCCAGGTATAGGTCTTTAAAATTGTCAACACCTATGCTTCTCAACTGAATTTCTTGGGCTGTCAAGAGTCTTTGACTCAATGCATCAACAACCCTGTTTAGTTGACCATTTTTGTGCTTGATTGTAGATGTGTAGGCTTGCATATATTCTATCCACTTCATGTGCTTGTGATTGAGCTTGTCTTGTGAGTTTAGGAATCTTAAAGCTTGATTGCCTGTGTAGACTACAAATTCCTTAGGAAGGAGATAGTGTCTCCACTTCCTCAAAGCCTGTACTAATTCATATAACTCCAAGTCATATGAGGATTATTTTCTCTTAGCATCACTTAGCTTCTCACTATGAAAATCTATTGGTTTTTCTTCTTGACTTAGGACAACACCTACTGCAACATTGCTTGCATCACATTCCATTGTGAAGAGCTTCTCAAAACTAGGCAACACCAAAACTAGTTGAGTGGCTATCCTTTCTTTCAAGGTTTCAAAACCTTTATTTTCTTTTTCATTCCATTGAAACTTTTCCTTCATTCCACCTTTGATAGTGTCCAACATTGGTGCACATATAGCATTGAATTTCCTAATGAATTTCCTATAATATTGAGCTAGACCATGGAAGCTTCTCACCTCTATTGTTGACTTGGGAGTAGGCCAATTTACTATGGCTTCAACCTTGCTAGTATCCATCTTGAGATTTCCATTTGACAACACAAACCCAAGGTAAGCCATCTCCTGCTTCAAAAATTCACACTTGTCCAAGTTCATGGTTAGCTTCTCCTCATACAATCTTTACAATACAATTTGCAAATGCTTAATATGATCTGCCCTATTCTTGTTGAAAATGAGAATATCATCTAAATATACCACCATAAATTTACCTATGAAGTCCTTCAACACCTCATTCATGAGCCTCATGAAGGTGTTTGGGGCATTTGATAAGCCAAATGGCATTACTAGCCATTCATAAAGACCCTCTATTGTCTTGAATTTTGTTTTCCACTCATCACCTCCTTAATCCTAATTTGGTGGTATCCACTTTTAAGGTCAATCTTGGTAAAGTATTTGGCTTCCCCTAAAAAATCCATTAGGTCCTCTATTTCTAGGAATTAGAAACCTATATCTAATGGTGATCCTATTTATAGCCCTAGAGTCAGTGCACAATCTCCAAGTACCACCTTTTTTTGGGGCTAAGACAGTAGGTACAACACAAGGGCTAATGCTTTTCCTAATTAGGCCTTGGTCTAAAAGCTCTTGAATTTGTTAGCAATTTTAACATTTTGTTGGGGAGTCATTTTATAGGCCGCTTTTTTAGGTAGGGATGCCCCGGATATGAAGTCAATTTGATGGCTTATGGCTCTTTTAGGAGGTAAGGTGGATTGTTGTCCATTACTCACTATCTCTTTGAATAGTTTCAATAGGTCTTTAAACTCTATTGGCAAATCTGGTTTCTCCTTCTTATCTTCCTCTTTAGGTTTCATCACTAATGCAAAACCTATTCCTTCACCTTCCTCAAGGGTCTTCAAGAACTATTTTTCACTCACCAAAAGGACATTAGGACCTCCTGCTCTCTTTTCACCTGATTGTATCTTGAATGTGACTCCATCTTTCTTGAATGAATATGCATTCTTGGCTCCATCATGAATAGATTGTCTATCAAATTTCCATGGTCTTCCTAATAGAAGATGGTATGCATCCATGGGTAGGACATCGCATAAAACTTTGTCCTTATACCTCCCAATGGTGAATTCCACCCATGCTTGCTCATTTACCAAGACATGTTGGCCTTTATTCAACCAAGTGACCCTATATGGGTTGTTATGAGGAATCTATTGCAACTTGAGCTTACTCACTACCTCTTTTGACACAATGTTGTCTATTGACCCTGAGTCAATTATCACCTTACAAACTTTGCCCATAATCTTGCATTTGATTCTAAATAGTGATCTCCTTTGGTTAGGCTCTTCCTTGACAGGTTCTTTGATCAAAGTTCTTCTTATCATTAGGTTGTAACCTACCTCTGATTCTAAAGCTACTTCTGAGGTCTTACTACTTGAGGACTCTTCTTGAAGGTAGTTTGCCCTTCTCTCACCACTCTATGATGAAGATCCCTTCTCTGGACATCTATATGCTGGATGACCAAGCTGATTGCAATGGTGACATTTCATTGAGGCAAAATATGATGAACCCCTACCTTGTCCACTAATTCTTCCTCTAAAACCACTATTTGACCCCCTTCCTCTACTAGATCCACCTCTACTTGAACCAACTTCTTGTTGCTTAGTGAGTTTAGACTCACCTTGAGTTCTTTGCTTTGAATTTCTTCCTCCAAAGTCTCCCCTATGGCTTCTATTTTTTTTTCCTCTACCTCTGCCTCTGCTACTACTTGAATCATGTTTCCTTTTCAATTTTTCTTCCACTTTAAGGGAAAGTTGATAGCTTTGATGTACTATCTTTGGGCTCAATAGACTAATTTCCTCTTGGATATTCTATCTTAGTCCATTTAGGTATCTAGCTACCTTAAGGCTTTCTTCTTCCACAACCTAAGACCTAAGACTAAGTTTGTGAAACTCCTCCATATAACCACTTACATCAAGGTCTTTTTGTCTTAGGTTTTGTCTTTTCCTATGGATCTGCACTTCATAGTCATCAAGGAGATAGGCTTCTTTTATTTTGACTAACATCCCTTTCCAAGAAGAGATGGGGTTTTACCCACTTTCTTCCTCTCATCCTGCACAAATTTCCACCATGTGAGAGCGGCTCCCCTCATCCTAGAATTGGCCACTTTGACTCTTTGAGCTTCAGTTATGCCTTCACATTGAAAATAGTTCTCCATGCCCTCTATCCATTCTAGAACCACTTCTACTTCCATCTTACCAGTGAATAATGGTAATCCTTCTAGTGATTTACCACTTAAGGATTTCAATGCCTTTAGGAAAGGTTCCTGTTCCAAAACAATATTAGGTTTAGGTACTTTGTCTACTTCTGACACCTCTTTACCCTTCCCCCCCTACTCCTTCAACCTATACCAACACTTCATCTACCTTGGTTTTAATTTCACCAATCTTACCTTCCAATTCTGCCAATTTTTCCTTTAGGAGCCTATTCGCTTCCTCGTGATCATCCACTTTCTTTGCCAACTCTACATTTGTCACCATGTTGTCTCCAATAGACTCTTCCAATTCTGCGGACATCAGCTTTACCTAGCCCAAATCTTATAGGCTCTGATACCAATTTGATAGGGTTTACCTAGCTTGCTCACACCTCTTCTGTTAGTGTTGCTCGCTCCACCAACTCCTCTAGGCCTTGTTACATTTCAAGACCTCCTAGTCCTTCTCAAACTATTTTAGGGCTATTTCTTTGTCCACCTTAAGGTGACTTTCAACAAGTGCCTTCACTAGGAACTCTACCAATTCAATGTTCTTCACTAGCTCTCAAACCTTCAAAATTTCATTTGGTCACTCTCACCCCCAATGCTATCATGTGTTTTGAAAAGGTGTGGAGGTGTTCACTCAACATGGGGTTTGGTCAACAAGGTCCTTTTTTTTTGTTTCTAAACTCATCTTCCTTACCAATTTCAAGAAAATGCTCAAAAAGAGGGCCTACTAGGAAAGAGCCCCAATTAGGCCTCCTAATCCGGGTTTTTAGGGATTTTTGATCATATGGTCCAAAAGACCCTGCAAAGAGTTTTATTATTCTTCAATCACTCATTTATCCCCAAGAGATTTAGTTGGTTTTAGACCCCCAAGTGTCCGTACAATGCCCTAACCCAAAAATGAGGTTTTGCTAGGGTTTCAATGGCTTTTAGGACTGTGACTATCCAACTTTATGAAAAGGGAATCAAATGGATTTGTCAAAGATTATCCTTTCATTTACAACTTGGTATGGACCTAATAAACAATTCCAAATTCTTAGGCTAAGGTTTTGGTTTCACGCGTGCATTCTTTTGTCATTTCTCCACCTTGTCTTCCTAGTCGGGTTGCAATAGGACTCACCTAGAGCAAGGTGGAAACAATGGTAAACTTCACTCCCAGAACTCCTCCCTTCATATTTATAATTTTTATTAGGTTTCCTACCATTTCCCAATAGGCCATGACGGTAGCACGGTGGGATTTTATGGGGCAACTATTTTTCACTTATAAGCTATTTACAAGCCAAAACTGGCTATTTGAAAACAAAATAGTAAAAGAACTAACAAGACCTATGTACAAAGAATGAAATGGATTGATTGGCACTAGAACACACCAAATAAAAACTATCCAATTTTGGATCAATGGATTCAATCCATTTGTATTCACTCTTTTATACAAAAAAAGACAAAAATAGTGATAACAGTTTGAAAATGAGTGATTTCAGATTGTCATTCACAAAAATCAATGCTTCCAACCTTGGTATCCATGCAAGAGAGGGTTTAAATTGTCTTCCCCACATTTGGAGGCATCTTTGGCCAATGTTTGAACCCTAACTCCACCACTAAACTCTTTTAGGACCAAGTTGTCATGACAACTTTTACAATTTTCCACATCTTGCCTTTCTCTCTTAGGCAACCTATTACAAGTCATTACTAACTTCTTTTTAAACATTTCTAAGGCTATTTTTAACCCCTCTAATACTTTAACCAAACTATGCCTCTGTTTACCATCTAGAAGGCATCTTTGACTACTCAAACCAAGAACAACCAACAAAGTGCAAACCTAGAAAGAAACCAACTAAACTAGGCACACACTTGACTCAACCTAGACTCTAATCAAACAAATTGGACCCTCCTGGAGTCCTTATGGGAAATATGACTTAGCTAAGGTCAGTAAAAGCTAAAATTGAAGAAGGACTATTAGCCTAAGTCCTAGGCGATCCTGCACTAGGAGCCAAGCCTATTAAAGCTTTTACAAAAGTCCTTTTAAGAACTGATCCTATTAGGAATCACCCGGTTAAGGGATTGACTACAAATTCCTTGTTAGAAGTAAATACCCTACAAGGAGTAACCTTAGTAGAAGATTTGAAAATACAATCTAATGGACCACCTTGTTAGAGGATTTAATAAGTAACCAAGCTTGTTAGAGCTTACTCGATTAGGGGATTTCAATTCTACTTTGATTGTTAGAAAACAACAAGAGTTTCTTGATTTGTCTACATAGCACTACATTTTCTTGATCAGATCTATTTGAGCTTCTATTTGCCTTTACTCAAACTATAGACTCATTCTTCGGTTCGACAACCACACACTCAACTGATTTCTGCCAAATCTTGCCACCACTAAACAAAACAACTTCATCGACCTTAAATACAAATCAATTAGGTCAGTAACACAACAAAAATCTAATCCTCTCATCGATATTACAAGCAAGTCGGTACAAGCATGACCATTGGATTTCATAGCAATCTCTACACATCAATCAAGAAAACCTCAATCGCTCCTTGATTACTGCTTCATTGAGCTCAGTAACTCATCACGTGCTTTGCATTAGATGCAATACACTTTGTTCATTCCCTAGACAAATAATCACGTCAAAACATTTTGAACTTGTCTTCATACAATGACCTTACGTGTCACCATCATTACCGCTCAACATCAAATCATAAACCAACATAACCAATTCAACAACCTTAATCAGTTAGGGTTTAACAAAAAGAACTGATAGGGTTTACCGATTACGTAACATAGAAAGGGTTTAACCTTTTACTCCTATTACTAGTTCAACTCACAAAGTTACATACCGGTTTACAATAACCTTCACAAAGCTCTTCCTACCGGTTATAAGACAATATCAACAATAACAACAATATCAACAATATCATTATCGGTTCAATTGACATCAATGACAACATAACATATCATTAATGAAATCTTCATGAATCAATTCTGATCTCAATTCAATTCTTACATCAATCTCCATGCTCATATTATCATCGATAAATCATTTTATTAAACAAAATTGCCTAAAATCGTTGCGATCTCTCTATCTTTCGATTTCCCTTCCGAGGGGGCATACTCATTACATCAACATTATCAATGATTACATCATCAAAAAGTTGAGAAATTTTACAATTCTTCATTAAAAGTCAAGAAGAAAATCTTTTTTTTCAATCAAAGATTAATCGAATATCAATCAAATCAAATCAACTAAAACCTTGTTACTAGGGGCATCTTAACTAAATCATATCATATCAAGTTGATATTCTTCGATGTCAAATAAAAACAACCTCTAGGGGCATATCAGTTTTTTGTCCTCATATGAATCAATCTTCAAATTGGTGTTTAGTTTCATCATATCAAATCAAGTTGGACATTCTGTTTCGCTAATCGGTTCTTGTTCAATCAAGTTCGGAATCAGTTTTATCTCTTTACTCAATCGATTTTAGTTCAATCAAGTTCTAGATCGGTACTTGCTTCTTGATCCATCAAGTTAAAGAATGGTATCTTGCTCTTCATCGGTCCCAATTCAATCAAGTTCAGGATCGGTATTGCTTTGATCAATCTGTTCAGTTTCATTGCTTCAAATCAAGTTGACCATCTCAATCTTCATCAGTTTGTGATCCATCAAGTTTAGAACTTATATCTATTTGACATCAACTATTCTTTGAATCAATTCGTTGTTCCCACATCAATTCAAAGATGAGAAAATGTAATACCCTAAAAATGGTCACCTAAACCATGGGCCCCTAATCTCAACTACATCACCAAGGTCCTAACCAAAGGAAATTAAATCAATCTTGAGCACCTGATTAATTAACTCCTAAATCATCAATGTCACATGGCAAATAAATCACCTTAAATTAATTAAATATTTATTTAATTAATTAATCATTCCAAGTAAATCATTTTAATCAATTATCCTATTTATTTAATTAAATGTCCTAGCATATTTAATTAATAAATCAATTTTCCATTTAGTCATCAAAAAAGGGAATTAATTTGAAAAAAAAGGAATTAAATTGAGAAAATAAGTCAACTTGAGATATTTCTTTTTCTAAATTTGAGATAACTTGAGAAATCTTAGAAAAGCAATAAAAGAAATTAAATTGAATAAATCATTTTCTCTAAAATTAAAACTTCTAAGCAAATATTGAGGAAAGAGATTTAGTTGCATTGAAGAGGCTTTTTCTAATAAAAATCTTGAGCAAATAAGAGGAATGTGCATGGAATCAACTAATTTTATCTCAAGTGCATGGAATCAGCTAATGTTATCTCCAATACAAACTCAGACTTATAATCTCAATGCATTCAATCAAAAGCTTTAATTGGAATTTATCTCAAGATTAACTCAATCTAATCTTCTCTGAAACTGAATCAAAGCATCCAATTCTTTCAATTCACCTAGAGTGTTCTTTTTCTCGAGGAATCTCAACCGCTCATCATTAATTGATCTTGACCGTTGGTCTTTCTTTGCATTCTCTATAAATTCAACCTTTCATCTCTCATTCAAGACACCTTGGAGATTTATTGTTATTATGCAGTTTTTGTTGTAGAGTCATTGAGAATATTGTGCTTTGAGATTATTGCATCTTAGATTTTTGTATATTTAGTTTAATAATTCATAGCTTAACCTTGCATATATAGCTTAATATTACATCCATTTAGCTCAATTTTGTGCTCATATAGATTAAATCCTTCATCTTGTTGTAGTCTAGTCACTAGTATTGCTTGGATAAATCTGAGAGCAAGTCTATACTCGAATATTTTAGAAGGCAATAGATTGATTTGTTATGGTTTTTATATTCATTGAATGTAACTGTCTAACCATGCATGCAATGATTTATTAAAGTGTTTGTGCATTACAACTTACAGGTTACCACTTTTCACACATGCACGAAGTATATAATTGACATTGGTGAAAATATTTTGAAGCTAATGCCCAATAAAATTTACCAACACACTTGTCGAAGAATGGCTAAAAAGTATGGAAAAATTATTTTGAGAGCTTAAATCAAACTACAAGATTCCAATTAATTGTTGAAATGATTAAAAGTATGAATTTTAGAGAGACAATGAAAATTATTGGCTTAAGATCATCTGAAAAAAAAATAGTGAAAAAACTATGGTAAGAAATCTATTTGATGTGTATCAAGCAATTGGTTCAATATCACACTCTGTAGATGCAAATGTTAGTTGACGTGTTCTTACATCAACCATAATGGGCAAGAAAACTAAAAAGTCTCATTTAATAAGAAAAACAAGTAAGTCATTAAAGATAACTAGAACAACACTACACCATGCCTTAGGGAGGCATGAAAAAATTGAGGATCCCAACAATAATTCTCTTTGGGCATTTTCGAGTAGACTTTCATGAAAAAGACAAAGTTGTTGTTGATGCATTAAGAGAATTAATTGAAATTTTTTAGCATGACAACACAAGAGTTTCACCCAATCAAAGAGATGCTGTTAGAAGGTGAATTGGATCAAGAAATCGTGAGCCACATCTGAAACACTTTTTGGATATGACTCAAACACAATTTTATGAGAAATTCATTCAAACACATCCTCAAATAAGAATTAGTCAAAGGTTTTTTGAAATGAAAAAGCCCTTTTATGTTAAGATAAATCACGCATGCACTACATGTTGTATAATGCATATTGAATTTTCCATGCACTATGATATATATCGTCATATATGTTGTACTTTGCACACTAATGATGTTTTGCAGGAATGTGGTATACAAGCACCTCCAAATTCACCAAGAGATTTTATTTCAAGTGTATTATGTCAAAGAGATGATGGCTGCACCTTTATACGATTATGCATTTTAAAGGTTCATGTGCTACATGTGGTTGTTTGCAAATTTTGCATATATATATATATATATATATATATATAGAGAGAGAGAGAGAGAGAGAGAGAGAGAGAGAGAGAGAGAGAGAGAGAGAGAGAGAGAGCACATGAACTTGGAAAGACACTAGTCTCTTATGGAAAATACAAGTCAATTACATATGGAGTTAAAGGTGGAAAAGAGATGAAGAGATGTGAGCTGGTGAGTCAATATATACCTGTAGCATAGTTTATGAGTATTTTTTAGGAGAAACTAGTTTATGACTACATAATGCATACACATAGAGTGTGGTGGTTGGATGAGAAATTAAAGATATGCAAGGATACATTTCCTCTTGGTACCATCATCTCTATTTTATATTTTACAGTGAATTATATACTACAACCTCAAAATAAAGTGCAATCCCAATATTACCACTCTCAACAAGTAACTATTTTTGTACACATAGCGTTCATGCATGCACATGATAGCACAGAGTAGGATAGAAATATAGTAAGAGAATATCACTTCTACATAAGAAATGATTGTAGTCATTCAATAGAGTTTGTGCAAGGATTATTTCAACTCTATTATGAGAATTTAAGGGAAAGGAATATCAGATACAACCAACACATCATATGGTCGGATAACTGCACATCAAAGTTCAAGAATGAAAGGATATTTTATTGTTTGAGTTGGATGCATGTGAGGATTGGTGTACAATTTATTGGAATTTTAGTGAGGCTGGAAATGGAAAGGGAGAGTACGATGGCACGGGTGCATGTGTAAAAATATCCATTGCTAGAGAAGAACTAAAGTATGAAGGTGGTGCTAAGTTAACAAATACAACAACCATTGTGAAATGGTGTAACTCAATAATGGGACCAGGTAATCAAGGTAATTCTACCATTTTTAGAAATTTTTAGTTGATATCCGTGAATCTAATGTTGCAAGCTATGTAGATTGTTGTACAGTTATAGGATCAAGTGACTTGCACTCATTTAGAAGCGCATATGAAAGCTCACCAATTATTTATACTAGAGAGATTGTATGTTTTTCCTCATCATGTATGAATTTTTTGTGGGATGAGTGTGAATCACATCAGTGGGTTGATGGATGGTTTTGTAGACCTTTAGTTCCCATTGATGCATAATAACTTCCCAAACCACTATTGATGGACTAGATGGAAGTTTTCAAGGATTTTGACCATATATCAGATGTAGTGCAACTAGGTATTGTAACTTATTACTTAGTTCTTGGAAAATTTTAACTCATTTTATTTCATTTTACATGATTTTTGGTACTAATTTATCATTCAATAAAATACAGGTCATGTATATGCAGTTATTGTTGATGAAAACAATGAAGAAGGCATAGAGTACTTTTCGTGTTGTTGTATTGAAGCAAAAAAATGACAACCACAATCATTGATGGAGAGGGTATTGAGTATAACCCAATAGGATCTTTTGTTATAACATGATCATGGCTTAGAAGGTACCCTATGAAGAAATTTGATGTTTGGTTATTTGAGGACTTCAACATGCACATCCATATTCTTCATTACTCTAACCTTCTTGTTGCAGTGAATATTTAGCTGATTAAATATCATGGTAGACTACTCAATAAGAATTTATGGAAAGTTAGTGAATATGACCATGAGGAAATACTTGACATAATAAGGGTTCAAACTAATCCACAAGGTTCATTAGATTGATTCTATGAAAGGGTAGAGTGATTTTGGAAATATTGTATATATCCTTGGTAGAATTTTGTATATAGATGCCCATGAGCTAATTTGTACCTATTTAGAGGCCAAATTTTATATATAGATGGCCATGAGCTGATTTGTATGTATTTAGAGGCCAAATTTTGTGTATAGATGGCCATGAGTTGATTTGTATGTAATGAGAGGCCAAGTTTGGTATACAGATGATGCCCATGAGGTAATTTGTATGTATTTAGAGGCCAAATTTTGTGTATAGATGGCCATGAGCTGATTTGTATGTATTTAGAGGCCAAATTTTGTATATAGATGACCATGACTTGATTTATATGTATCGAGAGGCCAAATTTTGTATATAGATGATGACCATAAGCCGATTTGAATATATTTAGAGGAAAATTTTGTGGATAGATGGCCATGAGCTTATTTGTATGTATTTAGAGGCCAAATTTTGTATATAGACAACCATGAGTTGATTTGTACCTATTTAGGGATCATATTTTGTATATATAAGTGACCAAATAATTATAAATGCATAAATAAAATTTTGTAATAAATTGTGTATCTATGAATCTACTTGAAGTTCATGCACTATAATTTTGTTAATGTGTAATTCATGCATTATTATTTTCTCAATGTGTAATTTATGCATTATTATTTTGCAAATGTGCAATTCATGCATTATTCTTCTATCAATAAACAAAGAGATGTCATCGCGACAGTAGGGTGTTGAATATTTGAGCGACCTGGGACCCAATCGGAACCATGCCTAGCATATAAATTCCCACCTGGACATGCTTGTGTTGATAGTTAGTGGACACAACAAATAGTACAAGATTTACCCTATCTTGAAATTTTGCATTGCGTATGACAGATGATATTTGCATCAATAGAAAAATCACTTCCCTAAGAAAATGGCTTTGTCTCTTCACAATCTGAGATAGGTTATTGTAGAGGGGCCTCATGTGACCCTGTGGGTTCAAATGGATCATTTGTATGTGCCTCAAATTCTGAGAAATAACCCATCAACGTTCGATAATTTTTTGAACTTTGGGCACTCAAAAGATGGTGTTGCGACGGTAGCGCATTGAACGTTCGGGTTACTTGAGGACTCAACTAGGACCATGCCTAATATAAAAATTACCACCTAGAAGCGCTCACACTGATGGTTTGTGGATGTGATAAACAAAACTATATTTACCCTATCTTGCAACTTTTCATAGCATGCCACTGACAATATTCACATCAATAGAAAAATCACCACCCTAAGAAAATGGCTTTGTCTCTTCACAATTTGAGATAGGTTTTTGTAGAGGGGCCTCACATGACCTTGTGGGTTCAAATGGATCATTAATATGTGCCTTTTATTCTGAGAAACAACCCATCAAAGTTTGACAATTTTTTGAACTTAACACACTCAAGAGATGGTGTTGTGACAATAGGGCGTTGAACATTCAGGTGGCTTGTGTGTTGATAATTTTTATTGCTACCTCCAGTCATAAGGAGAAAAATACTTCCAAGTCATAGGACTAAGAACATAGAGCATACAATATGTACTATTAATAGATTGAAGACAAGAAAACACAACACAACAAGGCTTTTCTAGCCTTATTCACTTTGAGCCCCACCAAGCTTAGGAGGGTATTCCTAATTCCAAAATCGTGCATTTGATCCACATGCAATATTATTAATGACATGCAAGCTCATGGATCATGGGTGGTTCTAAGTCATGTAAAGATCCTACAAATAATAACAAATTCAGCCCCAATCCCCTTGACTTCAAATTTTAAATAGGACCAATAGAACCAACATATCACAGAAAATGCGAGGGGACACAAGGTATACATGCTCAGATTAGTTCTTGACAGTAGCCTACTATTTCAGAGATGCAACACTTTAAGAAAATTTAGACATGAAAGAAATGAAAAAAGGATAGAAACAAGGAAGTCAATGATTTAAACATTTTCTAAAACAAATTCCAACAGACCAATGCATATCATAGGGAACAGAGTCAACCACCAGATCATGAGTGAAAGTCCTCATAGTAAAATAATTCTAATTAGTGGATTATAAGCATTAATGCCTCACATTAATACAACCCATCTTATAAATTGCACAAGCTATTTGTATTAATCTATCACATATCTCAAGAATTCAATGTAACTTCCAAACATAATTTAATTCCTTCCTTGAAGGAAACCCATTATACACAGCCACACATTGACAAAATATTGTCAAGACAAATCAGATTATCCTTAATATTATGACTCGTATGAAGTTTGAGAATACAAATGGAGATAATTAATGCAACAATTTGGCATTCTATTCATTATTAATTGAAAATTACAGAGTGGGACTTAGTCCTCCCTTCACTGTAAATTTACCCATCCTTAGACAAGCATAGCCCTTCTTCTACCCACCCAAAGAAAATAAAATTTTCAGAACCTTTTTTCATGACCTTGGAATTCCTTTTATAATAGTAAGGAATGCAATAAGCTACCAACCATTTACATGTGTCCAAATTTAACCCACTACTATCCCATTCGCACGAGAATAGTATCCTGGTAAAACCGGTTGCCTCAGTCTCATCTTCTAGCGATACTGCCAGGTTAGTTTGAAGAGATACATGAAAGATTTTGTGTCAAGGTCAGAGTACTCCCATGATCACTAACCTCCTCATGAGCCAAGCTACCACTGACAATGGGTGGTTATTGATGCAAAGAAAACTAGGATGAAAGATTCTCATTGTTTTTCTCAGTGGGGGAGAAATTTAAGAGTTTCTAACAAGCAGGATAAAATGGCTCGAAACTCACATCTTCAACATTCCCACCCTTTGTTGTCTCCACAACTCACCTATTTGAAGGGGAAATACAGTTGACAGAGAGATTGGAATTATTTGCAGACTACAGGAAAAGCCTATAGTTGCACTCTGGTTTTTTAACATCTCTTTGACAACTGGTAGTATTTTCAATACCCCTTTGGCTACAAGGTGGGATGTCAGTATACTTTTCTCCAAGACTTCTGCAACTTTTCTATAACATTATCTTCTTTAGCCATATTTCCAAATGCCAAAACTTTGTTTTACTCTCTATGCACTTCATTTTGCGACTATTGTAAGCAAAGAAATAACTCCTTTCAACATAATCTGTTAATCACCATGAACTTATCCATCTCTCAGAACTGCGATATAGCTCATATATAATATCACCACTTTATTTTGATTGATCATACTATTTAAAACATAAAATGGTGATAGCTAGTTATCAGGCTCACACATTTGATCTCATTCGCACACTACATTTATCTATGGAAGTCAATATTTTTGGTTGTTTCTACATTAGAAAATTATTTAAGAGAATTATGATGACCTTGATTTTCTAACATCTATACATGACTCAGTAGCTACAATATCCCTCACACCAACATTTTTGGACTTTTACAAATTCACTAGGACATTCTTGCAATTTATACAACATCGCTAATAATTAGGGCTTGCATAAATTTTCAGGATCCTTCGCAGAATGGTAACTCTACATTTAATTCCCAACTATATTGTCATCTTCACTTTCTGCCAAATTAATGATATCCATAAGTTCCAAAATGACATTTTATTTTCTATTCATCTATAGGCATTCCTTCTCACCCATTGTTTAGATGGGAACTCACTCAAGAGAAGGAAACATTTTCAATGAGTTCCGAGCTACCTGAAACATCATTACCTAACCACAATTTTTTGGACACTTCATTAGGGCATAATAAAAACTCAAGACTCACTCAGATGCAAAAAATGAATTCATCAAACTCTCGAGTGTTAATCCTCACGTCTCACAACATTAACTCGTCACTTGACCAAATCCTCAAAACACTCCACTGAGTATCCTAATGAATACTACTTGGAGTTTGGAAAGATACTCTTTCTCATTCCCTAAGTCCCAAGTTGCTTTATATGACACATTCACACGGGCACATCAGATAAGACTAGGAGTCTCGATAAAATGCTCAAATTAATTCAACGTGCGTTGAGAACCTTTTGAATGCATGGTCCACATAGCTCATTGTTGCCATTTGATGTTCCAGTGATGCTCCGGTGAAGATTGATATTTACTAATTCTTGTAGATTCTTAGGAGTTGTTATTGATGGCAAGTCAGCCTACTGATTTGATCCGGTATGACATTTTGGATAACCGGATGTCTTGGATAAAGTATTTCTGGATTAAGGACTGGCAGTGTAGTTCAATATATAGTTTTGTCATTTCTGGTGAAGCAGGTTTTGTTTTCAGTGATTAGTGATTAGTTGGTTGGGTATATGAAGTAGATTATCACAACAATCCACCCTCCAACATTAATTCCTATACCTATTTGAAGATCTGGTGTCCAGTAGAGCAGTAAAGAAAAGTATTCTTCATGTTTGGTGGTGTATCGTGTGCCTAGATTCTTTAAGTTGATTCTGATGATTGGAAATGTATTTGGGGTGATATGTGAGACATATAGGAAGTGTGTAATCTTGTATTTTGGGTCTGGAATATGGTTCGGCAATAGATCTAAGATGACTTGCAACTACATGTTTCACATTTTGATAATTGGTGAAGCTGAATTGTGAAAGATAATTTTTGTATGTGTAGATATATAAGACTAATTTGGATGATGCATTTGGGGTGATATTTGATGTGGTAGACTTTTTTGAAGTGATTGAGTAGAGTTTCACATGCGCATCTTGATCTTGGTTGATCCGATAAGCAGTTGTAGAGCAGAATAGAGCAGATAAGAAGATCAATTATAGCAGATTATTTTGCACTTAACCAGAATTGCTTTTTGGCATAATCAGATGTTATTTTCTAGTTCACTACTTATTATAATCAATTTGTAATCTCTTATAAGGTAGTGAGCCTTCGGGTTTGCTGCCCTGTTTTTTGTAACTTGAGTAGTGATCTCTAGGTAGTGTGCCTGAATGCAAGTGCATTCCTCTTATGTAATATTTTTTTTCTACTAGCCATTGTGGAATAATATTGTGGGTTCAAATCCCACCGTAGTTTTTCCCATTTGGGTTTCCATGTAAAAATATTGGTGTTATGGTTGTGTGGTTACTTTTTTTCTGTTGTTGTACTTTACTTTCTTTCTTATGCATCAGGTGGTTGATGAATAAGCATAACAAGTTTGAAATTTATAGAATATTGATTTACCCCCCCTCTCAGTGTTCATTGATTCCAACAATTGGTATCAGAGGTTAGTTCCTTCGAGGAAGCTGAACCACTTGAGGAAGGTTTGGGAGATTGAATCAATGGATTCCATTGTAGAGACAACTTTGTGTGGAACTTGAGGATCTCGATGTAGCAAGAAATGAAATAAGTTCCTTAAAGAGAAACTTGAGTGCAGCTAAAAACTTCATTAAGGATTTGAGAGAACAAGTCAACACTTTAAGAGACAAGAGGAAAGAGTTGATGGACAAGCTAAAGGATAAACAGGAGCAAAGCATTGAAGACCAAAGCAAAACTGATGAATGTGAAAATCTTGCTAGGGAGAATGTTGTATTAGAGAATGAGATGCAATCCACTGTGATGAAGCTGACTAAGGAGATTGAAGACTAGAAGAAGAAAGAAGAAAGTTTGAATCATTCATTGAAAGATAGATCAGATGAATGCTACAGACTTAACTATGAGAATTATTAGTTGAAGCTTGATTTGATGCAATCAAGGAATGATGGACAAGAGCTTGAAAGATAGATTATTTCCTTAAGAGATGAACTTGCTACTACAAATGAATGCAAAGACAAATTTAATGCTATCTTAGCAAGGCTTGATGAGATGTTGGAAAATCAGAGACATGGAAAGGACACAAGAGGACTTGGATATGAGAAAGGAGAATCCTCCAATTCTGGATAGAGTAATGCAAATCCTAATCATCAGAAGAGAAAGAATCCTTTGATAAGATAACCTAATGCTTATAAATTCAATGGTATATGTTTTACTTGCAATAAATTTGGTCATATGGCAAATCAATGCAGAAGTAGGATGAATAATGAAATGATGAATAATGAGAACAATGGTCCTACCTTTACTGGTCAGTGTTTCATATGCAACAATTTTGGTGACAAGTCAAACATGTGCAGAGCAGTAATGAATAATTTTTCAGAACAAGAGATGTTATGCTTGTGGGATGTTTGGACATATCTCTAACCAATGTAGGATGAGACCAAATCAGATGAATTTCAGGCCTATGAAGAGAAATCTTGTTTTCCATGTATGCAACAAACAAGGTCACATTGGAAAATATTGTAGAAGAAAGAATAATGGTCGTAAATAGGAACAAATCAGATGAGAAAGGCAAAGCGAAGGTCGAGGAAATCAGAGATCAACATAAGAAAATGTGGGTTAAGAAAGAAGATTCCAATGTGCAGAATGGCTCCACACATGAATCTGGTGATGGAACCTCATCTGGTAACTAGGGCTTTTTGGCCTTAGGGGGAGTTTTACATGCAAATTCATTGAACCCCCTCTTCGGTGATCTGTAACCAATTCTGGAAGGTTGTAGAAGGTTTAAATCATGCATGCAGATGTTATCTAAAAGATATGATGGATATTTGAGGCTCTGGTAAGCGATTTCATGAAAAATAAAGGTAGTCGGTTGAATCATTTATTACAATGTAGAATTAGGTCTTCAGAGGTAAAAAAGGCATTTCAAAGGTTCATTCTTTACAATACGATCAAGAGAAAAGGGTAGTGCAACAAAGAGAGGTGATTTAGTGATCTAAATCGAGCTTGTAGAGATGCGAAAGAGATTTCTTGCATCCAATTGAATCAAAAGGTATTTATCTATTTCCCGAAGCTATCAGTTTTCAAAACCTAGATTCAAAATGGCATTAGCATCCAAAATTGCTACCCGGTTGGTTATTGAGATTAAGGATAGGGCTAGACCTATTTTCAAGAAACACCCTTTCAATTCTATCGTAGATGATCTGGAAGGAGCATTTTCTTCAATACCCTATGACATTCTTCACAATGAGGATATCAGGGCATACATCCACTATGATCTTGAGGAGATTGGTAGTGTTGATATGTTGTCCTTGTACAACAAACATTTGGCAGACAGCTTGGAAAACCTTAAACCGAAATATCAAAATCTTCAAGATAAGGGTTTTGTATAGCTCATCCATTTCCCATTGTTTGATGAAGTAGAATGGATTTGACACATCCTCAACCAAGTCCATGATGAGTTCATGTGGCTTGATAGGCCCTATAAGATCACTAAGCAGGCAATTCAAGTTGTATCATACCTAAGTTCAACTAGTGAAGGGCTTGGTCTAAGAAAGGTATCAAATAACACTGTAATAGCCACTACCGGTTCTTAGTTTGACAACAAAGAAATGAATATCAGTGACATCTTGGAGCATGATGTCAGATTTCCATCAATGGTGGTTGGTTATAAAGTCTATCAATCAAGCAGATAGAATTTGGTCTTCGGGACTGCAATTTATTCAACATATTAGATTCTAAAGGAAGATAAGAGGTATGATCTATGTGAAGTTCTCTTGAATGAATTGCTGAGTAACTTGAAGAAGATCAAACAAGATAAAAAGAACACCTTCAAGTTTGGTACTCTTATTGTTTGTTGGCCTTGTACTTCATGAATGAGATTCTCAGTGTTGGGAAAGTCTAATGGGCTGATGACAAACCGACGACCATGAAAATCAAGAAAGGGATAATGGGAATTGGTGATGCTACAATGATAATATCCACATTATGGGGCTATTTCAAGAACTTTCGAGCCTCCATGAAGAGCAAAGAAAGAATCTTTGAAGCCATTGTAGAGAAGTATGAGAAAACCATTTATTTCATGGTTAACAAAGATCAATGTTTAATGGAAGTTATTGAACCAAGGGTTGTGTGGATCCTTCTCATGGGCTATGAAGTTGATGCAGTTACCCTTGATGCCTATGCTCAACACATGTTGATCTAGCCGGTGGATGAAAAGGAAGAAATATTTGGTACATTCAAGGAAAAGGACCTCTTCTTGCACAAAAAGTTCACTGATGTTAGCAGGAGGAGAAAGATCAGAAAGGAAGTAGAGGTGGTTGCAGAGAAGATGGGATTGACTAAGGAAGTCATTGATAGGGATAGAGCTCAGAATATTCTAAGGGAAGAGGATGTGATCATGTTGGCAATTGACACTCATTGGATTCATATGTTGTCATTGATGGCAACATGGCAACATGGCAACATGGCAACATGGTAACTTGGCAACAAGATTCATAAGGAAACATACACCGGCATACACAGGCATACACCGACATTAGGAGGCATTCACTGACAGACACTCGCATTGGAGTATCCAGGGTTACATCGGCATTGGCACTAGCACCAACATCCATAACTTCAGTGAAGCCAACATCAGTCTTGGACCCGAAGGAAGTTTTATTTGTAAAATCATTTTGTAATTATTATATAAGGCCGATATTGTATATCTTTTGTAATGCATTGTAAGCCGACATATGGCATATTGTTTGTGAAGGGTATATAAGTCAATTTATTATGTTCATTATAAAGGGTGATGTGAAAGATTGTAATAAGGATATAAGAGATTGTGTAATGCGAAGTATATGTATGTAGATCATTTGTATGTGAATGTTATATCATGCAATGATTTGTAGATAGTTTGGAAAGCATTCTTGGAGGAGAGGAGATATCGGTAGAAGTGTTCAGGGTTTATGAACTGGTATAGAGCAAAACTATAACTAGAACTCTTTTTGGCATAGCAGATGCATTTTGTGAGTACATTATTACTATTTTATTTCAGTAGAAGCTTGTAGTTAGTGAGACTCTTTTGTGATGAGCAGTGTGCTCTAGGTAGTGTGCCTTCTTGAATGTCCAGGGCTCCATTTTATGTAATATCTTTCATATGGCCAGTGAACTGATATTGTGGGTCACAAATACCACCATGGTTTTTCCTCTTTGAGGTTTTCCACATATAAATTCTATGTGTTATGGTGTTCATTTATATGGATAGTTTATTTGCTTCAAGTTATATGTTTCTTCATTTACCGATTTATACGTGTATGTTATAAAAGGGTAAAATCACATATTATTGACATAACACTGATTCACCCCCCCTCTCAGTGTTATTGGATCCCAACAATTGGTATTAGAGCCTGGTTCCTTGGAATAAGTTTAACAGCTTGAGGAAGATCCTGAAATCGGAATCATTGAACATGGCTATGGAGAAGCAACTTGAGATGGCTCTTGAGGATTATGATGCTAAAAGGATGAATAATTTAAAATTTCAAGATGAATTGAATTCTGCAAATGAATTCATTCTTGTCCTGCAAGAAAAGTTATCATTGGCTCAAGCTAAGAGAAATGAACTTTTGCAAAACCAGGATGATGAAGAGAAAAATGCACTTAAGGAACAATGTTAGAAACTAAGTCAAGCAAACATGGTCATGAAGAATGAAATGCAAGACTTGATTATGAGGTTATCAAAAGATATTGATGATAGAAAGAAGAAGGAAGAAAATCTTGTTATATCTCTAAAGAACATATTTGATGAATGTGGCAGATTGACTCATGAGAATAATTTTTTGAGAACTAATTTGGTACACTCCTGGAATAATGAACAAGAGCTTGAAAGACAAATAACTACCCTGAGAGATAATCTAGTTACTACAAGTGAGTATAAAGAAAAAATCAGGATTAGTGATGCACAGTTGGATGACTTATTGAAAAGACAAAGGTAGAATGATGATTCTAGAGGACTTGGATTTGCACAAGGTGAAAGCTCCGGTACTGCAAATGAAGATTAGACAACCAGTATGCAAAACTCATCAGACCAAAGGAAACCAATAAGGCAATATAATTCTTATAGTTCAATGGTAGATGCTTTGTTTGTAATAAATTTGGGCATATGACTAAACAATGTATTAATAGAGCAAATGAAAACTATAATTTTGTTCCCGATCAATGCACAAATTGTAAGAAATATGGTCATAAATCAGAAGATTGTAGAATGAATGTCAAATGTCAAGCATTTGGAAAGTTTGGTCATTTGGCTAATCAATGTAGGTCAAGGAATGACACCGGATATGTTAAAGCGATTCAAAAGAACAATGTTACATGTTATGCATGCAACAAAATAGGTCATATTGCTAAGTACTACAGAAGAAAGACTCAACCAGTTAGCAATGATAAAGCAAATGAGAAAGGAAAGTAGAAGGTAGATGAAATACAACAAGATCACACCAAGAGATGGGTTAGAAAGTCTGAAGAACCAAGTGGAGATGGATCTACAACGGTAAGTCCACCGGTAGAACAAAGCATTCCTGCACCGACAGGAAATTCCATTGGTAACTAAGGCATACACCTTAGGGGTTGGCAAATTTATTGCAAATCTTGCATATTCCCCAGAGGAGATCTGAAAGAGATCTAGAAATTTGTCTTATTCATTGATGAAGGTTTACCAGGCATAAGACTATGAAACTGACATCCAGTAGGGTACATCATGAAGCATTTATGACAGTGAAGGATTAGGGTTTACTCTTTAATAAAAAGGGAAAGTGAATTCATTTTCACTCACCTAGCATTCAAGCAATCTAGAGAAAAGAAAAGGCGAATCTCAGGTGATTAAGAGCGAGCAAAGGCATTCTAAAAGGATTTCCAACAATCATTTGAGAAGCAATCAAATCTTCACATCGGTAATAATTTTTAGGTATTTCTTTGAAATGGCACCTAGATCATCTACTCCTACTTTCATTGCAAATCTCACCATTGTTGAAGTTAAGGATAGGCGAAGACTCATTTTCAAGGAAGTTCCCCAGATAGCTAAGAAAGAAGACTCTGCGGGTACATTCTCTAGGGTTCCCAATGGTGTGATGTATGTTGAAGATGTAATGGCATATATTCACCACACCTTGGAGGATCTAGGTATAGATGAGATAAAGTGTATGTATCAATCTGTGATACTGGGAAGTTCCAGAACAATCAAGCCAGAATATAAGATCATCGAGGATCTAGGGTTAACTGGTATCCTATACATACCAGAATTCAAAGATGAGGTGATCAGATATGTTTTGAGTAGGGTTCACAATGAGTTCATTTAGTTGGATTGACCCTACATGATTACAAAGGAAGCAATTCAAGCAATCACCAACTTACCCAAAGTCGGACAAGAACCTAGCAAGAAAATTTCCAACACAGGGGTTGAGAAGCTCATCGGCGTAACCCATGATGAAAGATCAATGAGGATCAACACAATCAAGGACATAGATGTGAAGTTTGTTAGTATGATCATCGGTTATAAGGTAACTCAATCTAGTCAACTAAACTCTATTCCTAGTTTCTGCATTCATGTTGCACACCAAATGCTAAGGAATAATGGGAAATATGACTTATGTGAATGACTAAGAAGTGAACTAATGCTAAATCTTGGAAAGATTAAGAGTGTTAAGAAATGAACTTTTAGGTTTGGAAATCTCATTTTTTGTTTAATGCTTTACTTTGTAAATGAGCTACCCGGTCTAGGGAAGAAGCATTGGGCTCATGACATACCGGTAGGTATGCAAATCAAGGAAGCAATCACCGGTCTTTGTACCACCAGGGATGAAAAACTTTTGGGCTATTTCAAAATATTTTAAGAAAATATGAGACATAGGGAAATAATATCAAAGCACATTGTGGAGAGTACTCCACTGATATCTATTTTATGGTGAAGAATAATGAAAATCTTATGGAGGCAGTAGAACCTAGGACCATATGGGTCACTAAGCTTGGATATGAAGTGGATGATAGCATTTTTTAACTTTATGCAAAAATGCTGCTTGAAGCTCCATTGGATGATAAGATATAACACTTTGGTATTGCTAAGGAAAAGGCTCTTGAAGTCAAGATTGGCTTTGACAGGAAAAGAAGAGAGAAGAAAATTGATAAGATGTCTACATTTTTATAGAATGTAATCCATAAGATAGACACTGAACTAGGTTCTGGATCCAAACTAGCAAAGGAATTGGCAATGGTTAGTGCTCCGGAGGCAAAGAGGCCTAAAACTTTCATTTATTCTGTCACTTCTGACTTTGATCTAGAGGATAATGAACCTCTAGCATTCAGAAGGGTACAAAGAAAGAAAGCTAACCAGCCTCCGGTAGAGGAGAAGAAGGTGGAGCCAAGGAGGAAGCTTGTGAGAAAAGTAACAAAACCTACTACACCCCTACCCTCAGCAAGGAAACCTATTCAGAAGAGGAAACTAGTCACATCCACTCTGGCAACCCCTAGCAAGAAGAAGAGTGATGATGCTACTAAATCTGGTAAGGATACAATGACCCATGTTGAATTGATTGATGAAATAACCAAGGATGGAATTTTGAAGAATGTATCCATTTATTATGAATATATAGAGGATAATGAGCAGAATGAGATTAAAGAGGCAATTTTGTTACACACAGATATATATAAGAAAGCCTTAGTAGAAATTTTGAAGGAAATTCCTCTATCACTGTACAATAAATTAGATGCTAGAAGACTTGATGTAGTCAAGAGGGATAGAGAAATCAAGGAAGTAGAACTTTTGGGTATGTGTGGTTCAATAAACAATGAGGAAATGAAACGATGCATTGATGTTGCAAACAAAATAGTTTTTACTAGCAAACCCCGACAAATAAGCCTAATGATAGGTAGGGTAAATGAGGTAGTAAATGAAACCAGAGATGGTTGGACCAAATTCTTCCAAAAGAATCTTGATTTTCTCACCTCCCAAGAAGAATTTGTAAAAGCAACAACTTCCAACATCCCGGACAAATCTAAAGGGAAAGATATTCTAGGTAGTTCAGCTCCAATTTTGAATAAACCGACAATAACTATAAGTATATAGACACCACCGGGAGTAAAGGAGAGTGTATAGTCAATACCGGTAGAAACAAATTTTGAACAAGGCAATGAACATGGTACTGACAATATTGTGGATAATACTTCACCAACACTAATTGATACTGCACCAAGTAGCGAAGCCACCAGTGCTAAGGAGGATAAGGTAAAGGGAACTAAGACTATACCGATAGTTAATATTGATTCCCTGGCAAAGGTTTTGGCAATTGGCACTTCTCAAGTTGAGAAAAAATCAATCACTAAGATGAGTCCCACTGAGTTAATAATGGTGGCTACTCAGAAACTAATGAAGTAGAGATCAATAGATAAAGGAATAATAGATCACTCAATCACAGTTTTCCATAGACTAATTCCTGATTGTAAGATTGAAAATGAAGCAATCCATTCCGACAAGCTTAAGGCATCAACTGAGCATATATCTACCAACTTTCAATCTTTGCAACAAATTTCAGCCCAACAGACACTTGAGAGATTTACTATGGCTAAGAGAGCCACTTTTGATCAGATTATTGAAACAGAGAAGATGAAAATTGAAGGAAAATTAATTCTTATTGAGAATTGTTTGAAACAGTGTACAAATACCTACAGGGTCTATTGTAACATAGAAACTCTTACATCAAATGTAGATAGCAAATTAAAGGAGTTACATGATAAGGTTGCTAAAATTACAAAATCTTTTGATGGATTAACCTCACTAACAACATCTATTGATGGACAAATTTTGTCTTTGGAGAACCAATTTTTTGCTTTTGAAAAGGAAAGAGATGAGATCATTTAGAGAGCAAGGAGTCTTAGAGGATTGGTGAGTCCAAGATTAGATTCACTCGGTGTACATAAGAGGGAATATATGGATATGATTGCTAAGCCCACACCGGTAGAAGTCAAAGAGAAGGAAACGCTTGCACACTTACTGAGTGGACTTGTATCCATATCTGAAACCTTCAAAACCATCTGGGATACATATTTACAGTTTCTAGACAAGGCTTACCCAGAATTTTTGAAATTGGTCAAGCTCTGGTAAAGTAATCTATATTTATTCATTCTTTTTCTGCACTAAATTCTTTCAATTCTTTCACCGGTCTTTGGCATTGATGCCAAAGAGGGAGTGTATATAATGTGAAAATTATTAGATAGAAAAATATGGGAAGGATATCAGGAAGGAGTGCATTGCTCAGGGGGAGCATACTTTAGGTTGAACCAACAATGAATCCATTTTTCACGAGTGTTGCCATCAATGCCAAAGGGGGAGATTGTTGGCAATTGGCACTCATTGGATTTATATGTTGTCATTGATGGCAACATGGCAACATGGTAAGTTGGCAATGAGATTCATAAGGAAGCATACACCGACATACACCGAGATTAGGAGACATTCACCGAAAGACACTGACATTGGAGTATCCAGGGTTACACCAGCACCGACGTCCAACACTTCAGTGAAGCCGACATCAGTCTTGGACCCGAAGGAAGTTTTATTTTTAAAATCATTTAGTAATTATTATATAAGGCCGACATTGTATATCTTTTGTAATGCATTGTAAGCTAACATAAGGCATATTGTTTGTGAAGGGTATATAGGTCAGTTTGTTAAGGTCATTATAAAGGGTGATGTGAAATATTGTAATAAGGATATAGGAGAATGTGTAATGCGAAGTATATGTATGTAGATTATTTGTATACAAATGTTAGATCATGTGATGATCTGTAGATAGTTTGGAAAGAATTCTTGGAGGAGAGGAGATACCAATAGAAGTGTTCAGGGTTTATGAACTGGTATAGAGAAGAATTATAACCGGAACTCTTTTTGGCATAGCAGATGCATTTTGTAGTACATTATTACTATTTTATTTCAGCAGAATCTTGTAGTTAGTGACTCTTTTGTGATGAGCAGTGTGCTCTAGACAGTGTGCCTTCCTGCATGTGCAGGCCCTCATTTTATGTAATATCTTTCATATGGCCAGTGAACTATGAACTGATATTGTGGGTCACAAATCCTACCGTGGTTTTTCCTCTTTGAGGTTTTTCATGTATAAATTTTGTGTGTTATGGTGTTCATTTATGTGGATGGCTTATTTGCTTCAAGTTATATGTTTCTTCATTTGCTGGTTTATATGTGTATGTTATAAAAGGGTAAAATCATATCTTACCAGCAGAACATCGATTCACCACCCCCCTCTCAGTGTTCTTGGATCCCAACAGATCAAACCACATCCTAAACCGATTTCCTCCTCATCTAAGCAATCCAAAGCTAAGCCTATTAAATTTGTACTTGTCTCCTAAATGAAGAAACCGATAACTCCACCTAAGCCCAAACTAGTAGTATCAACTGGTGGAGTTGAGAAAATGAAAAAGGAGAAGCCTTCAAGGCAATATGTTGTAGCTGAGGAGTATACTGTAAAGTGGAAAATTGGATCCTAGTGAGTCCCCACCTAGGAGAGAGAAAGGAAGCCACTAAGATGATTTTCACTTGGGAGAACTTTACATTCAAAAGAGGGGCTTGAATCCACTAGATCCAAATCCAAGGGAAACAAGGATGTTAATTCCAAGTGGATTGCAAGGGTTGAAGTGTGATTTACCCTCTTTTGTAAATGAGAAAGTTGACTTGTTTACTATGTGGAAAAAAGAGAGGAAATGAGTGAAATGAGGAGCTACCAGTTTGGGATCGCGCTGTAACTTTGAATCTAAAATAATTAGATTGATATAGATCTATCCTAAAAATTTGGAGAAAATTTGTGAGGACCATGGTGGGAACATACATGGTCCTCCACAAAATCCGTGAAATGAAAAAAGGGTTCTTTTGTCTCTGCAAATGAAGCCTAAACCTGCAATTATAGTTGTGCACCTACAACCTACACACAAAAAAGAGAGGAATAATGGTTGTGGATAGGGGTTTTCCTCAGTCAAATCCCGGTTGAGGAATCAACCTTGAAAGAAAGTAATTATGAATGCTTGAATGTAAACAAAGGAAATCTATACCTTGTAGATCTACAACTTGTTGATAATGATTGCTTTGCTTCTTGAATGTAACCACAAATTTTGTATAAAATGGCATGTAACATGACAAAACTCTAAGAAAAACACATCCTTGAAAATGAATGTTGTAATGTTTCTCTAATGGATGAATGAAGAAGAATTGAATGCTTGAATGCTTGATGATGACCTTGAAATCTGGTATCTTCTCCTTATGCCTATTATCCCCTATCATGCATTCATCTGTACATCCCCCTAAATGAGGGGATTGAATTCCTTTTTATACATGCTTCAAGGATTAATTTTCAACCACCAAAGGCCGACAAAGAGGAATTGCAAACCCCAAAGACAAATTGTGCATAGGAGACCGAGCAGACTTGACATAGGGCCACCCTAAGGGGTGAGGATAGGGGTGCCATATCCTTGTCTTGTCCTATTTTGGGGCCCAAACAGGGTCTAGAGCAGACACAAGACATGAAGGAGGAAGGGTGAAGGGGTGGAAATGTAGAAATAGGTCTTGGTTAGTGAAGAAGATGTCATCGCCAAGGTGAGGACCCAAAATGTGGTTAAAATTTCAAGGGTCAATTTTATGACACTACATTTAGCCCCCACTTTAGCGGGAGTATAGCTTACACCACTACTGCCAATAAAGTAGAAGAAAAGAGAGATGAAGATGAGAGATGCAGAGAAAAAACCATAAGGAGTATAAGACACCACTAATATTGAGGAGCAAAAAGCCCCCAATCTTAGGGTCTCAACTCACACCAACATATGCAAGAGAACAAAAAACAAAAAGGCACAAGACAAACAAAAACAAAAACAAAGACAAAGAACAAAAAGACACCCAACAAGAACAAGACACAAGACGAAAAACTAACTAGCTGAAGAGATCTCGAGCTCAGATGTCTCAACAACTAATCAAGACATAAAGATCAATGCCATTACATAAACATGAACGATCACATAAAAGAGAAAAGTTGACATCATCCATGAGCTATCAATATTAAAACTGAGTTCATGAGAGGAACAAGAGAGAGAACATGAATACATGCTTTGGTAATCCATGAGAAGAAAAGCGATGAAGAAAGAAACCATGGATGTCTCGCTCCTAACACTAGATGATCCATGGAGAGAAGGACATGGAAAATCTCACCCCTAGAGCATGTCTAGGTGATCCATATAAAGAGAGAGAGTGAGAACACTTTTAGTTCCACTCAACCTCATGCACATGTATGCAAGTGAGGTTCGAAGCACCTCATAGGAGTCTATGTCTGAGTACACTACAACCTATATAGAATGTATAGTACAAGTGTCAAGAAAGGTGTGATATCTCACTCTACGAGACTATGCTCTTGTTTCGAGAATAATCACCCCGCATAAGAGAAAAGTGGCATCATCTCTCTCTAAGAGACCGTGCTCTATTTCTGAGAATGACCCACTGTACAAGACAAAAGTGATGACATCTTTCTCTAAGAGGTTTCCCTTTGGTTCCAAGAATGTTTCACTATACAAGAAAAGAAGAAGTGAAGACATCTTGCTCTAAGAGACCGTGCTCTGGTTCTGAGAATGACTCACTCTACAAAAAGTGATGGCATCTTACTCTAAGAGGTTTCCCTCTAGTTCCAAGAATTTCCCACTATACAAGAAAAGTGATGACATCTTTCTCTAAGAGGCTTCCCTATGGTTCCAAGAATGTCTCACTGTACAATGCATGAGAGAAGTATAGAACAAAGGAGGAATGTGGGTGCCCCCACTTAAGATGTCAACATAGGTTAATGTTGATATCTTAAGGAAAGTAGAACAAGGATACCTACCTTCATCACAAACAAGATATATGCTATGCAACAATGTCATAAATCCAAGAAAGAGAGGGAATACTCTTCAAGCAAGGATAAGATAGTTGAAAAGAGATATCTTGTTGTAAGTGTAAAGGTGATCCTTGGAGGAGAAGAGATCTTTGTTCAAAAGACATCTACCCCCAAGAAGAGTTATCTTAGACAAATATAACATCTTCTAGAAAAAGGAAAGAACAATAATGCAATCCTTCCTCCTATTTCTAGGTGAAGGGGATTCTTGATGAGAAATGACTCACTTTTAGCCCCTAGAGGGATGGTTGAATTTATCATAGATGTACCTCACCAAGTGAAAAAGAGGTCGTAGTCAAGGACTAACACCTCTTGTATAAGAGAGAATCCTTGAGTGAACAACAAAAATTCTACACAAGGAATGACATCAAGTAATAGAACTCACACCATCCACCTAATAGGGCAAAATGGATCCCTACAGAAAAAGAGAGAGAAGGATCATTTCCCCTCAATCTAAGGGACAATGAGAAGAGCTTACACAATCTACTAGAGAGAGATTAAACATAAGCAAATGTGAAATGATCTTGCATGAACACATGAAAGAAAAGACATTAGTAAATATAAAATACATATCTCAAGAAGTGGTAATCTTTGAAAGGAAGAGAGAAAAATCATTATATATTCCCCAAGGGGGATTAATCATAAAAGCATACCATTGTAAGAAATGATAATCAGATATGAAAATGCAGCCCCTAAAGGAAATAATGATAAATGAGAAAGAAAGAAAGGGAAAGGAGTGAATAACCTTGCCCCCCAAGTGAGGATAACAAGGAGAAACATTACACATTGTTTGATGGTGACTAGTTTCAAGTGATATGGCATCCTAGTAGAACAAATCTTTTCAAGGAAGGGATACATACTTCTCAAGAGATCATTCCCTGCTACGTGGCATATCATACCTGCAAATAATCGAAACCATAGAAGAGGTAATATTTCCAAGAGAATGAAAAAAAGAGAAGAAGTGCAGTACTCATTAAAGATGCTCCTCTCCTAGCATAGAGGAAAACCAAAGAACAATTATATGCTCTCATAAGAATAACCCTATGCAAGAAAAGAGATCTAATGATGAATAATGCACCAAGATAGAGATAAATGTATAGAAAGAAGAACAAAAAAATGGACTTCATGTTTCTGCCGCAAAGTATGTTAAATCTAAACAATACCACCACTAATGATAAAGAGCTCCCATTAAATGGGCTAATTATGCCATAGGGTGAAGAGCAACATGAAGGGAAAAGAAGTGCTAAGGCACAATGTTTTTACCAAGAAATACAACTAGATCTTATGTGAGACAAATGTGTGCAAGATCATATTGTAGTTGAACAAATTTCTTAAATGCATAACATTTTCCAAGAGAATGTGAATATGAATCATGAAAAATAAAATATTCAATACCTTTCACCTGCTTAAGATTTTTTTTTTTCTTTTGATGAGGAAAGGAAATGTTCTTGTCATGTTTCAATCGCCAATAGATTCTTGCAGCTAATTTGTCAAGATGGTAAATATCGTCTTGCCATGAAGGAGAGGGTTTGTTAGGAGAAGAAGTTTCATTATCCACAATTCTAATTTTGCCACTATCTATGCCATCTTGAATAGATTTTTGAAAATCAGGGCAATCATCAGCATTATGGTCATGGGTTTAATGAAATGAACAAAAAGGACTCTTTGAAGAAGAAGAATTCTTTCGAGATCTCTTGATTTGTTGATTTTGAAGGTAATCTTGAAAGTTTTGAAGCTTAAGGAATTCATCCATAGAAAGAGGGGTACCACTTCCTAGGCCTCTTGTAGTAGTTTGTGTAGGGGGATTTGTAGGGACACTAATTCCATACTCAAATTTCCCAATCCCTTGTCCTTTAAAACTTTTGTAATTATATGAAAGCCACGACTATGAGAATGTTGCAATTGACTAGATGGAGGAACAAAATCATGAATTTCTTTGAAATCTGATGTGTAAGGAGGTAGATAAGGATTTGTAGATGAAGGAGTATCATGTGGAATGAGAATCTCTTTGCTTTTATCAAGCTTATCTTTTTTGGAAAATTGGGGAAGAACAACTTCATCATCTAAAAAGCTCATTTTTAGTGATTTCTATGCGAGGAGAAAGGTCATGAATAAAATGCATGACATCATCCTCTCTACATAGACTTTGATGTTTAAGATAGGTCCTAGGAGAATAAGGAGGACCTAAAGATGTAAGAATGTTGATGTTGTCATATTGCCCCCCTTTCTCAAGGGTAAGTGTCGAAGAATAAGATGGATCCATAAGTTAATACTTTCCAATGCTTGCTCTCTTGTAGAAAGATCATTGGGTAAAGCAATAGATCTCATTTCTTTCACACAAGATAACCTAGGAGAGGTACAAGGGTTAGGATCTTAAGGTTTAGAATCTACAAAATCTTTAAGGTGATTAATATAGGAAATGCATGTTGTTAACAACAACACCATAATGCAACATAAATGATACATGAAAGATTTGAGATCTAATAATTTGGAAATCCTAACAACACAATATGACCAAGGGCTATGAAGAAACTGAAGCAACAGGAAATGGAAGAAACTCATATCCGACACATGATAAATATATGCAAAAATTAATGTAATCACATGAGAAAGAGCAAGTAAATCCAATTTATTAATTGCCATTAAAAGTCTCTTAAATGAAATTTGAATTTGCTGGAAAAGCGGATCTAAAATTAGGACCTTTTTATGAAAATTAATTTTAAGATGTGAATTAGATGAATTTTGAATTTGTGTTTGACCTTAAAGAGTGTTAAAATTGATAAAGTATGCTGATTTTCTGGATCTGAGCAGAAAAATATAGTCAATTCAGTCTCTCAAAATTTCGGGAAAAAAGCCGAGGATCGTGGCAGGAATGCACACAATCTTACCAACTTTTTAGAAATTTTCAGGGATGGTAGAGATTATGATTTTAATGCGGATTCCAAAAAAAACAGCCAATTTGGAGATGTCCAAATCGGTCAAAATTGCAGTCAAAGGTCGAAAATGAAAAGATCTTAAAATTAAGGTTTTATGATTTAACCACTGAATGATCAGAATAAAGAGATGGATTTGAATTGCAATTTTCAAATAGAAATAAGATCTGAAATAATCAAGTAAAATTTTACACCTCACAAGCTTAATTTTCTCAAAATGAAAAATTAGGGTTTTTATGCAATTAACCTCTAAAATTTGCAAATAGATCAAACTTGAAAATGGAAGTTTGAAATTCAAATTGCAATTAATTAGATCCAATAATAGGAAATCAAAATTAATGTGTAATACATCTGGTTCACCAAAATGTAAAGTAGAAAATTGGATCCTAGTGACTCTCCACCTAGGAGAGAGAAAGGAAGCGACTAGGATGATTTTCACTTGGGAGAACTTTACATTCAAAAGAGGGGCTTGAATCCACTAGATCCAAATCCAAGGGAATAAGGATGTGAATTCCAAGTGGATTGCAAGGGTTGAAGTGTGATTTACCCTCTTTTGTAAATGAGAAAGTTGACTTGTTGACTATGCGGAAAAGAGAGAGGAAATGAGTGAAATGAGGAGCTACCAGTTCAAAATCGTGCTGTAAATTTAGATCTAAGCTAATTAGACTGATATGGATCTGCACTGCAAATTTGGAGAAAATTCATCAGGACAATGGCGAAACGTACATGGTCCTCCACAAAATCTGGGAAATGAAAAGGGTTCTTCTGTCTCTACAAATGAAGCCCAAACTTGCAATTATAGTTGCGCAGCTGCAACCTACACATAGAAAAGAGAGAGAGAATGACTGTGGATAGGGGTTTACCTTAGTCAAACCTTGGTTGATGAATCAACCTTGAAAGAAAGTAATTGCAAATGCTTGAATATGAACAATGGAAATGTATACCTTGTAGATCTGCAGCTTGTTGATGATGATTGCTTTGCTTCTTGAATGTAACCACAAATGTTGTATGAAATGACATGTAATATGACAAAAACCTAACACACACACACACATGCTTGCAAATTAATGTTGTAATGTTTCTCCAATGGATGAATGAAGAAGACTTGAATGCTTGATGATGACCTTGAAAACTGGTATCTTCTCCTTATGCCTATTATCCCCTGTCATGCATTCATCTGTCCATCCCCCTGAATGAGGGGATTGAATTCCTTTTTATACATGCCTCAAGGATTAATTTTCAACCATCAAAGGTTGAAAAAGAGGAATTGCAAATCCCAAAGACAAATTGTTCATAGGAGACTAGACACACCTGACATAGGGCCACCCTAAGGGGTGAGGAAATGGGTGCCATGCCCCTATCCTAGGGGGAAATGGGCACCATGCCCCTATCCTAGGGGGATAGGGGAGCCATGCCCCTGTCCTGCCCTATTTTGGGGCCCAAATAGGGTCTAGAGAAGACATAGGACATGAAGGAGGAAGGGTGAAGGGGTGGAAATGCATAAATAGGTCTCAATTAGGGAAGAAGATGTCATCGCCAAGGTGAGGACCCAAAATGTGGTTAAAATTATAGGGGTCGTAATTTTATGACACTACAAATATAGAGTCAGATGAGGAAGTTTGGGAAGTTAAAAAGACTGCTACCTATGCTTGAGTAGTCAGAAAGCCATCTGGTGATGCTCGACCCTCTAAGAAGACAATGAATCAAGGTGAGCCATTCAGAAGATCTAGAGGAACTAAGAAGCAAAAATATAAGATAGATGAAGCATTGGAGTCTGGTAAGGTTAATATTATTCATCCTAAGTCCTTAGAAGATATAAAGAATGAAATCATTAAGCATGGAAATTTGAATAATCTTGCTATATATTATGACAATGCGGATGATAAGGAGCAGAGAGAAATTGAGGAAGTAATTGTTCAATATATGAACAACTTGAGTAGAGCTCCGATTGAATTATCATTTGAGTTACCTAAAGAGTTGTATGATATTCTTGATATCTAGAGAAATACTACCTGTCAGAAAGATGAAGAAATGAAAGAGTATGTATCGGTTAATTCTTGTTCAGTTATATCTAGGGATGAAGTTGAAAGATTATTGAAATTGGCAAAAGAAAAGTTTAGGAGCAAGAGGAGAATTAACAAAATTATGCTCAAAAAAATTGATGAAGTTGCAAAAGAGACAGATCAAATAATAAGACTTTTTGTTAGAGATGAGATATGAGGTGAATCAACCTCAGGATGCCACCCATTCAGAAGGATAGAATCTTGAAGATACTTCCATTCTGGAAGTACATGTAGAAGTCTTTGGTGGTCAAGAGGATCAGTGATTCATTGATCCAATTGAGAAAGAAGCAACATAAGATACACCTACTATGAATCTAATAGAAGATATCTTTGGTGAAGCTACTCAGAACCCTCCTAAGATAGAAGTAATTTTAGAGATGATAGAAAAGGAGATTACAAAAGTTGAAAAGAGTGTGAGTGCAGAGGAGAAGGGTGATGAGCCAATAGAGAAACCTTCGATAACCATGATTGTGGCCAATGTCTTTGACAAAGGTAAGGAGATTGATGTAGATGATGACTTTTCTCATGGTCTGGTGGATTTAAGCACTCTTTCCCCTCTTCAAGCATTGAAACTTGCCACCCAAGCTCAAATTAAGGGAAGTGAAGACCTATTGAAATCTTAGTCCGAAGATAAAGAGGTCATCTCTCTTTCAACTAAGGTTTTGGAAAAGCTTTTGCCTAGTTTTAGTTAGGACTCTGGTGCCTCTCTTTGTAAAGCTTAAGAACTTGTTAAATGTTGTTAACTCCAATTTTGTATCACTAGAGAAGGCTGCAGATGAAAATGTGCAGAAGAAGTTTAATGAGATGAGATTGCAGAATAAATTGAAAGATGTTGAGAGAGATAGAGCAAGCCTAACGACTGCAATGAAGAGTGTATAAGAGGCATTAGATGAAGGCAGGAAAATTTTCAAATCAAGTATATTTTTGCCCAGATTTACAGCAGATGTTGATCAATAGATAAAAGATCTTGAGGGTAAGTTAGTCGGTATCGAGCATTCTTTTGCAACTCAATCGGTCTTTCCAAGTTCACTTGAAGCACAAATGTTGGAACTCACTGATAAAATAAAGAGTTTGAATAAGAATAAGGAGAAAATATTGAGCAAAGTAGGAGAATTGCGGAGTTTGATAACTCCTTGAATGGATACCTTGTTGGGAGCACAACAGGATGCAATAAGTGTTGGACATTGTTGCTGCTAGGATATGTTGTTGTCATTGATGCCAACATATTCTACTCTGGTGATTACAAATTGGTTTATTGTGATTATGGTTTGGTGTATGGAGTATTTATAGTATCACTTATATACACCTAAAAATGGTCTAAAGATAATTAATTAAATAAGCAATTATTTAATTAATCCCCCTTTCTAATTTTATTGAATTCATTAGGCAATTCGATTAAATTCTTTCTTTCATCTACTTATTAATAAATCTAAGGATTTATTTTATAAGTTCATTTCATTAGTCCCCTTTGATTAATTAATTCAAATTAAATAATCCTCCCCCCATTTTCCATCAATTCTTCTAATCCCCTAATTAATTAAAACAAATCAATTTAATGAGTTGTTGAGAATTAATTAGTCTTTTCCTATTATTTGAATTTTTAAATTCAAATTACCCACATGCCTCCTAACTTCTAACCACCTAACCTAACCATCCCTCTAACCTAACCCATTCCACCTAACCTTTGGTTTAACCAACCATATTCTATCTTGCACATTCTAACCTCCTTATCCTAACCTCCTATGGTGTGGATATTTTCTTCTTGAGACACATGGCACTTTGGCCACATTTCTCCTCTCTTAGACACTTGCCCTTATATGAGAAAATCTCCTTGACACTTGTCACCATAGAGATGACAAGTGTCCCTTCCTCCAACCTCCTCTAATTTCACCCTTGATATCTTTAGAATCAATCTTGATCGTTGATTCCTACCACCTCACCCCTGGCCTTGGAAATCCTATAAATATCCCCCATTTTGGAGCACAAAGGATCCCATCTCATTATCAATTTAGACATTGTTACTATAGGCATATCATTTGTGCATTATTGTTATAAGAAATTGCATTAGATTAATTTGATCATTTTCTAGCATAATTGTTGAATCATGTAGCTTAATCAATCTCTTTTCTAGCTTAATTGCATCATCATCATAGCTTATTCATGCATATCATTAGCTTAATTAGTCTCTTGGATCAATCTAGCATAATAAATCTCATCTTTGTATATCATTATCATTTCAAATCCTCCATCTAGGTGTAGTCAAGTCACTGGGATTGCTTATCCAAAACTGAGAGAAAATCCATACTCGCATCTCTTAGGAGGGATAGGTCGCTTTGTCATGGTTCATCTTTGTTTGCTTATTATTTGCTAACCATGCTTGTAATGATCTATTAAGTGTTTGTGTTGCAGCTGCAGGTATCACACTTCATAGGCACAGCATCACTATATTCTTCTGTATTGGTTTTCGTGACCCAGGAAGCTTAATTGATCATATCATATGATCCAGTTTTGTAGTTTGTTTTTCTGATCAGTGCTTTGCAGAGTTCAGTATTTCCTCTAGTATATTCGAGTGTGATCAGATCTTGATTTGAGTTTTTGAGATATTGCTTGGGATGGTCTTTTGTATCTTCATTTCAGATGGTTCATGATTTGGTGCCCCACAAGTTATCTTTCTTTGTGATATGTCATGCCCAAAATTTAGGGCAAGAACGGAATAATGTTTTTTTTTAAATAACAACTAAATAACATTAAGTTCGCTACCACGAAACGCACTAAGTAGTTTTGGTTTTAACTATGTTTTAAAATAATCCATATCTACTAACTTAAATAACAGAAAATAATTTAAGATTAACTATGGATTAAAATGGACTAGCTTATTGTCGCTCAATCTATTTAATTTATAATTAAATATCAACTTCATAATATTCAGTTCATAACATTCCAGCTATTCAAATTTAAAATAAATATTAACTTTATTAATATTTATTTCATGAATACCTAAATCTATTTAAATTAAAAATAAATATTAATTTCATTAATATTCAGTTTCATGAACTTCTAAATCAATTTAAATTTTAAATAAATATTGACTTCACTAATATTTAAACATCTCATCTTAATTAAATTTTAAAATTAAATATTACTTTATTATTATTTATTTTACAACTTCTCAACCTCTCAATATTTAAAAATTAAATAATTCAGCCCTATCTATCTATCTATCTATCTATCTATCTATCTATATATATAATATTATTTATATATATATATATAATAATTAATACACCTAAGTGGGTTTACCCATGAAAACCCTAACCCTTATTTATTCTATAAAATAACCCCTTATTTTATTTTAAAATTCATTCTTCTCTTATTTACCCTAGCCCTAACCAGGCTAGGGTTTCATCTTATTTTATTTTTGTGTTGCAGGGATTTTTTGTGCAAGGTCGGCGATTTTACCAGTGGCGGCCAAATGTGGGAGAGGCAGTCAAAAGTGGGAGAGGCGGCCGAGCTGGTAGCGGCGGAGGATGGCGCCACCAGTGGGACGACCCACTGTGGGGGTCGCAGCCCACATAGTGGCTACAACCATTAGCGCGGAGCGCGGCCCACATAGGGAGCCGTAGAACCTATGGGTACCGCTGCCCGCACAAAGGTCACGACCTCTATGCTAGTCGCAGCCCGCATAGGGACTGCATGCCCTTTGCAAAATAATTAAAATTTATTTATTTTTTGTTTTATTTAAACAAAATAAAATTTGTTAAATGTTTTTTTTTTTATAAAAATATAATTATATATATTTATATATATCTATATATAAATATGTATATATATATATATATATATATATATATATATCATTTTTATATACATGCAAAAATAAATACCTTATTTGTATTTTGGTGACCATTATTCCGATTTTAGATAGAAAAATATAAATGATTTAATGTTTTTCTAGATCACTCATAGCAAGAGTATTTTTTTTTTGCTTTTAAAACCAAAAGACTTTATTGCTAAAACATAGATGAACTATACTAAACTTAAATTTATCTTCTACATACAGTAACTGACTAAATTAAATTAATTTTAAACAAGTTAAGATTTTATATTAACTGGATGAAATGCCTATTTCGATACTAACTTTCTGAAGTAAATGAAAGAATAATTTCCAGAACTTTATTGTACTATATTGCTTTTACAGAAAACAGAAATATTTAATTTATTTTAAATCTACAATATGCATGCAAATCTAATTTATGCCTTTCCTATTTTTATTTTATTTAAAATGCTTAAGAATGGAATAAATTTCCTGCTAATCAATTTATCATAAACACATCAGATATACATTTTTTTTTTTCACTTTGGAAATACTAATTTAGGAATACTTATTTCTTTTCTGTAATAAATAAGTGTATTGATTCTGCAATTACTACAACAACTAAATAGATAATATAATTTCTTTTATTAAAATCTAACAACAATTACAACTCATATTTTCTGGATTTGAAATGAAGACAACATTGCAGATAAAAAGGAAAACACAGAATCAAATAAAAATGATTTTTTTAATTCTTTTATGCAATTGCATGCAATTTCAAAGCTTTTCTTTTCAAATAGAAAGAAGAGTATATCTAGCTTATTTCATTCCAAAAAGTATTCTACAAATTTTACAAGATGTTTCTTTATCTAAATAACAAATAACTAAATCTCATGTCTTTATTTCTAATTTACAATTAGCCTCTCATTTCAAATGAATGAGGGTATATTTCTCCTTTTAAAACTAATAATTACAATTGCAAATAAATATCTGCAACAATAACTCCTGCAACCTTCCACTTGTCCTATTCTTTTCTCCCGACAATCCTGCATATTAAATCACAACTATGACCATGGAGTGCTCACCTCCCAGCCTAGACTAATTGGTAACCACCCTCAAGTTCAGAGAACCAAGCCCTAGATGGGAAACAAACATGCAAACACATAGAAGACAAATTTCACACAGATTTCAAACACACTCCCATCCCGGCTACACTGCACCACACTTTGGTGATGACCTTTTTAAGGGTGGTAGTGGACCAATACCCTGAGGAGAACTGCAAGTATGGAAAACATGTAGCCACCTCATGGCACAACAAATACATCAAGAATTGCAACCCCTTAATCCTTATGCCCCCCAAGGCATTCTAGCCTTTTTATCCCTCCTTATGACCCCCATTGCACAAACAGGCCATGCAACAAGGGTCACACAAAAATTCCTTGTGATCGCTCTCATTACGAGAGTCTCTCACTCGAGGGTTGTCACTGCTACCACCCACAAGATCCTCCTCTCTCCCAAGAGTAAGAGGTCTTGAAGACTCCCAAAAACACATACAAAACATAATACAAAATACCAAATGAAATTCCCCAAAAAAAAACATATAAGGAAACAGATTTCTTACACCAACATACTTTCAAACACATGCAAAAAGAAGTCATTTTAAGAAGAATGTAACCAACCTTAATCTACCCAATGGTAGGATAGTATTATTGAGGAAGAGCTTCCCAATTCCACGGATCTTCTCCTTCTACCCTGAGCCAAATTTCCCTATTCCAATTCTATTCTATTCTTTTCAAAATTTCTCTTGTCTCAAAAAATGGAGAGTGGGTGATTACCCTCAAATTTTCAAATTCTTGCTTAAGAAGCTCATTGTGTGAGTTCTCACAAGTTTCTAAAAACTAAAGAGGAAGGTAAGACAAAATGGGAAAGGGAACTCTCATTCGAAAAGGAAAGTTTTCAACTAAGTTCAATCTTCTAATTTCAATTTTCGCACAACTCAGAAAAGTCAAATTTTAGGGTGTCTAAAAGGTCGCCTAGGAGTAGAAACTTGCCTAAAATTACCCCTAACCCTTAGGTATACCTTATGGGCTTTAGGAAACCCTATTAAACTACCCCTAGGTGTTCATTTAACCCATTTTAAACCCCTCTAAAGTTTATTTTCGGGTCAAACATATGTTGACCACCCCAAAGATTCTTTACCCAAGGTATTTATGACATCATGTTACATTATTTGAAAAAGCTATAGTTAAGCACATTTCCACCAAGAGACAAAAATAAAAATTCAAACTTAAATCCACACATGTGTCAAGTGACACAAAGAAAACACTTTTACAATTTAATACATGAAATCGTCTCTTGTGGATTTTAGACAAATCAACTAAATAACACTTAACACACATGCAACATATACTGTTATGAATAAAATACAACACAAACGGGGTGTTGTCTCTCCAAATAGACAAACCCTGGCTTACGAACATACATAGGTCTAGGTTTGGTTCTTCGTAATATTTCCATGGTCACATGTATAACTTTCTGCGCATCTCAATTTACACATTAGTACTTTCAAATATCCACATATAATATAATTCAAAGGAATAATAATACACATCATCACTTGCATACAATTTACATCTGAACAAATTAAATACATCTTTTATCCAAGCAATTTCACATAAGCAATTCATCCTAATTCACCTAAACTTAAACATACATCATAATTCTATTATCATATTAAAGTGCTGCAAATTCAATAATGACATTTATCACTGAAATTTTATCTTATTCAAAAATCATGTAGTGTTCTATCTCATAAAGCATATAAATAAATCATCAATATATAGCAATGTTATCCAAATCCTGAAATCATATAAGTTCTAAATTCTAAAATGCATCAAAATAAAGTATCCATAATAGTCTCAATATAAAAATCATTGAAATGTCAGACTGAGTCAAGGTGAGGCCTCACACCCTCCCCCTCTAGGCATGAACTTCCTCCTGGAGTTCATCAAAGAGGTGGGGGTACTCTGATCTCATACGTGCTGCATCCTCCCATGAAGCCATAACCTCATCATAACAATCCCACTGGACCCTAACCTGGTCCAGCTCTTGACCTCGAAGGGCCAGCATCCGGCGTGCCAAAATGTGAATGGGCTCCAAAGCTAGCTGCCCATCCGACTCCACCTACAAGGCATCCCAATCTAAAATATGAGACTCATCATAGATATATTTACTCAAAACTGATACATGAAACACATCGTGGATGCGTGACAGGCTAGGTGGAAATGCTAAACGGTAGGCAACTGGGCCTATCCTCTCAAGAATCTCAAAAGGTCCTACAAAGCAAGGTACGAGCTTAGAACCCTTTCTGTAATGGATTGGACTCTTATGCGGTCGCTCTCTCAAGAAGACTCTGTCTCCAACCAAGTAGCTACAATCTATCCTCTTTGCATCAGCATATTTCTTCTGTCTATCTTGAGCCATCCTGAGACGCTGCCTAATCAAATCCACCTGCTATTCCATATCCTGAACTATCTCAGGACCAATAGCAACTGTGTCCTCTATGCGATCCCAACTCAAAGGTGTCCTGCAAGGCCTGCCATATAATGCCTGATAGGGTGGCATCCCCAAAGAAGTGTGATGTCCATTGTTATAGGCAAACTCCACTAAAGGAAGATATTCCTCCCACCGGGTCTGATGATCCATGACATACATGCGAAGCATATCCTCTAACACCTAATTGACCCTCTCTGTCTGACCATCTATTTCTGGGTGATAGGCTGTACTAAAATTGAGCTTAGTGCCCATAGCTGCCTGTAAGGACTTCCAAAAGGAAGAAGTGAAAAGAGAATCCCTGTTAGAAATAATCATGCGGAGCATGCCATGAAGTCTAACAATGTCTTGTAAGAACACCTGTGCTACTGCTGGAGCTGTGAATGTAGTACGGACTGGTGAAAAGTGGGCCACTTTTGTCAACTGTCACCAAGATAGCATCATGGCAATGAGAAGACATAGGAAGACCAATGATGAAATCCATGGATATAGTATCCCACTTCCACTCCGGTATAGCATGAGATAGGAGCAACCCACCGGGATGGCAGTGCTCTGCCTTTACTCTCTGACACTCGAGGCATTGAGCTACTATCTCAGCAATGAGCTGCCACATTCTTGGCCAATGATATAACTGCCTCAAGTCAGTATGTAACTTTTTAACTCCGAGATGCGCTGCATAAGGAGCTCTATGAGCCTCCCTGACAATGAACTCTTGCAATCCACCAGAGGAAGGTACGTAAATGCACCCTCTGTGGCGTAATAGTCCATCAGACTCCAAAGAATAATCCACATATTTCCCCTCTAGAGTAACCTAAGATCGTATTACCTAACCAGCCTCTGCATACCATCCATCCTCTGGAAAGTGTTGTATTATACGGTCTCTCAAATCCATGCCCATAGATATGGTGTAAACCTCGTGACATCTTCTACTCAAAGCATCTGCAACTACGTTTTCCTTTCCTTTGATGTAGTGAACGTCAAAATCATATTCGCACAAGAACTCCATCCATCTCCTCTGACGTGCATTAAGGTTCAGTTGAGTGAAGATGTACTGAAGATTCTGATGATCTGAATGCAGTTCGAAGTGATGACCTAAAAGGAAGTGTTTCCACCTCACAAGTGCATGCACTACTGCTGCGAGCTCAAGGTCATGAGTGGGATAATTAAGTTCATGAGTCTTAAGTTTCCTAGACTTGAAAGCTATGGCCCTACCATCCTGCATAAGAACTGCTCCTAAACCCTCTAGTGAAGCATCTGTACAAACCATGAAGTCAGCTGTGGGATCTGGTACAACAAGGATATGAGTGCTATTAAGTACCATCTTGAGTTCCTGAAAGGCCTTCTCGAACTTCTCTATCCACTCAAATTTCTTCCCTTTACGCTGAAGAGAAGTAATAGGGTGTGCGACTCTAGAGAATCCATTAACAAAATATCGGTAATACCATGCTAAGCGCATGAAACTCCTGACCTCTATCACACTAGTTGGCTCTGGCCAATCCATAATAGCCCTAATCTTTGATGGGTCAACTTAGATCCCATCACCGAAAATAGCGTGCCCAAGGTACTTGACCTCTGACTGAAAGAAAGCACACTTTGACAAACTGCCAAACAACTGGTTATCCTGCAAACACTACAATACCTATTTCAGGTGCTCCTCATGCTCCTTCTCATTCTGAGAATATATCAGTATATCATCGAGAAACACAATAAAAAAATGGTCCAAAAATGTATGGAATACCCCATTCACGAGGCTCATAAAAACTGCTGGGGCATTCGTAGGTCCGAATGGAACTACGGTGAACTCATAGTGACCATATCTAGTGAGAAATGCGGTCTTGTGGATATCACTCTCCACTATTCTCAGCTGATGGTATCCTGACTTCAGATCTATTTTGGAAAATACTTTGGCACCCTGAAGCTGGTCGAATAAATCATCAATTCTGGGCAAAGGATATCAATTCTTGATGGTTACTTTATTTAGCTGCCGATAATCCATACATAATCGGAGAGATCTGACCTTCTTCTTAATCAAGATGATTGGTGCACCCCAAGGGGATACGCTAGGATGAATATGACCCTTCTCAAGGAGTTCCTCAAGCTGTATTTTGAGTTCATTAAGCTCATTTGTGGTCATCCTATAAGGTGCTCTAGAAACTGGCTCGTCTCCTGGTACTAGGTCTATATGAAAATCAATTTCTCTACGGGGCGCCATTCCCGGTAACTCTGAAGGAAACACATCTGAATATCCCTTAAGGATAGGATGGTCATCAAGTGATGTTTCTTTTTCTTCCTCTTCTCCTCTATCATTGATAGTGATAGCAAAAAGCTGACATCCCTTTCGCATGCTCTGCTTAAGCTGCATTACGGAGATCATACGAAGAGACACGGGCCTCTAAATCCCGGTGATAACTATAGGTGAACCATGATCATCCTCACACTCGATCTTTTTCAGGTGGCAATCCATCTTGGCTCTGTGGGCATAAAGCCAATCCATGCCAAGTACGATACTGTAAGATCCAAGTGGTGTCACTCTAAGGTCTACTAAAGTGGTGGTCTTGCAAATCTGCAGCTGACATGCCCTAGCCTCTGATTCCACTGACACTCTAGCCCCTGAAGCTAATTCCACTTCCCAACTGACACCTTGTCTAGTTGCTGCTAGCCCGCAATGCTCCACAACCAAAGGAGATATAAAGGAGTCAGTAGCTCCTGAATCAAACAAAATAGATACGTTGTTACCTTGAATCATACCTGCCGACTCAATGACCGTGGCCTGATGCTCAGCCTGGCAGTTGTCAACCACTACGAATACTCTAAGGGACCTGCCCATATCACCAACTGTCAGCTCTGAAGCGGCCATCTACTGATTCCCTGCCATCTAACCCTGAGGGCAATCCCTCACCATATGCCCCATTGCTCCACATGTAAAGCAAGCACCCTGTGCCTGAAACTGGGCACCCTGAGGCCTAGAGAAAGCCTGACCTCTTGTCCTACTAGATCTACTGTACCCACCTCTAGAGGACTGCTGAGTCCTCGCTGGAGGTGTGTATTGCACCTATGCTCTCTGATCACATCTCTGTCCCTGAGTCTGCCACTGTTTGGGCTTGGAGCCCTGCTGATACTGTGGAGGCTTCTGCCTCTAGTTCTGTGGTGTCTATTGGAGAGGAGGGGGTTTGGAGAATCCTTGTGAGTTTTGGTTGTTTCCTTTCCAATGTGGTTTCTAGAATCCACAAGTCTGGGGTGCGGGATTTCGGTTCTGATATTGATCCCTATTGTCCTGTGGTCTAACCTAAATTTCCTCGGCAATCAGTGCCTTCTCCATGACAACCCAAAGGCTCTTTGGAGCGGACATCCTAATAGGCCCGGCTATACTGACATTTAACCCTCTGATGAAGCGGTTTACAAGAAGTTTCTCATCCTTTAGATAATCTACATAAGGCAATAGCTCAAAAAAATTTCTCTCATATTGGGTTATTGATAAGCCTTTTTGTTGGAGGTCATGAAATTCGTCTATATGACACCGTCTGAAGTGTTTTGATAGGTACCTCTCGCAGAACCTCTCCGTGAATATCTCCCAAGTGAGAGTATCAGGAACTAATCTGCATTTGTACTCTTCTTGTCTCCACCAAGTGGAGGCTGATCCTCTCAATAGATGAACTACGACACATGCTTTTAGGTTGCGCTCATAAGAATGCAATGCAAAGCACCTCTCAAGACTCAAAAGCCATGCCTCAGCCTCTACCCCATCGGAAGAACCTCCAAAAGATGGTGGTTGAAGGCGCATGACCTCGCTGATAAGATCCCCTGGATCCCGACAAGCTCTCTCAAAATAAACTGGTTCCACCACTAGAGGTGGTCCTGGCATGTGCACAGACTCTGGCTCATTTCCACCCTGACTCTCTATAGGAATAGGAGTTGGGCTCCTGCTTCATTCTCTATCAATTGATCTATGACTCCCAGAGTCATGACTTCTAACCTGAGGGTTCTTTGCTGGGATCCTTTCCTGAACTATGCCAATAAGATTCTATATTGCTTCTAAGAGATTTTAGTTAGGTTCATTTGGCTATTTGGGAGGTGCTCCTGGGTTCTCTTCTGGAACCAATGCCTCCCTCACTACCTCTTCGCGTGCTATGCGCACACCTCTAGGACCCCATCCACGCTTGCGAGCTTGTCACGTTGTCAGAGGCATCCTAAGAGGAAAATAAAGTAAATTAAATAATTAATTTCTTTTAGAATAATATTAATTCAATTAAATTTAAATGTCTTATAAAATCAATTTAACAAAAATAATTTAAGTAATCTAAAGCGAAACATAAGTGGAGTAAGGTTCCTAGTGTGGAAACCTTGCTTTGATACCAAAATGTCATGCCCAAAATTTAGGGCAAGAATGGAATAAATTTTTTTAAAAAATAACAACTAAATAACATTAAGTTCGCTAACACGAAATGCACTAAGCAGTTTTGGTTTTAACTATGTTTTAAAATAATCTATATCTACTAACTTAGATAACAGAAAATAATTTAAGATTAACTACGGATTAAAATGGACTAGCTTATTGTCGCTCAATCTATTTAATTTATAATTAAATATCAACTTCATAATATTCAGTTCATAACATTCCAACTATTCAAATTTAAAATAAATATTAACTTTATTAATATTTATTTCATGAATACCTAAATCTATTTAAATTAAAAATAAATATTAATTTCATTAATATTCAGTTTCATGAACTTCTAAATCAATGTAAATTTTAAATAAATATTGACTTCACTAATATTTAAACATCTCATCTTAATTAAATTTTAAAATTAAATATTACTTCATTATTATTTATTTTACAATTTCTCAACCTTTCAATATTTAAAAATTAAATAATTCAGCCCTCTATATATATATAAATAAATAATATTATATATATATATATATAATAATAATAATTAATACACCTAAGTGGGTTTACCCATGCAAACCCTAACCCTTATTTATTCTATAAAATAGCCCCTTATTTTATTTTAAAATTCATTCTTCTCTTATTTACCCCAGCCCTAACCGGGCTAGGGTTTCATCTTATTTTATTCTTGTATTGCAAGGTTTTTTTGTTCAGGGTCGGCAATTTTACCAGTGGCGGCCGAATGTGGGAGAGGCGGCCAAAAGTGGGAGAGGTGGCCGAACTAGTAGCGGTGGAGGGTGGCACCACTAGTGGGACAACCCACTATGGGGGTCGCGGCCCACACAGCGGCCTTGGTCGCTGTGTGTGTCCCGGCCCGCACAGTGGCTGCGGCAACTAACGCGGAGCGTGGCCCACACAGGGAGCCGCAGGCCCTGTGTGTACCACGGCCCGCACAGAGGTTGCGACCTCTGTGCTAGTCACGACCTGCACAGGGACTGCGTGCCCTACACGGCCCTCACCTCTCCCCTTTGCAAAAAAATTAAAATTTATTTATTTTTTGTTTTATTTAAACAAAATAAAATTTGTTAAATGTTCTTTTTTTATAAAAATATAATTATATATATTTATATATATATATGTATATATATTTATATATACATATATCTATATATATATATATGTATATATATTTATATATACATATATTTATATATATATACACACACACACACACACACACACACACACATATATATATATATATATATATATATACATATATATATATATATATATATATATATATATATATATATAGCATTTTTATATACATGCAAAAATAAATACCTTATTTGTATTTTGGTGATCATTATTCCGATTTTAGATAGAAAAATATAATTGATTTAATGTTTTTCTAGATCACTCATAGCAAGAGTATTTTTTTTTTGCTTTTAAAACCAAAATACTTTATTACTAAAACATAGATGAACTATACTAAACTTAAATTTATCTTCTACATATAGTAACTGACTGAATTAAATTAATTTTAAACAAGTTAAGATTTTATATTAACTGGATGAAATGCCTATTTCGATACTAACTTTCTGAAGTAAATGAAAGAATAATTTCCAGAACTTTATTGTAATATATTGCTTTTATAGAAAACAAAAATATTTAATTTATTTGAAATCTACAATATGCATGCAAATCTAATTTATGCCTTTCCTGTTTTTATTTTATTTTAAATGCTTTAGAATGGAATAAATTTCCTGTTAATCAATTTATCATAAACACATCAGATATACGTTTTTTTTTTACTTTGGAAATACTAATTTAGGAATACTTATTTCTTTTCTGCAATAAATAAATTTATTGATTATGCAATTACTACAGCAACTAAATAGATAATATAATTTCTTTTATTAAAATCTAACAACAATTACAACTCATATTTTCTACATTTAAAATGAAGACAACATCGCAGATAAAAAAGAAAAAACAGAATCAAATAAAAATGATTTTTTTATTTTTTTCAGTGGGCTATTGCATGCAATTTCAAAGCTTTTCTTTTCAAATAGAAAGAAGAGTATATCTAGCTTGTTTCATTCCAAAAAGTATTTTGCAAATTTTACAAGATGTTTCTTTATCTAAATAACAAATAACTAAATCTCATGTCTTTATTTCTAATTTACAATTAGCCTCTCATTTCAAACGAATGAGGGTATATTTCTCCTTTTAAAACTAATAATTACAACTGCAAATAAATATCTACAACAATAACTCCTACAACCTTCCACTTGTCCTATTCTTTTCTCCTGACAATCCTGCATATTAAATCACAACTATGACAATGGAGTGCTCACCTCCCAGCCTAGGCTAACTGGTAGCCACCGCCGAGCTTGGAGAACCAAGCCGTAGATGGGAAACAAACATGCAAACACATAGAAGACAGATTTCACACAGATTTCAAACACACTCCCATCCCGGCTACACTGCACCACACTTTGGTGATGACCTTTTTAAGGGTGGTAGTGGACCAATACCCTGAGGAGAACTGCAAGTATGGAAAACATGTAGCCACCTCATGGCACAACAAATACATCAAGAATTGCAACCCCTTAATCCTTATGCCCCCCAAGGCATTCTAGCCTTTTTATCCCTCCTTGTGACCCCCATTGCACAAACAGGCCATGCAGTAAGGGTCACACAAAAATCCCTTGTGATCACTCTCATAACGAGAGTCTCTCACTCGAGGGTTGTCACTACTACCACCCACAAGATCCTCCTCTCTCCCAAGAGTAAGAGGTCTTGAAGACTCCCAAAAACACATACAAAACATAATACAAAATACCAAATGAAATTCCCAAAAAAAAAACATACAAGGAAACAGATTTCTTACACCAACATACTTTCAAACACGTGTAAAAAGAAGTCATTTTAAGAAGAATGTAACCAACCTTAATCTGCCCAAAGGTAGGATAGTATTGTTGAGGAAGAGCTTCCCAATTCCACGGATCTTCTCTTTCTACCCTTAGCCAAATTTCCCTATTCCAATTCTATTCTATTCTTTTCAAAATTTCTCTTGTCTCAAAAAATGGAGAGTGGGTGATTACCCTCAAATTTTCAAATTCTTGCTTAAGAAGCTCATTGTGTGAGTTCTCACAAGTTTCTAAAAACTAAAGAGGAAGGTAAGACAAAATGGGAAAGGGAACTCTCATTCGAAAAGGAAAGTTTTCAACTAAGTTCAATCTTCTAATTTCAATTTTCGCACAACTCAGAAAAGTCAAATTTTAGGGTTTCTAAAAGGTCACTTAGGAGTAGAAACTTGCCTAAAATTACCCCTAACCCTTAGGTATACCTTATGGGCTTTAGGAAACCCTATTAAACTACCCCTAGGTGTTCATTTAACCCATTTTAAACCCCTCTGAAGTTTATTTTCGGGTCAAACCTATGTTGACCACCCCAAAGATTCTTTACCCAAGGTATTTATGACATCACGTTACATTATTTGAAAAAGCTATAGTTGAGCACTTTTCCACCAAGAGGCAAAAATAAAAATTCAAACTTAAATCCACACATGTGTCAAGTGACACAAAGAAAACACTTTTACAATTTAATACATGAAATCGTCTCTTGTGGATTTTAGACAAATCAACTAAATAACACTTAACACACATGCAGCATATACTGTTACGAATAAAATACAACACAAACGGGGTGTTGTCTCTCCAAATAGACAAACCCTAGCTTACGAACATACATAGGTCTAGGTTTGGTTCTCCGTAATATTTCCATGGTCACATGGATAACTTCCTACGCATCTCAATTTACACATTAGTACTTTCAAATATCCACATATAATATAATTCAAAGGAATAATAATACGCATCATCACTTGCATACAATTTACATTTGAACAAATTAAATACATCTTTTATCCAAGCAATTTCACATAAGCAATTCATCCTAATTCACCTAAACTTAAACATACATCATAATTATATTATCATATTAAAGTCCTTCAAATTCAATAACGACATTTATCACCGAAATTCCATCTTATTCAAAAATCATGTAGTGTTCTATCTCATAAAGCATATAAATAAATCATCAATATATAGAAATGTTATCCAAATCCTAAAACCATATAAGTTCTAAATTCCAAAATGCATCAAAATAAAGTATCCATAATAGTCTCAATATAAAAATCACTGAAATGTCAGACTGAGTCGAGGCATGATAATTGTTGTTGTTTGAGTATTCTTGAGGTTATAATGTTGATCTATGAAGATTTGATAAGTGGTGTTGGTGTAGCTATTGTTGATGACTCTAACGTGCTAGCTGGTGTTTCCTAATTGTGTACTATTTTGTTTATGATCTGCATTGATCATTGTGCGAGTTTTTGATGATTTTGTTGAGTCGGTGATGTTCTTCGTGTTATGCGGTTTTCTTGGTGCTGTAAAATGTTGCGGTTGATCTTGGCCTAGTTTCCGATGGTGTTGTGTGTTTGGAGATTTGATTTACATCCATATTATGTCATGTATATCATTATATTGGTCTAGTGGTAAATCTTTGTATGGTGTGATCTAATTTTGTAATTGTGAGTTGAGGGTTTAGCCGACCTTGTTGTCAAGGTTGATGAATTGTATAAATAGGTGATATTGTCATGTAATTTGGGTATCATAGTTGACTCTGCATTATCAAAGAGTGGTATATGTACGAACAGGTGATTCATCCTTTGGCATTGTAATTGAGCAAAGAATGATGTTGTAGAATAGACAATTGTGCTTAACCGGAACTATTATAACGCATTTGGAGATTCTATTCTTATAGTTCATTCTTTCTGGATTGTAGTCTGAATCTTACTGTAAGTCAGTGAGACTTCCTTGAGGGTTGTAGCCTTTCGAGTTATCATCTTTTGAGCAGTGAGCTCTAGGAAGTGTGCTTGAATGCTGATGCATTTGGGCCATTGTAATATTTTCACATTCTATTATAGAGTATCATCTTATTATAGGTAGGTTCCCACCGTGGTTTTTCCCCTAACTTGGTTTTCCACATCAAAATATTGGTGTTATGTGTTGTACTTTCAATTTGCCTATCCTTGTTGTTGTTGCAGTTTATCATATCTGTATTTGTGGTTAAGTTTGTAGATCTGGTGAAAAATGATTCAATCCCCCTCTTAGTTTTCCTTCATTGGTTTTGCCAACAATTGGTATCAGAGCTAGATCCTCTGGAAGGAACTTAACCGCTTGAGGACATCCAGGATGGCAACTAGAAGTGGAAGTGTTATCTTTAAGAAGGAGAGTCAGATATTTGATGGAAGTAACTATGCTATATGGAAGAATCGGATGGAAGTGCACTTGAGGTTTATTGGAGAAGATTATTGGAAGATTAGCAAGAATGTCTATTATGTTCCTCCAAATGGAGCGGTTACTGCTAATGGAATCAAGGAAGCTGAAAATAACATTAGAGTGAAGGAAGCATTTCTGAGTGCCCTGACTAATTCTGAAATGACAAATGTAATGGGACTTCAGACTACACATGAGATCTGGGAGAACGTTGAAACCTTGTATGAAGGAGATAAACAAGTAAAAGTTGCTAGGTTGTATAGTTTGAAAGGGAAGTATGAGATGCTGAAGATGGGAGAAGATGAGAACATAAATACTTTCATGGCTAAGGTGAATGATATTATCCTAGGTATCATATATGTTGGTGGAACCCTTGAAGAAGATGAAATTGTTGCTAAGGTGCTGAGATCTTTGCCTCCTACTTACAAACATAAGGTAGCTATTATTGATGAGATCCGGAGTGTGATTAATGTGACAAGAGATATGTTGGTTGGAAAGATTGCTGCATTTGAACTGAGTGAATTTGGTGAATACATGGGAAGTCTGAGATAGCATTTAGAGCATTTGTATCCAGAAAGAAAAAGTATGATCCTGATGAATGCAGAATATCCAGATATGAAAGAGAGAGAAGAGAAATGGAAGGGCAAGAAAGAGATTTGGATGAGCTTGAAGAATTGATTGCCTGGAGATTGCCTAAAGGAGCTGGTAAGTATGATAGAAAATTTCCCTTGAAATGTTTCTCTTGCAATAAGGTAGGAAATTTTGCCTCTAGATGCCTGGAGAGAATGGCTAAATATGATAGACATGACAAATTTGATAAGAAAGATAAAAATGATAGATATGAGAAGTATGATAAGCCTTACAAGTCTAACCGGAAGTATAAGCATCAGAAGAACCTTTACTATGTTGCTAATGAAGGTGTTACTGATGAAGAATCAGAAGGAGATGAAGTTGTGTTTATTGGTATCAAAGAAGATAGACCAGTACCTGTTGATTCCACAATCTACACTCTTGAGGAGAAAGCTTTAGCTGCTAAAGTTGAAGAAAAAGATGAATGGGTGATTGACAACGCTTGTTCACATCATATGATCGGTGATGAAAGTAAATTTCTGAATATGGAAACATATGATGGTAGAATGGTAAGATTTGGAGATGACAAAGCTTGTATGATACGTGGTAAAGGTTCTATTTCCTTTGATGGTAAGCATAACATTGATGATGTTTTGTATGTTGAAGGTTTGAATCATAATCTTTTAAGTGTTGGACATATGGTTGACAAAGGTTATGATTTGCAATTCAAGAATAGTATATGTAAGATCCTAAATGCCTCTGTTATAGAGATTGCATCTGGAACTAAGGCTAAAAATATCTTTTATTTGAATGCTGGTGAGAAAAGTTGTTTGATTGCTCAGATTGATGAAAGTTGGTTGTGGTATAGGAGAATGTGTCATGTTAACTTTGATTCAATGATTAAGATTAGTTCTATTCAAGCTGTTAGGGATTTTCCTAAAATTGTTAAGCCTGCTAATCAAGTATGTAAAGAATGTGAAATGGGTAAGCAAACAAGGATTTGTTTCAAGAGAAAGCAGTATACATTTGATAGATTGTTAGATCTTGTGCATATTGACCTATGTGGACCTACAAATGTTGGAAGTGTGCAATGTGATAGATAGTTTATGTTACTAATTGATGATTATTCCATGGTGATGTGGGTTGTCTTTTTGAAGGAGAAATGAGAAGCATTAGATAAATTTAAGATATTCAAATCCAAGATTGAGACTGAGACAAGACTGAAGGTGAAATGTTTAAGATCTGACAGAGGAGGAGAATTTTGTTCTAGTGAGTTTGATTCATTTTGTGAGAAGAATGGGATTAGAGGATAATTATCTACTCCTAGAACCCCTCAACAGAATGGAGTTGTTGAAAGGAAGAACATGACTATTTTGGATGCTGCAAAGACTATGCTGATTGAAGTGAATGTTCCGAAGATCTACTGGAGAGAAGTTGTTAGCACTGATGTTTACACATTCAACTGAGTACATATTAAAGGTGATACTGGTAAGATTCCTTATGAGATATGGTTTGGTCATGTTCCTACTGTGAGATATTTCAAAATTTCTGGAAGCAAGTGTTATATCAAGAGAGATGAGGATATAGGAAAGTTTGATTCTAGAAGTGATGAAGGTATTTTCTTGGGATATTCAACAAAGAGAAATCCTACCAGTGCTACAATAAGAGACTGACAAAGATAGTAGAAAGTGCAAATGTGAAGGTTGATGAGAACTATGAAAAAGATATTAGAGAATGCAGATATGATGATGGTCAACACATTATTCTAAATCCTATTTAGACTGAAGAATTAAAGCAAAATGATCTGGCAGAGACTGTTAATCTGGATGTTGTTGCTACTAGTGGAGAGGTGCATGAACCTAAAAATCAGAATAATCAAAAGACTTTGAGGTATGTAAGATTGAATCATTCTAAAAATCAGATAATTGGAGATAAAACTAAAGATGTGGTAACTAGAAGAAGGTTAGTTGATGAAAAGGTATGTTTGCTTTCTAAAATTGAACCTAAAGATGTTGTTGAAGCTTGCAAAGATGAAAATTGGATGAGAGCTATGGAAGAAGAATTAGATTAAATTGAAAAGAATAACACATGGGAGCTTGTGCCTAGACCTAAAGATAAGAATGTGATTGGTACTAAATGGGTATTTAGGAACAAATTGAATGAATTTGGAGAAGTTGTCAAAAATAAAGCTAGACCGGTATGCAAAGGATATTCACAGAAATAAGGGATTGATTATTGGGAGACTTTTTCTCTGATATCTAGACTTGAAGCTGTTAGACTCTTTCTTGCATATGTTTCTTATAAAGATTTTAAGGTATATCAAATGGATGTTAAGTCAACCTTTCTGAATGGTGATCTTGAGGAAGAAGTCTACATTGAGAAACCTGGTAGATTTTCATTATCATATGATGGTGACATGGTATGCAAATTGAAGAAATCTCTTAATGGATTGAAACAAGCCCTTAGAGCCTAGTATACTAGTTTGGATAAGTACTTGCTAAAAGTGAAATTTAATAAAGGTATTGCTGATAGTAATCTATATTTTAATATTGAGAATGATAACATCTTGATTGTTGAATTTTTTTGTTGATGATATTGTCTTTGGAGGAGATGATGACTTGAGTATGAAGTTTGTCGGTGATATGCAATAATAATTTGAGATGTCTATGATAAGCAAGATGAAATTATTCCTAGGTTTGAAGGCTTCACATACTGGAAACTATATCTTTATATCTCAAACTAATTATGTGAAGGAATTGTTGAAGAAGTTTGGGTTGGATGACTCCAAACCGGTTGGAAAATCCTATGGTGACTGACTGCAAGTTATCTAAAAATGATGAATATCCAAAAGCTAATCAATCTTTGTACAGATCTATGGTTGGTGGACTGCTATATCTTACTTATACTAGACCAAACATTATGCATGTTGTGTGCATGGCTGCTATATATCAAGCTGATTCGAAGGAGAATCATATCACTGTTGTAAAGAGAATATTCAGATACTTGAAAGGAACTATGGATTATGGTTTTTGGTATCTGAGGAATGATGATTTTATGTTATGTGCCTACACTAATGCTGATTGGGCTAGTGATGTTGATGACTGAAAGAGTACCTCTGGTGGTGCATTCTTTTTGGGAAAGAAATTGGTTTCTTGGGCTAGTAAGAAACAAGATTCAGTGTCCTTATCTATTGTTGAAGCTAAGTACATTGCTACTTCTAGTAGTTTCACTTAGGTAGTTTGGATAAAGCAAATGTTGAAGGTTATCAGAGTTATCTATGATGAGCATATTGTCATATATTGTGATAATTCTAGTGCTATTAACATGTCAAAGAAACCGGTGCAACATTCAAAGACTAAACATGTGTCAATCAAATATTATTTCTTGAGAGAAAAAGTCAACAAAGAGGAAGTAAAGTTGGAGTATGTATCTACAAAGGAACATATTGCTGATATTTTCACTAAGCCTTTATCTGTAGATACATTTGTCTATTTGAGAGACAAGTTAGGGGTATCCACCCCTCTTGATGAGAATTAGATGCATTGAGTTGTATCAATTCAGTGAACTTTAAAGTCTTATTTCCTTATCCGAATTGATGAGTTGGTGCTGCTCCTCTGGTGGAGTAGTCTATTGGATTGGTTATCTATTATAGAGAGTCATGATTTTTTTACCTAAGGGGGAGAGTGAGCATGGTTTTTTGTTTTTCAGATCTTTGGCATTGCTGTCAAATGGGGAGAGAAGCATGTTAAAAAAAAATTTATCTGCTTGATCTTAGGGGGAGTTTGTTGAATATGTTTTCTTTCTTTGCATTGTTTGTTTTTCACATTCATATGCTACCATCAATGCCAAATGGGGAGATTGATGGACATTTTTGCTGCTAGGATATGTTGTTGTCATTGATGCCAACATATTTCTGCTCTGGTGATTACATATTAGTTTATTATGATTATGGTTTGGTGTATGGAGTATTTATAGTATCATTATATTCTTTTGTATTAATTTTGGTGATCAAAGAAGCTTAATTGATCATATCATATGATCTAGTTTTGCAATTTTTTTTTTGATCAATGCTTTGCAGAGTTCAGTATTCCTCCTATATATTCTGGTGTGATTAAATCTTGAGCTAAGATTTTGAGATATTATTTGGGATGTTCTTGTGTATCTTTATTTTAGATGGTTCATGATTTGGTTCCCCTCAAGTTATCTTTCTTCATAACAATTTTTTATGTTTGAGTATTCTTGAGATTCAGATATTGATCGATGAAGATTTGATAAGTGGTGTTGGTGAAGCTATTGCTTATGACTCTAAAGTGGTTGCTAATGTTTCCTAATTGTTTCCTATTTATTTTGATGATCCACATTGATCATTGTGTGAGTTTTTGGTGTTATTGTTGAACCAGTTATGTTCTTCATGTTATGCAGTTTTCCTAGTGGTATAACGTGTTGTGGTTGATCTTGGCATGGTTTCTAGTGGTGTTGCGTGTTTGGAGCTTTGATTTATGTCCATGGTATGTCATGTATATCATTATATTGGTCTGTTGGTTGATATTTGTATCTTGTGATGTAATTTTGTAATTGTGAGTTGAGGGTTTAGCCGACCTTGTTGTCAAGGTTGATGAATTGCATAAATAGGTGATAATGTCATGTAATTTGGGTATCATGGTTGACTCTACATTATCAAAGAGTGGTGTATGTATGAACACATGATTCATCCTTCAAAATTGTGATTGAGAAGAGATTTTTGTTGCAGAGTACACAATTATGCTTAACAAGAACTGTTATCAGGCATTTGGAGATGTTATTCTTGTAGCTCACTCTTTCTAGATTGTAGTCTGAATCTTATTGTAAGTCAATGAGACTTCCTTGAGGGTTGTAGCCTTTTGAGTTATCATGTTTTGAGCAATGAGCTCTAGGCAATGTGCCTGAATGTTGGTGCATTCCCCATTGTAATATTTTCATATACTACTATAGAGTATCATCTTACAGTGGGTAGGTTCCCACCATGGTTTTTCCCCTAACCAGGTATTCCACATCAAAATCTTGGTACATTGTGTGTTGTTCTTTCAATTTTCCTATCCTTGTTGTTACTATAGTTTATTAGATCTATATTTGTGGTTAAGTTTGTAGATTCAGTGAAAACTGATTCACCCCCCCTCTCAGTTTTCCTTCATTTTTGTTTCCAGCAATAAGTGCCTTAAGTAAACTGGTGCCATCTGATCTTTAGAGTCTTGAGATTCATGCATTCATGTATAATGCCCTAATAAGTTTTTTGAAGTGTTTTTGAAGAGGATGGAATGAGTATCTGAAATCCTTAAAGGTGACTTACTCTGACATCTTTAAGTCCATGTAAACAATTGCATTCATTCAATCTTTTGTACATAAGTATTGGTGGATTCCCACCCTTTTCCATTGATGTCAAAGGGAGAGAGAGAGAGAGAGAGAAATGAAAAATGGAGAAAGCATTTCAAGGGGAGTCAGTCAGATTGAGTGTTCAAAATTCATATTTTTGGTGTTTTGCAGATTTTGGGATACTTATCATTTTTCACCTATGTTGCCATCAATGGCAAAGGGGGGGATTGTTGGTATTTGATGTTTTGGTGATGCTCTGATGAAGATTGATGTTTCCTAATTCTTGTATATTCTTAGGAGTTTTCATTGATGGTAACTCAACATACTGATCTAATCTGGTATGAATTTTTGGCTAACCAGATGTCTTGGATAAAGTACTTTTAGATTAAGGACTGTCAATGTAGTTCAGTATATAGTTTTGTCATTTTCGGTGAAGTAGGTTTTGGTTTTGATGATCATTGTTTAGTTGGTTGGGTATATGAAGTAGATTATCATGACAATCCACCCTCTAGTGTTAATTCCTATGGTTGTTTGAAGATCCAGTATCTGGTAGAGCAGTAAAGCAGAGTATTCTTCATGTTTGGTGGTGTATCATCTTCCTAGATTCTTTAAGTTGATTTTGATGATTGGAAATGTGTTTGGGGTGATATGTGAGACCTATAGGAAGCATGTGATCTTGTATTTTGGGTTCAGAATATGGTTCGATAATAGATCTAAGCCGACATGCAGCTACACGTTTCACATTTTGATAATTGGTGAAGCCAACTTATGAAATATTAATTTGTGTATGTGCAGACATATAAGACTGATTTGGATGATTCATTGGGGTGAGATGATGTGGTAGACTGTTTGAAGAGATTGAGTGCAATTTCATGTGTGCATCTTGATCTTGGTTGATCTGGTAAGCAGTTGCAGAGCATAACAGAGAAGATAATAAGATCAATTACAATGGATCATTTTGCACTTAACAGGAACTAATTTTTGGCATAATCAAATTCTATTTTCTATTTCACTACATATTATAATCTATTTTTAATATCTTGCAAGGCGGTGAGCCTTCCTCAAGGGTTGTTACCTTATTTTTGTAACTTGAGCAGTGAGCTCTAGGAAGTGTGCCTGAATGCAAGTGCATTCCCCCTATGTAATGTTGTTTTTCTACTCTCCATAATGGAACAATATTGTGGGTTCAAATCCCACTGATGTTTTCCCCATTTGGGTTTTCACGTAAAAATATTGGTTTTATGGTTGTATGGTTACTTGTTTTGAGTTGTTGCACTTTACATTCTTTCTTATGCATCTGGTGGTTAAAAAATAAGCATAGTAAGTTTGAATTTTGTAAAACATTGATCCACCCACCCTCTCAGTGTTGATTGATTCCAACACTTATGTCTCTTTGGTGTCGAAAAGATAGGGCCAAATACTTCAGGCGAATCAAATCTTGAGGTTACCAACTAAAAAGAAGCACTAAAACTCAGGGGCTGGTTTTTATAAAATAAAAGGCCCATAAGGTAAGAACTTAAGCCATGGGAAATTGGAGTAGAAAGTCACTAATCAAAAATAAAATGCCCACCAAAAGGACATTTGAATACACTTCATAACTAGGACAAAGATCAATGCTAAATTGCAAAGCATTACAAAGAAGCTATTTCAAGAATATATCAATGCACATGATTCTGATTTCTACATTGGCCCTCAAAATTTTCCTGATACTTTCGAGAGTGCCAATAGCAGCTCTTGATGGGTATGTATGCCCCTTGTGGGAATATCAAGAAGCTAGATCTTTGGGAAAAGAATACTAGGTGCCATATTCATTGGGATTGTAACCACAGTATGCATTGCTTTCAAGAATCAGATCCAAAGTTTATTTGGTGGCCCTAGGCCACCAAAAATGTAAAGCTAAAATTTACCTCTATCAAAAGTCTAATTCTCATCTAAATATGTGATCACCAATCTAAAAATAGCACTAGAACGAAGTTGATCACACACATAATCCTTGGCACATTCAACCACGTTCTTGAACATTCCTACATCATTTTCAATTGTACCATGTTGTTGTTCATTACCAGGTACAAAACAATTTGTCATGATTTTTATTTTATCACCCATGGATGTATATGTGCCACATTCATTAAATAATGCACTCTCATACACTGTGTATCAGTTCTCATCAACCAAGTCACTCTCATACATGACTACATAATATTGAAATTGAGTTAAGGACTAAAAACACTTGGAATCTATAAAAAATTAGAGATCAATGGATCTGATCATATTATTATCAAGAACAAACGACATGAAGTCTTCATCATAACACATATGAAAACAAGGCAAATCATTCATAGGTGCGGGGAGATAAATGCAATCATGAGTGTCATTCACTCCATCATTTTATTTCTTCTCACATGAAGCTAAAGTCTTTGATTTTGATTTACAAATTAACTCTTGTTCATCTTGAATAATTCTTTCTTCTTCATGCAAACCATGCTCATAAACATTTGCACCATATTTGGCAACATCATCATGATCAACCCCATAAGAAAATTCATCTTCATAGAGTGACATTGAATCAGATACAATATCTTGATTATCATATTCACTCATTACACAAATTGGTGTAGCACCCGAATCATCTAAAATCTCAATCACCTCTTCATATAGTGGATTAGCAAATTCATTGAATCCACTTTTAAATGCATTATGGAAAAACACCACCCGATCCATATCTACTTCATCAAAGAATGGATTAGTGACTTCACTAAAATCATTTTTGATGCTAAGCTCATTGTCATTCACTAAGAAAAGAAAATTCAGAATCAATATCATCATTTGCAAACTCAGAAGGATCGCCATCCTCACTGGTATCATGAGAAGAACAGTCTTGGTTATATTCCACACAGGCAAGGCCATTTTAAACTTCACTGGAACTTATATGACTATTATGGCCATGTTGAACTTTAACACTCTCAACCATGCATACCAAATTATAAATACATGGCTGACAAAAAAAATGAGATGCACCCTAATCTTTTGCATAAGAAGATACTTGCGATGGGACAATAGATATATATTCAAAAAAAAATATTAACCTCAAATGTACCTACTTCATAGGACTAGTTGTATGCATTATTTTGGGAAAGTACATGAGGTGAAGGCATGGGCTAAGGCATGTTTATTTCATTGAAATGCATTGTCTCATTTTTTGGTTCAAATGCTACATGAGGGTAGGAACAATCAACATTATAAGATGATGCACAAACTGGAGTAACATGCTGGAAATTGTTTAAAACACCACCATCAATCTCAAAAGTGTGTTGCTCACTTGCATAGGACACTTCATGATACCTAACAACTTTAGGTTTGAAACTTCTAATCATCCTGAACCTTGTGACTTTCTCTATGTTCATGGCAATTTCTAGTGCTTTATGAAAGTTCATTGATTCCTCCATTCTCAATGTGTATCTCATATCAGGATCAAATGCACCTTAAAAATACACAAATCTTGAGCATCATTTGGTCTTAAACCCTCATGAATCCAATTTAAATTCCTCATGAATATAATATTAAAAGTTGATACCAACTCCCCTTCCTCAATATGAACATCAAAGAAACTAGTGAGCAAGGCAGACTCACTAATCCACTCACTAAACTACTCATTAAATGCTGATTGAAATTTTGACCAAGAATCAGTTGACTGTGGGAATAGATTTGAGAACCATTCTCCAGCTTCATACATCAAGGATTACACATACAACCTCATAACAACATCTTCATCATCCACTTCCTAATCATCCATCAAATTACTAAATCTCTTCAAGTGCATCTCGGTTGATTCATGTTTCATACCACTAAATTTGGGTAATCCTTATTTGACCTCAAGTGGAATAGGATTTGGGTAACCAAATATACCTTCAAAATTTATCACTCTACACCTTTTGTTTCGTGCTTAAAATCATAATGTTGAATAGGAAATAAGGACAATCACAAAATCCTTAACTATCAAAGCACTCCTAAATATAAATCAATAGAAAGAATGCATAAACAAAATGAATTAAATAAAAACTCCCTCATTCTACATTTTAGCTTCCATTGTTCTTCTCATCTCTGTGGTATGGTGGCTCACAGATATCAAGCTGATAACCTACAAGTGGCACAAAGATTTTGAAGTTCGTGATCCAATTCAAATGAAGGAAAGAGGTTGCTTTAATAGATTTTTGGGATAGATTGGGTGGGATATTGAACTGAAGTGTTGATTGATAGTTGAACTGACTTGATTGATCAATCAACTCATTTTGATAAATATTTTAAGTGGATTGATTGAAAAGATAACTCAATTGATTGACTAGATGACTCAACTGATTAGCTAGTTGATTGGATTGATTGGGAAGAAGACTGAATAGATGAGTTAGTCAGAAAAGGTGATTTGGAGTGAAAAGGGGAGATTTAAGAGTTTACTGAGTTAACTAATTAGTTAACTAATTTGATCAATCAGTCATGATTTTCAACATGTGTTGTAGGATTTTTGGATTGAAATTCAATTTCATCTTTATTTAGATTTGAATTTGGATTTTTGAATGATGAAATGCACATGAGATTTATATAAATGGGATGAAATTCAAAATTGGTTAAATTCAAATTTGGGAAATTGGAATTAGATGAAATTAGTTGAAATTAAAATTTGGAGAATTGGAGGAATAAGTTAATTAATTAAATAATTTAAATGAAATTATTTAATCATTATAAATGGGATTAATTAAATAATAAAGATTATTTAATTAAGGGAATTAATTGTAATTAATTAAATAATTAATATTTGAGAAAGGGGTTTAAAGATGAATTCATTAAAGGATAAAAATTGATCAATTAATGAGATGGATTATGATGATTAAGTCAAAATAATAAGATTAATTAGATTAATTAAATAATTAAATAATTATTTAACTAATAGGACGAATAATTAGTACATGATTAATGAGACATTTTTAGGTGTCTACATTTGCCCCTCTTTGAGATAATGTTGAAACGACGTTGTTTCAAAGAAACAAATTTTTTTTTGCCCTAGTATGCCCCAATAATGGAGGTAGGATACCCCCTCGAGAGATTGTTTGTGCATTGAAGGCATGAATGATCTCTTGAAAGAAGAAGAATGTTAGATGAAAGATGAATGATTAACTTGATGATGCAAATGAGTTTGATTGGATATAAGAAATGGTTGGAGTGATTTGTAGATTGATTGATTGATCAATTAGATTGATAGGATAAAGATCAAGCCTGGTTTCAGGAATGACACATCCTATATAGGACAAAGATGATCAACACGTCTAGTTTTAGGAAGAATACATCCTGTATAAGACAAAGATAGATGATCACGTCTGGTTTCAGGAAGAACACCACCTGTATAAGACAAATGATTAAATATGATGAAAATTGGATAAAAGATGAAATATGATGAAAGTGAAGAATAATTGATTGATAGATAGAATAGTTGATGTGAGGAAATGAAAGAATGAAAATATTAGAAATAAGTGATGAGAGAGACCATGCTAGATGAATTAAATGATTAGAAAGAATAATTAGGTTGATCCATGAAAAGATACTTGATAAAAGAATGATCCTGATTGATACAATCAACATGATGAGATTAATGATTGATACATAAACTTTTGTGCCTTTATTCATAGGTCAATATATTATCATCACCGAGCCTTATTATGTAACAATGAAGCTACGCACATCAAGGTATAAGGAACCAAGATGTAAAGATATCTCATTGTAGAAACAAACATGTAGCAGACAAGGAGTGAACCCTCCATTTTAGGAATAGCACCAAGGATTGAGGTATGTGAAATAGTCACAAGCATAGATATCCCTAACATTTACTTTTGCATAAGATACTTTTAGAATGCTCATACCAATCACAGACACCCATTAGAACTACTACCCTAGAACTTCATTGGTTCACACCACAAACAACAAACAAAGGAAAAAAGATCATGCCCATCATGATACCTCTAGTCACTTGTGGACATCCTTGAGTAGCATAGTAACATGATTGATCGCTAATTGATAAAAAGATAAAGACTGACTAGGAAAAACATCTGGTAGCCTTACTGATTTGTCTCTTTGTTTTGATTGTTGATGTGATGGTTGATAATTGTTATCAAATTTTTCGACACCTAAATTTGGTGACCTATTATAGGCCTGATATATTGCATTTTGAAGAAAGGTACACACAATTTATTTTTTCAAGTTTGCTATCTTTACAAATAAACATGTATGCCATACAAGTATCTTATTTCAAATGTGCAATTGTTTGAATCAAAAGAGATATACATGAATAAAACATTTACATGTAACACATTTTTATTTATAAAAATCAAACTGTTCATGAAATCCCACACAAGCCATGGGAATAGCCAAGAGATATCTTACTGATCATATTTCATTAAACACATAAGAAATCATACGAATATATGAAAGAGAGAGAGAGAGGAAACTTATCATTGCCTGGATAGGTTGATGAGTTCTCTTTGAAGTCTTCAGGACACTCTGGTCGGTCCAAGTGCGCCACTGCCCACTCCAAGAGATGATCTGAAAAAAGAAAGAGAAAAGATTTGTTAGATCTATGGGTTACTTATCTCAGTCCTACATACATAATTCTATTCCCAATGTGCTTACAGTTCTACATCAAGCTCAAAGAAAAAAAAAGATCAATGTAGAGAAAGTGCCATGAGATAGTAGTAAATATCATGTTTTATCTAACTTGTTTGTTTCATGTGCAGATACAGATTTTATTATACATGTATGTGGGTTAAAATGGGCTCCCCCAAGGGTTGAGCTCAACATAAATGTCATCACTCATAGGGTGACACTAACTCATTATCAAATAATGAGTACATCAAGCCATGATCCCATATACTGTCACTCAATGACAATACAAACTATCATCCAATGGTAGTAGATACAACATGAACTTGATAGCACTCCCTAATCAACAAGTGATGAGTGTCATCATATTAATAAGGGTAGTATGTGAGGTCACAATAGGGCTAGGGTTTCTTAGTTTCATAAATAATAAGCAAAACCTTAACTTAGTAAGCACTGACATAGGTGACTGTTGATTCCTGAAGACCAATAAAATAACTTAGACAGGTGTCCATGACACAATGAAAATAGATACAACAAGGTCATCAAGGCAGTCACTATACATAGCAGTCAAAGTGTTGAGAATCATAAAAAGTACTAAGTGGATATACTCTCACAGAAAAGAGGATATCATAACTATTGTTTATACATAGAAATAAGAGATCAATAATAGTAATAAGGACTGATAGGGAAAAAATATAGATTAGAAGACAGTCACAGAGCATTGGAGCCACAAAGCATCTATCCAAAGGGATAGCAGTCATACATTCACAGTCATACAATGACTAGGGGCACATAAAGAGAAATGATTATTTGTTGTCATAAATTCAGAAAATAAGACAACATGCAGCCCAAGATAGTAAAGAAATCAAAGAAGATAGACATGTTGTATTCCAAATACAGTGAACACATAAACCATAATATGCATCAGTCATAGAGTAAGAGCATTGAAGTTCAAGCTCCATGCTTCTAGGCAAATTTAAACTCAGAAAGTAAGGACATTGGATTATACCTGAACAAAACAAATCTAAGAACAATTGAGTAGTCTCAATGATCATGTACAACCAATATGAGTAAATAAATAAGGTACAGTAAAAGGGATTTTTGCTTTCAGTAAAATATGCAGCTAATAACTCATAGCAGTCACAGAAAAGTATATAAGGTCTGCCATGATTCTGACAAAAATATATCACTATCTAACTAGACTAGCAAAAAGATCAAAGAACATTGTCAACACAATGATCATACAAAGAAATCACAATGGCGGTTTATCACAGTCACAATTAATAGAGATTTGGTCATTGTTTAGACCATAGGAGTGCACTATTAAAAGCTATAGGAGCATCATCAAAATAGCAGCATCATTGATAGCCATAGCCCTATGCCTATAAGGGAGTCTTATAGTGGAAATAATGGTTAAAAGAAGTCATCAGCTTATAACAACCCACAAGAGTATGAAATCACAAGCCCCACACACAACCATTACACTGAGAACAACATGAAGACATATGAAACACTATATTGTGGAGTACAGTGCCTTGAAGATAAGAAAGATGTAATATAGGTCATGTCAAGTATACATACAGTGAGAGATATTTCCAAAAATACGTAAAGACAGTGGCAATGCCAAGAAGTGGAGGAAAAGCATGAATACTGCCAAAACACAGATTATTGACAAGGTCATATTCAAAATCCCATTTCAAAGGATTGTTAAAGTATGAAATAGATGCTAAGGCACCAAAAGACCTCAAAATCAGTCAGTAGGAAAATTGTTATGTACCAAGAAGGTAGGTCATGTACCAATAAATAAGTGAGTAAAATGAGCATAAAGCATAAAAAGTACAGTATAAATATTCACAAAACAATAAAGGATAGAACAATAGATAAAGGTGATAAGCAGTCCTAGACCTACAATAAGAGTTTCAAATATAAAGATCATCAACTTAGAGAAGTCAACTTTGTATGGAGATCAACAAATATTAGCCCTAGTGAAATCTTCAAAGGAACAAAGGAGAATAAAAGAAAATAAGGGAACCAAGGAGCATGCTACAATAAATATTGAAATTTTAGAATCCAATCATCAAGATAGTGATAGTAATCATAATAATGAATAAACTGTCTTAGTCAAAGTATAAGAGTAGTCTTCCAAAACTCTAGATCTGCTACACAACCCACATGGAGTTAGTGACTGAGAATATAATAATGAAAGCATCTAGATTTGACACAAAAAAAAGTCCCTGCAACCATTTGCAGACATGTAGCAACACTCAAGACTTAGTTTGCAGTCACCTTAAATAGCACATAGCACAAAGATCAGCCTTGAGATCAATACAGTGACTTAGTTGATTCCCAGGGTAAAGAGAATTCAACACTATCGCATCATAGTGGACAGTAAAAGGGGCAAACCATGGTTACAAAGGAAAAAGGAGTACTTATCATTGCCATTTCAATTTGATGGAGAATAGTCACAATGACCTTTGCAGTCACAAACCATGGATACAATATAAGCACATTTCTAGCAATGATCAAAACTCATAAATAGTGACTGTGTGTATAGTAAAAATGTATTATGAAATAAGAAATAGAATAATAATAACAACAGTCATATATGATTGTTTAAGTAGTAATAAGTGCAACCAAAAGTTGCAGACCTCATAACCATACACAAGTAGTAGCTACTATGATGGGACTAATAGACAAGGACCAAGACAATCATACATCTTGAGGAGGTGTGAAAACACTCAAAGATGCTATCAAGATCAAATGCACAAGAAGTTCATGAAACCCTCATAGTAGAGGAACATATCTTTTAAGGGGCGGTAACACTATTGCATGTCAAGGTCAAGGACTAAGAAGAGCCATAAAAAAAAGATCATAGTGAGGTTGCATCCCCAAAATTAATCCATATTCCATAAGGGTATTACAGTGTATAAAGCACAATCTTCAAAATCTGAATACTCCTATGCATCTTCAGAAATCAGAGGGATCAAGTTCATAAAAGTCAATATCAGGAAGATAAATGTGACAGTGATACAATAGCTACCCTCATAGCAACACCCACGAGCATATGAGTGCATTTAGAAATCACTGTAAAAAATGTAGTGAACAACTTCATTGTATGTTGAAGCCTAGTGTGTAGGTCCAAACCCAATCATTCAACATAATAGAAGCTAGAGTTTATTGTTAAAGATATCACTTCCATACAAGAAAAGATAGTTAGGTTACTGCTATAATAGTCATAGAATTTGCATTGAACAGTCACAGTCACAAGGCAAGATACAGCTCATGTGATAAAAAAGTAATAGTCTATGAAAAAGATATAAAAAAAAGCTTTAGCAACCAAAGATCAATCATAAACTCATGTATAAGTTAGTAACATGTAAGAATGTTTCAATAAAAATATTACACGGGTGCATGATATACAGGACAATGCTCTATCCAAATAGGGAGAGTAAAAGGGGTTACAACATGTCTAAAGAATACAAACAACAAGCCCTAGCAATCAAAAGATCAATGCACAGTAGGGTTAAGTTCTGAAACAATAGTAGCTACAGTGGTATTTATTGTTAAAATGATAATAAATCCCTCAAGAGTCATGAACAATTATAGCTTCAAGGAACCGTCATAGGGTATGTAGATATTATTGAAGAGTTCAGTGTTGCAGGATCACCTAGTATCTAGTCATCATGTTAATTAGATGTTTGAGCCTTAGAAGCTAGGGGTCATGTCAGTCTGGTTCAATAAGGTCTATGGAGACAATTTGTAATGTCATTTCATGTTTTCAGGTTTGTATGTCAAAGTTGGAGTCATATTTTGCAAGTCTATAAAAAACTGTCAATGTTGTCATCGGGATAAGCTATACCGATAAAGTGTCATTATTGTGAATCACTATCAATGTTGTCATTGGGATATTTATTCTAATTAGGTGTCACTGTTGTAAAAGAAGTGCCGCGTTTGTCATTAGGATACTTATCCTGATAAAAGAGTCATCGGGATAGGTTCTTCTATTGGGTTTGGCAAATATGGTTTAGCCGACTGTGGAAGGTTTTTCTGATAGTCATTCATTTGCCATGTTACATATAGCTATGCTGACATGGGGTCATCGAGGAAAGTTTACCTTATTGGAGTTGCACAAAAAGGTTATCCCACCGATAGTAGCTATTCTAATGGGTGAATAAAGGCTTCAGTTCGGGATTGCTATCTTGACATCTGTGTTTGGTAGGGTCTTATCAGTTCGGGATTGTTATCCCGATGTATGTGTTCAAATTTGATTTTTCAAATGTAGAATTTGATTAGTCATGCAATCCAATGGTCATGACGGGAAAACACAAATTTGGTATAAATTGTATAGCAATTTTGGAAATCCGATTCTGAGGTGTGAAATATGAAAATTTGAATTTGAATTTAATTTTGTAACACAGTTTGAAAGTTTTGAAATTATAGCATCATAAGATTGTGACCCTTTCAATTTCAACCACATCTTAGGCCCTCACTTATGCGACTGCATCTTTTTGCTCAACTAAGACCCCTCTCTGCACCTTCATCCTAAATATTCTCTTGTTCCGACCCTTGTATCATCTTGTGACCTTGTCTAGGTCCCAAAACAAGGTAGAACAAGGGTGTGCCACCCCTGTCCCCCTTGGACAGGGGCATGGCACCCCTGTCCTCTCCCTTAGAGTGTCCCTAAGATGGGTCCATCTGGTCCTTGAACCTAATTTTCTCTTCAGGGACTTAAATCCTCTAATGTCGGCCTTCAGTGAGATGAAAATAATATGTTAGATGTTTATGATTTTGAACAGGCTAAGCGACTCAAATGCTTGAAAGAATTGAAGAACCAATTGAGTCCAAAAGTTGAAATCTTACAAAGGGCATACAAGGTTTCAAAAGCGGTTTTGGCTACCTCGGAGATGATCACAGTGGATGCAATGGAAGAATTTTCTGCACAAGTTATGACAACTATTGAGATCACTAAAACATTATTAGAAATGTGGGATAATGATTTTGCATAGATGAAGATTACTTTCAGTGACATTTTCTTAAAAATTGCAGTGAACACACCTTTATGTATATGTAGTTTTTGATGCAAATTTAATATATATGTATTTTACTTTTCAATTTGGCATTGTTGTCAAAGGGGGAGTAGAAATATGCATGTGATGTGAAAATTTTGTATGTACTGTTAAGGGGAAGTTTGTAAAGGGGAGTAGAAATATGTATTTACATTTTTTTTTGTAAGCACACTTAGTTGTAATGTAAAATTTTCTAAGTGTTGCCATCAATGCCAAAGGGGGAGATTGTTGGCTTGATGATGATTTTTGTAATGGATGACTTTATGTGTTATCATTGATAGCATATATACACACACACATATGTTCACATTGTCATAGTCATCTTAGTTAAGATAAATTAGTATGAAGGTGTCTAACCAGTATATGTAGACAACCAGTATATGCAGGAATGACAATTGGTTTTGGACAATTCCACTGACACCAGTTTGGAGATATTGAAGAGAATGGAAAGGAGGTGAATGAAGATAATCATTCTATGAGTTGGAAGCAGTTAACACTCAACCGGTATCAGTGTTCCAATAGTTTTCACTGATTGTGTGGTGAGTTATCCCTAACCGATAGTTTTGGCGGTGATCTATAATGTGTTATGAAAGATTGTCCAGATACACTGAACCTAGGAAATTGTGATGAGGTTCTTGAGCTGACACAAAATCTAATGTCTATAAAAAGACATTGTGATGAGTTATTTTGATATGAAAGATACAAGTGTTGTTATCAGTTAGAGTTGATGTGATTTATTAAAGGGGTTGCAGAGTATGTTGGTGATGTAGTATTGAGTGAGCAGAAAAGGATCTATACAAGAAAGATGTGTTATTACTAGATCATACCAAATTTTGTTTTTTAATCACTACAACAGTTAAATCCCTTAACCAGGTAAGCTCTAACAAGATTCATTGTACAAATCCTCTAGCTAGGTGATCCATTAGTTTGGGTTTGAAATCCTCTACCGAGGTTACTCCTAATAGGGTATTACCTTTAACTGGGTATAGCTCCTAATAGGGCTTTGGGATAACAAGATTCATTCCTAACAAAGCACTTTGTAGACCTTAACCGGTCAGTTACCTATTTCTATAGATATTTAACTTGTGTGTCCCATCTCACCATGGTTTTCCCTAGGTGGGTTTTTAACGTATAAACACTTGTGTTATGGTGAATCTTTTACTTGTTGTGGATACTTTTATAACACATAGGATTGCATGCAAATTATTAAGTAAACTAGTTAATTATTTTTACTGGTCTGGGTTTAAAGTGTTATTGTTTGTGCTATCACTAATTTACCCCCTCTCTCAGTTCTTTATAAGTCTATCAAGATCTCCTCCATAGATAGTCTTCAACTTATTCCACATCTCATAGGCTATTTTCAGATCTTGAATCTCAACATACTCATTATAAGATAGAGTACTAGAAATCACCTCCATAGTTGTGATGTGTTATCTTGTTTCTCTTTGATCTGATCTGTAGTGAGAACCCTTGTAGGTTCATTATACTCTATGCTTACATGATTCTAGTATTGATCTCCTAGGGTTCTTAGGTAGAGATTCATTCTACCACACCATAATGTGTATTTCTCCTTAGAGAAATCAGGGCCTTCCTTTCATATCATCTTGGATCTTCCTTAAGTTGTTAAGCTCTTCTGAATCTACGGATCAAGGTTTTGATACCAATTGTTAGTCCCAACCGGTGCTGAGAGGGGAGGGGTGAATCAACACTATACCAGTTTGTTCCAAATTTAAACTTAATCAAAACTTCTATTCAAACTTAACACTTATCAGTATAAGCAGCATTAACAAGAAATATGCACACATAAAATCACACACACATGACTACCAAGATTTATCATGTGGAAACCCAAATGGGAGAAAACCATGATGTGAGTAGAAACTCACAAAATCTGCACTCTTTTGGAGTACGCTCAGTGAGGAGCCATCCCTATTAGGAGATTACAAAGACACTGTTAGGTGCCACCCAGTTAAGGGATTTTATTTAAGGCCTATTAGAACCTTTACCTTATTAGAGGTAGCCTTGTTAAAGGACTTAGGATCATCATTTAATATGTCACCCGGTTAAGGGATTTTACAAAGGGAGCTATTAAAGTCCACCCAGTTAAGGGATTTTACTATTGTAGTTATTAGAAAAAAATAGAGAGAATGATCTACTGTAATAGTTACTCTTAGCTTAATCAGATCCAAATGAAGCTCTTCGGTTTGACCGCTAGTTACACTTTCTCTACACTCTACTAGTGCTCTGCATTCTTTCTCTGCTCTTCACACTATCCAAGCTTTGCACACTCTCTTCACCATTCTGCTATTCACTTAGTAGTTATGCCCTCTTCTCACCTTGCTGGATTGCCTCTCTTCAAAATTGCACTTTGCAATTTTAACGATCAATCTTTTTGGTTTTTGCGAAAAACCTTTATACTATATTTTACCAACACATACCCATTGATTCCTCAAATAGTTTACACCTAACACTTGGTAGATTTGTAATTCAAATCTTCCCGCACTCTCCCTACGTGCTCTCCATCAATATCGCTAGCAACTCATCCTTATCTGCCTTTGCAACTCATAATTTCACCAACCTCTGGGTCATGTTCTATCTTTTTAATGCGAAGCAGAAAATCCACACAAATCTCACCTTAACTGGTTGTTAACTGCTGTAGACTTCACTAGCCATTTTTTTGATGATATCTTGCCATGAGTGACTCACCTTTGGTCATCACATCCAATTTACTGGTCATTTCTCTGAGATTCTTGATGGATAGCATTCTTCAACCTATATCCCCAGTTCACTAGTATAACTCTTCATCTTTTTCCGCCAGTCACTAATCATCAATTAGACTAATCACTTGTCTATCTAGAGTGTTTCGGTCATGCATAAGACTACTAAACTACAACCTAAGTCACCTCTTGTGACCGCATCATCATTTCATCTACCAGTTTCAATAAACTGATCTCAACACCTATCAGGTGCTTGAATGACTGGTCAACTACTCTGTTTATCCTTCAACCGATTAGTCTTCCACCAACATACTACTTGAGTGTGTCAATAATGCATATTTGGGGAGTGCTAAATCATCCATATTGTTTGCAGCCATGAGTAAACCATTGGGGTTTACCACACCTCCTTGCCTATGATCTTGGCCTTGTTCACCGATAAGTGTTAGTCATCAATGACAATACTAACTGATGAACCGATTGTGCCAACACCATTAGCTATGCCAACACAACAATTATTTTCCATCCACTTACAAGAAGAAGGATTCATCTCCTTCCCTTTCCTCATAGTCAAAAGGTAAGGGAAAATCTCTTCATGCTACTACAAGTCATGATTTAGGGAGATGGCTTCTAGATTCAAGAGCTTCTCATCATATGGCATCTTCATAGTCTATATTCTCTTCATTTTAGCCTTGTAGCATGCCACCAATTTTGATGGGAAATCATACATATATGAATATGATTGGGAAAGGAACTATTTCCATTGGGGATAACTCCATCAATAATGTGTTGTGTGTACCCCATTTAACAAACAATCTCCTTTCCATGTATCAAATCACTCATGGGGCAACAAGACAAACTGTGAAGTTCACACCTAATTTAGTTATCATTAAAGACTTGGAGACTAGAGCTATTATTGTTATAGGGGTGATGGATCATGCATCTCAGTTGTACTCTGTATATTTTGTTCCTATTGATGAGGATTATTCTTCACATGATGATCATACTTATTGTGATGATTCAAATATCAAGGAGAATTTTGGGTACTTGAACTTGGGTATTCTCACATGTGAACCCATTCTTGAGGGTTGCATTTCATCTCCTCCTATTGATATCACATCACCTATTGCACCCGATGTGGATATTGGAATAATTTTTCCTTCTCGTGATTCAGCGCAATAGGGTATTCCTTGGGATGACTACTTGACAGACATTGCAGATTTGCGAGACATCATTGATGATATTCATCTTCTCTTTGATGAAGATGATCCTTCTTTGATTGTTGTGAGGGAACACTTTGACCCTCTTGTTCATTCTCTACATGATCATTCTTTCAAGGTTGACATGATTGTGGATTCTTATGTACAACACTTGGAGGAGGTCTCTTTTTCCTTAGAGGAGACATGTGAGACTTTGGATCTTGTTCTACATTCATGTTCACTAGATCTTGGAGTTCCTTTTTCAGTAGTGTGGATCACTACACCACCTTTGGAGGGGGTAACTTTTAGCATCAACATGGGGACACTTGAGCAATTTTTAGAGACTCCACACATCATGAATTTTTTTCCTACATCTCCCCTTCATGATTGGGGAGACTTCATGGATAAACCTTTATTTTTGTTTCTTCCTAAGGGGAGGAACATTGTTCGATGATTGTTGAGCGATTTCTTCATTTAGTTTTGAGCTTCTACCATTTGTGCAGATTCTACATAGAGAGGGGCTACTTGGTCTCTCTTCTTATTGTTATTATGAGGATCCAGTTACTACTGAGAGGGGGGGTGAATCAGTAGTAAAACTATTATTTCAATACTTCAAAAACCTTTACCGGTAACTACTCAAACAACCTTCTAAACTAATTTACCAAACCATTCACTCAAGTTATCATCATTATGCAAATAAAGTAAAGATATCAAATGCTCAAATCAACAATACAACCACCACATGAATATAGAGATTTTTCACGTGGAAACCCAAATGGGAAAAACCATAGTGGGAATTAGCACCCATAAAATATTTGCACTCTTTTAGAATGTGCTTGGTTAAATGCCTAGCCCAGTTAAGAGCTTTAGAATATACTCAGTTAAGAGAAAATCCTATTAGGAGTCACCCGATCAAGAGATTTTGCCTCAGCCCTATTAGGAGCTCTACCTTGTTAGGAGTAACCTTGTTAGAGGATTTTAAAATCAAGTTAATGAGCCACCTAGTGAAGGGATTTATAATATAAGACCTATTAGGATCTACTCGGCTAAGGGATTTTAGGCTGTTGTAACTGTTAGGGAACAACAAGGTAAATGGTCTAATTACAACACTTCCTTGCTTGCTAGTACAGATCCTTTTTAGCATAACTCTGCTACACACATGCAAGCACTTCAATCTGGTTTGGCAACACCTTCTTCTCAAACTACCGACACAAAATATCTTCTCCAACTAGCCCTAAATACACTTTTCAGTTAGGGCAGCTACAAAACCCTAATTACATCAAAATACAATGAATTTACATTTAGCGTGGCAAAACACTACCAAAATACTTTATAGATCATTATAACAAATTTCTAGATGATTTCCACCATTGAATGATCACTGCACATCGATTTGATAAGAAATCAAATCCTTATTTCATTCTACTAAGCAATTTGTTGTTTCCCAAGAAATATTATCCTTGTACGTGCTCAAATATAATCTTATCATTACACATGGATTCTGACATGTCATCACTAAGTTATGATTATAATAAGATTCACCTCCAAACCTTAAATCATTACTGATTAAATATCTGATACCGATATTCATTCTTCTTCACAAAGTTCATAACAGTCAATTACAAATGTGCTTTTCGGTTCACCAAACAGTGCGATTTCAATCATAGACTCATGCCAATGTTGTTAAAATATATTCTGAACTGCAACACCTAAATCTTCTCCAATCATCTATACCAGTCACTTGATCATTGCTCTATTCCTATTTATCGGTTGACAACAACTTAGCAGTTTTGTTGTCTAACTCATTTCACTACTAGTTAGGCTATACCGGTTGGTCTAGATGACCTAGATGACTAAACAAACATGGTTACCATCCATGACAACACAAATAAAGTCATCAAACATCCTATTACAATTATATCATCATCATCAAGCAAACAATCTCCCCTTGACTTCATATACCTAATCATATCAGCTTTACCGGTTATCTTAATCATATCAAGTTTATCGGTTATCTTAATCATATCAACTTTACCGATCATCTTCTCATCTCCATTAGTTATTCCAACATGTATCTCTTATGGGGGGACTTTTTCCTTACATGGGGTTTTGTCCTTCTCATACTTCTTTGAGAATTCTTCTGTATAGTTTTCATCTCTCTTTTGGCAGGGAGTTTTTTCCCTTTGGGTTTTTCTCTCTTTCTTCGTTTGTGAGAGATTGCATTGGTTTGCATGCATTTGCATTTTTACATGGGTACCTAACATGGCCTCGTAGCTGGGACCCATCTTGCATTGTTAGCTTAAGTGCATTCCCCTAAGTTGCACTTAAGGGGGGGGCATTAGTGTAATTATTTATTCATGTAGGATATAATTACACCTTACTTAAGTTGACTTAGGATAATGCATCTCATAGTAGTTTGGATATGAGACACTTAGGGAAGTGTGCACATAGGGATGATGTATGTAGGAGAAATTCCACCTTCAATGGGTGATCCACCTCTTGTTGAATATTTATTATTTCTCCTACCTATTCCTACCTACCCTTACCTACCCTTGTTTCTCATTGAGCCACATGCCATGATTGTGTGCTCACATATCCATATGGCCTTGCCTTTATAAGAAGGCTCATCTTCATTATATGTAATTTTTAATGATCTAGTTGATCTCATTTTTTTGTTGATTAGAATACAATTTATTCTTATCAAATATTTTCTGTGCTATTCAATGTGCTCTTGATCTTGTCTATTTTCAACAAATTCTTACAACAAAAAGGATGTATCATCTAAAGTTTGATTGCATGGTTAAGATAAGTTCCACTCAAGCTGTAAGAGATCTTCCTAAGATTGTAAAGCCTTCTAACTTGGTGTATAAGGAATGTTAGTTAGGAAAGAATACAAGAATTTCTTTCAAAAACAAACAGTGTACTTCTAGTGGAATATTGGATCTTGTGCATATTGATTTGTGTGGTCCATCTAGAGTGAGAATCTTATAGGGTGATAGGTATTTCATGTTGTTGATTGATGACTATTCAAGGATGATGTGGATTACTTTTCTAATTTAAAAAAGCCTAAAAATGAAGGAGAAGCTAGTGCAAAAGAAAGAGCTCAAGAGTCTAAAAATCATGAAAATCCTAAGACTCCTAGGTATGTAAGGTTAAATCATTTAGAGAATTAGATTACTGGTGATAAGAATAGAGGTGTGATGACTAGGAGAAGAGTTGTTGAAGAGTATTGCTTGATTTCTAAGATTGAACCTAAAGATGTTGATGAAGCCTGTAAAAATGAAAATTAGGTTAAGGCTATGGAAGAAGAGTTGAATCCGATTGAGAAGAATAGTACATGGACTTTAGTTCCCAAACCTAAGGATAAGAATGTAAGTGGAAATAAATGGGTTTTTTGAAATAAGTTGAATGAGAAAGGTGAAGTTGTTATGAATAAAGCAAGACTTGTTTGTAAAGGTTATTCTCAGATGGAAGGTATTGATTTTGAGGAAACTTTTTCTCCGGTAGCTATAATTAAAGATATTAGATTATTTCTTTCTTATGTCGCTTATAAATATTTCAAAGTATATCAGATGGATGTCAAGTCAGTCTTCTTAATGGTGAGCTAGAAGAAGAAGTCTACATTGAGCAACTAGATGGTTTTTAGTTGACAGATCAAAAAGATATGGTTTGAAAGTTGAAGAAAGCATTGTATGGATTGAAGCAAGCTCCAAGAGCTTGGTATGCTAGATTAGATAAGTATTTGATGAAGCTTGAATTCAATAAAGGTATTGGTGACAGTAATCTATACTTCAAGATTAATAATGATAATATCTTAATTGTTGATGATATTATTTTTGGTGGAAATAATAGTTTGTGCAAGAAGTTTGTTGATGATATGCAAAATGAGTTTGAGATGTCTATGATAGGTGAGATGAAATTCTTTTTGGGATTGCAAATTACTGAGTTGGATAAAGGTATCTTTATATCTCAATCTAAGTATGTAAAGGAATTGTTGAAGAAGTTTGTTTTGGATGATACAAATACTATTGATACACCTATGGTGATTGAATGTAAGTTGACAAAGGATGATGATTCTCTGAAAGAAAATCAAGTTAGATACAGATCTATGATTGGTGGTTTTTTGTATTTGAATCAAACTAGACCTGATATTATGAATGTTGTTTGTCTTGTTTCTATATTTCAAGCTAATCCTAATGAATCTCATGTTGTTGTGAAAATAATTTTCAGATATTTGAAAGGGATAGTTAATTTTGGTCTATGGTATCCTAGAGATAATGATTTAACTTTGAGTGCTTTTACTAATGCTGATTGGGTAGGTGACGTTGATGATAGAAAGAGTAATAGTGGTGGTGCATTAATCTTAGGTAAGAGATTCGTTTCATGGATAAGTAAGAAGCATAATGCTATATCTTTGTCTGCTGCAAAATTTGAATACATTGTTGTTGCTAGCAACTATACTCAGGTGATTTGGATGAAGCAAATATTGAAGGATATCAGAGTTATTTTTGATGAGCCTACTGCTATATACTGTGACAATTCAATTGCTATAAACGTTTTCAAGAATTCGGTGTTGAATTCAAAGAATAAGCATATATCAATCAAGTTTCATTTCTTGAGAGAGAAGGTAAATGAGAAGGAAGTCAGATTGGAGTATGTATCTACAAAGGAACATATTGCAGATATCTTCACCAAGCCTTTGCCTAAATACACATTTGAGTATCTCAAAGAAACGTTGGGGTAATTGTCCCTCCTAATGAGAAAAAAGATGCATGGAGTTTCATCATTTCGATGGACTTCACAAAGATATATTTTGATATGGATTGATGAGTGAGGCTACTACTCATAGGGAGTAGTCAGTATGTGCTTCAGATGTTCAAAATTATTAGAGTGTGTGCCTAAGGGGGAGATATTATCTGGTAAAGAGTGAGAGAATTAAGATTTGTGTTGTATGTGACTTTTGCATTGATGTCAAAGGGGGATAGAAGCATGTGAAAAACCATATAGGGGAGAGAGTTATGTCCATAATCTTAGGGGGAGATTATTATTGGTTATTGTTTTCTTTCTTTGCATTGATTGTTTTCACATTAATATGTTGTCATCAATGCCAAAGGGGGAGATTGTTGGATATTGTTGAGAAGTTTGCTAGAATGATGTGTTGTCATTGATGTCAACATTTTCTTCTATGTATTCCACTGTTGCAGTTAGATTAAATGAGTTGATTTGGTCAATGTGTTACAATTTAGTTGTTGTGGTTTGATGGGTTTAGAGATACTTATCTCTAGTTGATTCAATAGAAGTTTCAATGATCCACATGATGAGTTGATCAAGTTATGAGATCCAATATTGTGGTTGATATTCAGTTGTTCGTGTTATTGAGTATTTTGGTTTATGATCCACATTTCTCTGAAATTGCTATATCTTGGTTTGCAGATTTGGTAGAGTATTTAGGTTTTTCATATGTGTCCTCAATTCAGATGGTTCATGATTTGGAAGTCCGCAAGTGAATCTTGCAGTTTGTTAGTCAGTTCAGCGTGTGTTCTTGAGGTTTGGTATATTGATAATGGAGATTCTAGTAAGTGTTGATGTTGTGGTTGTTTCTGGTGCAATTCACATTGCTTGTGTATGTTTCTAGATTGGGTCCTATCTATGTTGATTGTCTGCATTGATAGTTGTGTGAATTATTGATCATATTCTTGATCCGATGGTGTTCTTCATGTTATGCAACATTCTTGGTGATTGTAGTGTGTTGTGGATGATTATTGTAGGTGTTGCATATTTGTGGTATTAATTTGGGTCCAGAATACGTCTTAGTTGACATTGTTTTGGTCCACATGTATTGTTGTAGCATGTGAGGTTATTTTTAATTTGCATTGAGGGTTTAGCTGATCTTGAAATATAGGTTGATGATTTGTATAAATATATATAATATTCATTTGTGAGAAGTATCTATGTGTGCGAACATTGAATTGATCTTGCAGTAGAAAAGGAGAAGTGTGAAAGAGTGCAAAAGAGTGTGAATAAGTGGAAAGAGAAGAGTTTGAGTATATGTGCTTAATCGAAACTGTAATCAGGCATTGAGAGATGTTATTTTCACAGTTCATGTAATCCAGATTGTTGTCTGATATTTGTAAGATGGTGAGTCTTCCTTAGGGTTGTAGCCCTTCTTGTATTTGAGCAGTGAGCTCTAGGAAGTGTGCCTGAATGCATGTGCATTCTCCATTGTAATATTTACACTTACTCCTAATAGGGTATTATCTCATTGTGGGTAGGTTCCCACCATGGTTTTTTCCCTTAATTGGGTTTTCCATGCCAAAAATCTTGGTGTTATGTGTGTTATTGATGTGGTGATGGTTTATGTTTTCATTGCTGATAATTAGATCTAAATTTAAGTTTGAGTTGTGTTGAGTTTGTGAGCAAACTGATTCACCCCCCCCCCCTCTCAATTTGTTGCATTGTTGCTGATAATGCACTAGTGACCGCTAGGCATGCTAAAAGTAGGTAGTATAGTTGTAGCACCATTGGCTGCTTCTACACCATCGTGTGATCCTGCACCATCATCTGGGCCAAGAGGATGCGATAATTGTGTCCCATGCTAGATGATGGTGTCAGTTAGTGTGGCAGTTGTGTAAAGAGTCTCCATCTCCATAGACTTTTTTAGGGCTATAGGGACTATCATGTGCACAAGGGGTTTCATAGCTAGTGGAACTTGACTTTGGGGGTTTTGTACCTATCAATCCCTTGGTCTATCTTAGGTAGAGCCTCCCCCTCTACCCTAGAACTTCCTCATATAAAAAATAATTAGGGATCTCATTTAGGATGAACATGTAGTATAGTTTTCTCAAAAAATATTAGGGCACCTTAAAGTTATTGCAATGAGGTTGGTCAAAGACCATCCACCACCTATCCCAAAATTGTGTTTTCATGCCACGTGACTATACCAATGTATAAGAAACCTCACTAAATTAAGAGGTAGGGTCTCTTGGATTCGGAGATCAGTGAAAAGAGCACATATTTGTGCTTTATTTATTTTTTTAATTTTTACATCATCATATGAGAGACCTTGTACATAAAAGTTGTGAAATGAGTTTTTATATGCATCCTATTCATTGACTTGTTTTGAAACTTTGTCAACACTATCCAACATTGTTTCTAGGGCTTGGGCAAGGTGTTCATGATGTTGGTGTTTTGATGCATTCAATCTAGCCACTAGGTTAGAAATGGTTACCCTATTTTGTGCTAGTCGACCTAGTAAATCCTCATGTGTGGTTTGGGAAGGGTTTATCAAAGGATTAGGAGGATTACAAGGCATATTTTCTGAGGGGGAATGTTTTGTTGAGGGGGGTTGTTATGTTGAGCATCTGATATCAAATTTATAAAATAAAATAAAATAAGTTAAAAAATAAAAAACTATAGTGTCATTTGAAATAGAGAACAATAAAATGCATAAATAAATTGTAAACTAACCTATTTGATGATGTGGCATTTTTTTTGGCTTATAGGGAGCTAAGATCAAGATCATGGTTTGGGCACTATAGCTTGGTCATCATCTATTTTTGGTGGAGGTCATGGATAGAATGGTCCCAATCATTTTTCTATAAAAAATTATAATCATAAAAAATGCATACGAGTTATTTAAACTAAAACACCTCGTACACATTAATAATCTTATTAGTAACACACATAGGTTAGTAATAATATTAGTAATGTGTATGGGTTAGTAATAAAATTAGTAACACACAAAGGCTACAGTTTAGATTTTCTTGGTCGTAACCTATGTGCATTATTTTATTTTTCAAATAACCCATACGTGTTTGTTCATTTTTGGTATATTTTTAGATGGTGGCCTCTTGTTTGTTCACCATCTTGGTGCACTTACTAAGCTAAGGAAATGTGGAATCTCTTTGGTATTAATTTCTCTGAAAATCTTTCTTATTGTGATGTTATGTTTGGTTTCATTAATGGCATCAAGAAAGATAGTAACAACTTCTGGTCTATTTTGAATTGTGAAATCTTATGGACTATTTGGAATTTTAGAAATGAAGAGAAATTTCAAGGAAAAGGAAGAGTGCTTCCCGAGTCTTTACGAAGACTCATTGTGTATAATGTTGTTGTGTAGGTTTCAATTGTGATGAGGCCCTCAGTGAATAAGTTTGAGTATTTCATTCAAGATGGTACCACCAAGGTCTTCCTCTCTAAAATTTCTCATGGCTACACTTAGTCAAAGAGTAAGATGGAGAGTTCTCCATTTGAAAACACCTTGGAGGCTTTTATGCATGAACTGAATGAAGGTAGGCACATAAAAAAGGGAGTACAAGCGCAGGAAATTGGAACAATTCTATTATTTGGATGGAGAGCCCTTTGGGATGGACTTCTTGGATAGATGACTAAGTTGGCTAATGGTCCTATGTATCAAGTTGTGCCCTTTTGGTATAATTTTGTTCATCATGGTGAATATTTGTATAGGATACATGTATATCACAGTGTATATGCCCATTTTCAGCGTAGGGTTGTATAAACTTCATGAGATACCCTTAGTAAGCTAGTATCTACAAACAATTTGCAGTGATATAGTTTATAGTGATATTGTACTTCAGTGATGCAGTGATACTGTAACTCAATCTTTTGTAAAATGTTTCCCTCTATATTTAATTTATATAAAAAATAAGAGTTAGTAAGATACATATATATTTTACCAACTTAAATAAATGTACTTACCTTTTTAAATGAGTTAAACAAGCTTACTTTAAAATAGTTCTTTGAAAATATAAAATACAAATTTTTATTTTATCTATGTAAATTCCAAGAATTTTTTCAAATTATTTATTGTTGATTTCTATTATTAATATTATGTTTATAGTTAAATATTTATAACCAAAACAAAATTATTTATTTCTTTTACAAAGATTGAAAAAAATAAAAAATATATATATCAAATAATTATAATATTAATATTTAAAAATGTTATGATTTAAATTATTAAAAAAAATTAAATAAAAAATAAATTATTAATTTATCTTTTTAAATATTAAATTATTATTAAAAATACATTCATTTAAATTAGTTTAAAATTTGTGAAAATTGAACTTTGAAAAGGTAAAAACTACATTATCAAACCATAAAAATGATAATTAAAAAATAAATTATTAAATAACTTTTAAAATATTAATGTTAGAACTTTATAATTTTTGATGAAATTAATTTGAAAAATGTGAAAACTTAATATTAGAAAGAAATTATAATAATAATAATTATATAAAATATTAAAATGAAAAATAAATTATTAAATTACTTTTTCAAATATTAAAATATTATTAATTACAGGGAACAATCATAATGGGCAAAATTTCGCAGATTAGGGTTCGGCTGCGAAATTCTACCTGGGGTGAAGATGCCCTCGATGTTCCCCTTCCTTCCTTGGATCCCTTTGGTTTGCAAGGCGATCATGTTCCTCAGTGGGTGTTTCAGAATGGTAAGTGGATAGATGTGCTAGCTCTGGAGAAGTAGGAATGGCGTCGCAAAGACATTGGTTGGCTAAATTCAAATTATTTCAAGGGTTTCTTTCATCCACAGAATAGGAGGGTTGCTAAGCATAAACCAAAAGGCTCTCAAGATTTACCTTTGACTATCAGATGAAATGGGGGGTCTGGAAATAACCCTAAAAACAATGCAGGCTCTAGCAAGGCGACAGTCGAAAAATCCATGGGGATTTTGCGCCCATCGATGACAGCTGGTGTGAATCTTGATAAGGACAAGTCTTTGGGTAAGGATAATTCGATGGATAAGGTATGGTTGTTGATTCCTTGTATATCTACGATTGAAGGTCCATTGGATAAGAAGGCTAGGGATTTGCATTCTTTGGCTGTTTTTCTTCAGGTTTGGGGAGGTAATATTTTTCTTTCAAAGCTTCATCATAAGATTCATGAATTATGGTACGGTACACCTTATTTTCAAGTTCTCTCTTCGAGTTATTTCATTGTTATTTTTGATTCTGAGGGTACTAAACAAAAGGCCCTTGAAAAGTCATTTTTTTGGTTTTGTCTTAATTTGGTTTTTGTGGAATGTTGGAAACCTTTTTTCTTAACTTCTCAAGATATTGTTAAACAATTCCTACATGGTTTTTTCTTCCTGACCTTCCGTATGAATTTTTTGATCCCGATATTTTGGAAAGAATTGGGGATTCCTTTGGAAAGTTTATGCATTCACATTCATTATTTGAGGATGGGTATTTTAGGGTTAAGATATCTGTGTTACTTAACTTGTGTTTTGTGGTTCCTTGCAATTGTAATTTAAAGTCTATTAATGGGATTTGGAGGCAAAGCATTGTTTGTGATTCTGACTGGTTTTTAAAGTCTTATGTGGTAATGGATTCTCCATTATTTGTTACCCTAAAAGGTTTATCATTTGGTAATAAGGAGGTTCGGCCTTCAAAACCTACTAATAAAGGTGTGGTAAACCTTGAATCTTCTATCTGTCATGAAAATCAGATGCACCATGATTCCCATCATGTTTGCCCTTCGATGTTGAAAGCTTCTAAAGGGGTTTCTATTTAGGAGAAACGTGTCTCTATTGGGGATGTTTTGTAGAAATATAATGATCTTGTTGGATTGGGCTCTCACTTAGGGCTCCCTAATGAGGGGGGAACACTTATCAATACTTCTAAACCTATCCAAGAGTTTGGGGAAGGATTGCCTCAAGGGGAGTCTGATCCTTTGGTTCATGGGTTTGATTCATCTTTTGTTGCTCCGGATGAGAGCTTAATTTCTCAAGTTTAGAAGCTTGTATCTAAACATAATATCACTCTGAATCATGTTGTTACTGACAAGGTTCCTGATGTGATTGATCAAGATTTGGTTAATTTGAATACTTCCTTGTTTATCCCTCTGACTAGCAATCCCTTTGAAATTCTCTCTCCGAATAAAGTTGTGGGTTGTGAGGATGCTTTGTGTGAGAATAATAAGGCAAGTTTTGATCCTATAATTAATAAGTCTTTAGTACAAACTCCTTTGTCTCCTTATTCTCTGTTACTTTCTCATGCTAAGTAGAGTAGGAAGCCAAAGGCATTTTATACTCAGTTGGAAGTAGATGTTGGAATCCAGTCTACTCTCTTGAGTTCAGGTTCTAGTTCTACAAAGAGGAAAAAGAAGTTTAGCCCTCCTTTTACTAAGTCTGTTGCTACCAAATGTAATCTTCAGGAATCTTTTGGGGTGGGTAAAGATGGTCTCGATAGTACTCTTGAGAAGAGGGGAGATAATGTCTCCCCTCGAGGATAATGAAGGTCATTTCTTGGAATGTTAGGGGCTTAAATGCCCCTAACAAGAGACACTTGATTAAGTTGCAATTCGACTTAATGAAGTGTGATGTTCTTATGATGCAAGAAACTAAATTGAGTGTGCAAGGTGCTGATTTTTTGTTTTCTAAATGGAAGGCTTGGAAATTTTGTGTCTCCCCCTCTGTGGGGGCATTGGGAGGTTTAGCTTTCCTCTGGAATGATATTACTACTGAATTATCTCTGGTTGTTTCTGCTCCTTTCTGGATGTTGGCTTTGGTAAAAGTAGGGTTTCCAATGTTAAATTATGGTTGTTTAATATTTATGGTCCGATGTCTATCTTGCGGAAAAGAGATCTTTGGGATTCTTTAACTGTTATCTCCTCCCCCCTTTGGGGGCAGTATGTGGTCTTTGGAGGAGATTTTAATGCTATTTCTTGTGAGGATGATACAATTGGGGGAATTTTACCTAACAAATGTATTGTGGTTGATTTTAATTCTTTCATTTAGAATAATTGTTTAGTGGATTGCAAAAATTTAAATAGTCCTTTTACTTGGACAAACATGAGGAAGGATTTTTCGTAGATTGCTAAAGACTTGACCATTTCTTGATTTCTAAAAATTGGATTTCTTTGGATGTGGATACTATTGCTATGGCTTTGCCTAATTCAGGCTCTAATCACTTCCCAATTATGTTACCTATCTTAGATGATAGGCTCCTGGGAAATATTCATTTAAATTTGAACCTATGTGGTTTAGAGATCCTTCTTTTCTGATTCTTTTGAAATCTTGGTGGGCTTTGGCCCCTTTTATTTCTAGAACTAGAATGTTTCATTTTGTCAAAAAACTCTCTTTTATTAAAGACAAGATAAAGTCCTGGAATGTCTTGCATTTAAAAAATATTTTTGTTGAGAAATCTCGTATTCAAAGTGAGCTTGAAACTTTAAACATTATGGTTATGAATATTGGTATGGATTATGCTGCCTTTGCTAAGCATAAATTGTTAAATTCCTAGCTTGAGGAAGTCCTTTCCCGTGAAGAAATCTATTGGTGGTAGAAGTCCAGGGATTTGTGGCTTGTTGAAGGAGATAGGAACACTAAATTTTTTCATTCCTCAACTAAAATGAAGAGACAGAGGAGTAGGATTTCTTGTATTGAAGACTCTTTTGGTGTCTTCCTTATCGAGGATAAGGATATTTCCTTTGAGGCCATCAGGTTCTTTAAATCCTTGTTGACTGAATAAACTTTTTCTTTTGATGATAGTTTTGCTTTGACCATTCCTCAAATTATTTCTGAGGAGGACAATAAAATTCTTATGGCTCCTTTTTCCAATCAAGAGGTGAAAGAGGTTGTTTTCTCTATGGCACCCGATAATGCCCCAGGTCCTAATGGTTTTACTACTATGTTCTTTCAAAAGTGTTGGTCTTTTCTTGGGGATGAGATTATTCTTGTCGTAGAGGAGGCTAGGTGTAATATGTCTATTTTGAAAGAGATGAGCACTACTCTAATTGCCATCATCCCTAAGACAGAGAATCCTAAGTCTTTTGTTGATTTTCGCCCAATTGCTTTATGTAACACATTGTATAAGATAGTTACTAAGGCAATCTCTGTGAGGCTTGCTAGGCTCGTCCCTAAGATTGTTTTGGGTGAGCAGGTTGGTTTTGTCCCTGGTAGGGAAACTGCAAAAGGGGCCATTGTGGCACATGAGGTTTTGCATTCTATCTCTCACCTTTCTCTTCTTGCTATGATTCTTAAATTAGATATCATGAAATATTATGATAGGGTTAGCTGGCAGGCTCTATCTTCTATCCTTAAAAAATTTTGGTTTTGGGGTAAAGTGGGTGAGGTGGATTAATACATGTATTTCTACTGCTAGGTTTTCTATGATATTGAATGGTTCCCCATGTGGTTTTTTTGCCTCATCTAGAGGCCTTAGGCAAGGAGATCCTTTGTCTCCTTTCCTATTTATCATCTTGGCTGAAGCCTTTAGCAGAGCTATTTTGGCTGCAAGGGAGGTTGGTCTTTAGAAGGGAATTAGTATTCCAAATATGGTTGTTAGGCACTCACATTGTCTTTTTGCTGATGATACTTTATTGTTTTGTCATGCCACTATGGCTGAGGAAAAAGTTATTAGTAAGATTATAAGAGATTATTCATCTTTTTCTAGCCAGAAGGTGAATATTGCTAAATCTAAGGTTTGTTTTCTTAATGTTTCTCCCTTGGTTCAGTCGAGGTTGGTTAAGTATTGGAGGTTTAATGTTGGTCACTTTCCTTGCAAGTATTTAGGCATTCCTTTTTATATTGGTTTTGAAAAACATAACTTTTGGGAAAGAATCTCTTCTTCCATATCATGAAGGATTCTTTCTTGGACTCACAAGTGGCTTACTTTCCCTGGTAAGATAGTGCTTATTAAGGCTATTTTGAATGTGGTTCCTATTTATCTGATGTCCTTCTTAAAGGCTCCTAAAAAAGAAGTTATTAATTTATAGTCATTTCCGAGGTCATTCTTGCGGAATGATAATGTGAGTGGTAGGGCTAGAATACCTTTGTTGGCTTGGGGTAAGGTTTGTTCTCTGAAGGATAGGGGAGGTGTTGGTATTAGAGATTTAGGTAAGAAAAATCTAGCTTTAGGGGCTAAGTTAGTGTAGAAATTATATAAACAACCTTCTTCTAAGTGGGCTTCAATTTTGTTTGCTAAATATTTAGGAGATTGCCCCAGGGAGACTATTTTTACAGCCTCCTCGCTTGCCAAAGGTTCTGCAATTTGGAACTTTATGACTGAATGTAGGTCTATTATCCTACCTAGTTTATCTTGGCTTGTGCACAATGGTAGAAAAGATAAATTCTGGGAGGAGGTTTGGAATGGTTTTTCTGCTCTGACTAGTATTAGAGATTGGTCGACTCTCATGTCTTAGTTAAAGTCTTCATGGGGAATTTTTGTGGCAGATTATTTTTATTTGGATTTGTCTGGTCTTGTGTTGGTTGCCAGATGGAAATCAATAGATTATTTCCCCATTGATCAAGAGGTTTGTTAGCACACATTTTTATAAAATATTATGTGCTATTTATTTGATGTTTTATATGTACATTTAAACATAAGAGTATTTATTGTTGGATTGTATGTGCAAGATATGCGCTGCAATATCAGAAAAAATCCCTCTGTGACCCTATTTTTCAGAATTGGACAAGCATCGCTAGGGCATGCTAAGGGTTGGCACTGAGTATGAACTACATGAGAAAGCTTCAGTGTGATAGCCTTGGGAGCCTTATAAGGCATTCTCTGGGCCTATGCGATAGTCTCTATCATCTATTAGCACATGCAGAGTTTCCATAAAAGGTTATGTTGAACGCTATATTTGAAATAAAAAAAAATCTTCCCATAGGCGTGAAAAAAAACTAAAAGATCATCGGCCAAAATATAATGTCGAGCATCTCGAAAGCAGTTTCACCAAAAGAAAACTTTCATCGAAATGGAACATGACGTGTAAAACACTATGTAAGATGTCTTCGGCGGAATATCTCTTTCGATAAATAAAAGAAGCCGCTCATCGATACTCCGGTTTCATCAAAAAGTGAAAAGAAAAAAGCGAAAGGTGAAGTCGAGGAAATACAACTACCGAAGAAACTTAAAAAACATTCATCGAAAAGCAAATCTCATCGATAACATTATATCAATGAAAAACAGAGGGGTTTTATCGATAAAAAGGACATCGAAGAAAAAGGGCTTTCAGAGGGCTTGCATAAACTTTCACCGAAGAACAAAACTCATCGAAATATGATTTCGATGAAACTCACGAATGACTCATCGAAGAAAAGTTCATCAAAAAAAAGATGATTTCGAGGAGACTAGAAAATGGTTTTTCGACATAGGCCATTCGCCGATAAGGTGATATCGATGAAAGTGAACTTTTGATGAAAGATCAAAGTATTCAGCCGAAGACAAGGGTTTCATCGAAAACTCAATTCACGATCATTTCAGTTGAACAGTACTTCCCGCGAAGGAGTTAAAAGCCCAAGTGGAGAATGTCACATCTGCAATTAAGTTTAAACATTTGAATAGCTGTTATAAACGTAGAGATATTAACTGTGCACAAGTTGCCCATGCAATTATAGCTGAATTGATCAAATTTTCATAAGAACCAGATTGATGCCAAGAGACAGCAAATTACGAGGAGTTTGCTGAAGTTCGTAAGCAACAATCAGAAGAGCTCAACAGTTCTTCAAGTAAGTGTGATTTCTCATACTAATTAAAATTATGGAACCTTCTTCTTCTTCTTCTAAAAAGAGTAGGAAAGGGAAAGAATTAAACCCTGAGGAGAAGCCCAAATGACAGAAAAAGGAGGGTAGAGCTTTGACTCAGGATTTGCTAGACCAGTGCCCGACATCCAGTGTGAGGTCCAAAAAGATCAAGAGTGAAGAAGAAGGGTTGGAAGATAGATTTGAACATCTAGGAGACATATGGACTGAAATCAGAGGACATGAGTTGTTCCTATTTAGTTACAAGAGAAGGGATGCTCCTGAGCCCATAAGTAACCTGTGGAAGAAAAACTTAGGGAAATTGGTAGTCCCGAATGTATTTGTGGATGTTGAATTAATGAAAGCTCTGGTAGATTGCTATGATCCGAAAACCAAAACCATATGCGACTACTGAGGGAATCCCTTGGTGGTGATTAACAAACAGACTATTGATATGGTATTTGATCTAGACTGGGAAGTAGAAGACAGAATTGATATATAGAAACTTTCGCGAGAATTCTTTAATTTGGAGGACATCTACAGGACATGGAGATTACCCATTCACCGGCCAAAAGTAGGAGGGTCCTTTGTTCCATTCAGTAAAAATGACAAGGTGCCATTTGATGTCAACCAATTCCATCCGTATTTTAAGTATACATACTATGCTGCAGCCCAAGTATTAGGCTTAGAGGCTCATCCTCTCATGGATATTGGGGTTATGGTTCTGTGTGCTGATTTACAATCGAAAGACCCTAGGTCATTTGACTATGCCACTTATGTTGCAGAAGCCCTAAATCATGGGTTGGAAAAGTTGAAAGGAGACCTTGTAAATGTCCATTTCTCATTGTATTCTTTATTGATGCACATCATTCTTTATTGTGGACAAGAAATCAATTTCTGGTCAGACGATTTCAGCATCAGAGCTTATGATAAGAATGGTTTGAAGAAACCAGTTCAGTTGTGGGTTTCTGCATGGGATCAAAGATTCATAAACAACCAATACTGGCACTTTCAAGAGTATTTTGTGAAACCTCTTAGTGCGGCCTTTGGACAACATAGATATTATACTCTGTCTCTTGAAATTAAGAAATTCCTCAAGCCAAAAGACTTCTCTCCAGAGTCTCAGATTGATCACAACTGGGGTGACTGGTATTGCTACCGTAATCACACATAAATCAGGGTATTTGGGTATGAAGGAAAGCCATACATGCTTCCAATTACAGTACCAAACAGGGTGGCTAGCCTAGAGATTGTGAGACAATTATCTGCTGTCAGTGCCAAACATGTTACGGATTTTGGTAAACAATCCATTGTGCCAGGGTTATTGGTGTTTTCTGATTTTATTGTTAAAAGTTCCAAAAGCTATCATTTACTTCAAAATAAATTAGATTATTATGGCATTACTCTAGGTGATCCCAGAGAGAACTTTGATCCTGAGGGATATATAAGAGCTGCAAGGGCATCACAGAAACTAAAAGCCGGAATACATGTGGCTAAAATGCCAGATGATTTAATCAAGAACCTTGAAAGGGAAGAGGCCAGGGTTTTGAGAGAAAGAAGCGAAATGACTTGGGAAGCCTTCAAATGGAAAAGAGCAAGGGGGATGGTGGATGGAGACCTACGTGGAAACCTCCAAGATCCTTTGGAAATAGCCAAAAATCTACTTCAACATGAGGTAGAGATTATGCATAGAGTCCCCCCACAGTTCCTCCATTTTATCAACACTGAAAAGGATAGTCAACCATTGGCTCACATGTCACCAAAATTTGCTGCTAGTAGCATCCCTGCTGACTCCCCAAGAGAAGATTATCCCCCTGGTTTTGAAGTAGACGTAGATGTGGACACTGGTGAATTCAATATTAAAGATGTAGTTGATATAAGGATGACAGAGCATGAGGACTTTGTTGCTGATGACAGATTTGCTTCTTCAAGGGAATTCCTTTCATTCTTGTACCAGTATAAAGGGGCTCATGTGAAATGAAGTATGGCTGGGAGACCAGAAGAAGAATAGATGAAAAGGCTATAGGATGAAATCGATAGCCTCATGAAAGATATGAACCCTGAGAAAGGGAGGAAAATATTAAAAGAGGCTGATGTTATCATCTTTTCTAGTTGGGACATAAATTCAGTGCTTCTGTTTGATGGATTCTTGAAGAAGTAGGACTTGAATCAACAAGTGTTGCCTCAAGAAATAGATAAATTGTTCCTAGGTTCCGGATATGATCCTGATCAAAAACTCTCCTACAATGGGCACTGTATCTGAAAGGAAAAAGACCAATTATTGTGGATGTTGAAGAAACCTTTGGGCACCTTATGATTCATCAGGTTGGAAAGAGTGACCCTAGGGTCACTGCAAAATTGAACCTGGATGTAGCCAAATTAAATTTGGATCAGACAGAGTTTTTGGTCAGGGAAAACATTACCTATAAGGGCTTATATGAAAGATCTAAAGAGGAGAATCAAAAGTTACAAATGAAGATATTACAACTTAAGACAGGAACTCCTTTAAGCGAATATACCTCATATCCCACAGGGCAGAGCTTGGATGATGTTTCTGATGTTCTGTATTGGAAGTATCAAGCAGATAAGGCTACCAAACAGGTAAATAATATCTAGCGAAAGATGGATAAATTGGTTAGTGATATCATTGAACACCGATTCAACACCATGCTTATTCATGTCGAACATTATTGGAGGGTGTACACTAGAACCATTAAGGCATTAAGAGAGCATGAAAGGTTTAAAACACGATTGCATGAAGTGATAAACAGTATTGATGTGATGATGCAAGAGGAGAAAGCTGAAGGGACTTCATATATAGAAGATCATGTTAAATTCAAAGATATGATAAAAAGAGATCTTAAAGAATTGGATGATGGGAGCCCTATTGGAATGCCCTCGATTTATAAAGAAGGAGGAGTAATGTCTATGGAAGATTTGCGGAATGAACTTGTGAGCATCAAGGATCGGGCTCTATCAAGGTTGGATCGAAGAAGAGACATGGCCCCTACTGTCAACCAGATGATATTCGAATACCTTTCACAAGGAGAAGAATTGAAGAAAAAGAGTATTAAGATCAAGACTTTTAAAGAGGATGATTATATTCATCATTTAGGAATTCTTAATCTCTTTTTACTTAAGTTTGTTAGGAATGTTCAAAATTAACAATTACTGTTTCAAAAAGACATGTCTTTTCATAAATAACTTTTGCTCTCATATATATATGAGAGAGGTTTTTGTAATATTGGAGGGAGATATTTTAAAAAAAAAAAACAGCAATGTATGACAGCCCGTAAGTTTTCTGTTATACAAATTTTGATGGAATACATACTATGATCAGTCATTTTTCTTTGCATATGTGTTGTGGATTGTTTCATTTTGTTATTGGTAGTTGCTTGTGATATTATCTAAAGGAGATAAGGTTATTCATATTCTTTGAATGAAATTTATGTTGTATGTTATAAGGTTGAAATAAAAGTCCTACTTGCAAATTGTAATTGTTCTTTACAGTGCTTACTTGAATGGTCCCTTAAAGGTAGGGTTAAATTCATTCAAGCAACTTATGATATAGGAATTCAATTGATCTCATAAGAAATAATAACCTATACATCCATAAAGGGGTGGGTTTAAAAACTGTCTCACAAGTTCGCACAGTAAGTCCTAAAGAAGATATAATGACTCTGTAGCCCATACAGTTAAGAAGGCACTGGCTATTTACAAATTACACTTATCACCATATTCATCATATGTTATTTCAAAGAAATAGGAGTAACTAAGTAGGAAACATAGATCGAATAGCTTCTACAACAACAATCTTGAACTCATCTGCTATATCTCCATCCCAAGAACTTATGCCATTCTGAGATAGGAGGAAACCAGATCAAGATACTTAATCTGCTATAAAAAGCACTGGTCATTAAAAAACAACTGGTGAATAGGTATACCCGCCTAGGTCCTGCAGAGCCTAAAGTGAGAGAGTTAGCAACCAAATAGGTTCACTCTATAAGTTGGCCAAGTCAATTGGAGGGTTTGATCATAGGAGTTGGCATTTCTTTAGAACCTATCCAATCTGTTGATTTGGGAGCCAACAGATTGGCGACTCTGCTGGGGAGAATTATTAAGACTCTGTTGTGGGAGAGAACTCAGAAGAAAGAAAAAACATTCCTCTTAAGAAGAGAGGTGGCGACTCTGAAATAAAAAAAGGGAGAGGAGTATCTATGCACGGAACGAGGTCAGTCACAAAAGGACAACCTTTATTCCAGTTAGATTTTTCTCAACAAAAAAACAAAGAAGAATCCATGAATGAATTCATGAGAGAAAGGTACAATCAGTATAAGCATGAAAACAACCAACATTCACGTTTAAGGGAAAAGGATAAAGCAACTACTTCAAGCCCAGTAAACGAGGATTTGGTTGTAGCATATAAAGCCCAAAAAAGCCGATATCAAATTCCCCCTGGTTTTGAAAATCATGAAGCACGATCCAGACAAAACACACCGCCTTCATCAGGTATGGCAGATCCTGCAGATAGATTTATAGATTTAACTAGACAAATGATGGAGGCAGTTGCTAAAATGAGAGATTCAGGAAGGACTCAGGAATGTTTGGAGCTATGTGCTAAATTAGGCATAAATGTTGGTGAGGATGACTTTAATAAAGATGTAAACAATTACAGAAAAAAATGTGCTCAGGGAGTGAGTAAAACAAAGAGTAACAATTTTAAGGCTTATGAGAACCCCTTGTTTGGTAACAAAAGGGATGATCATATGCAATCGAGTGCACCACCAGACCAGCCAAATTCACATAAAAACTTTGCTACTCATAACCAGTTTCCACCTCCAGACCAATTTTATAACCAACGTCCACCCCCTGATCAATTTCAATATCAGTACCAGAATCAATACCCATTTCCTTATCAAAATCAAATGCCCTTATATGGTAATATGAACCAAAATTTTGGGAATCCTCACGAGGGACATGGGCTAATAAATATGGAGCAAATGAGGTAGTTTGATTTCTCAGGAATGATGGTATACCCATATCCTATCCCGAATGAAATCAGGACTGCAATACCAAGATTCACTGGAAGTAATGCAATTTCAGGGGAGGCCCATTGTAAGGCCTTTGATGCAGTAATTGAAGATTTTGGTTTACCACATGAAGATGTTAAGATCAGGTTATTTATGCAGTCATTAACAGAAGATGCAAGAGATTGGTTTAGGACGTTGCCTGATGCATCCATTAGAAATCTTGCAAAATTCAAAAGCTTATTCCTTGAGCAGTATGGAGACCATAACAGCCCTGAATTTGCTTTGCATGAGATCATTAGCATCAAAAGGGAGCAAAATGAATCAGTGGTAGATTTTAACAAAAGATTTAACAGAGTTCTAAACAAAATCCCCAATAGGATGAAACCAGTACCTGAGGTAAGCATTCGATATTACATCAATGCTTATGATAGTAAAACAAACTATGAGTTGAGAACCAGAAATCCTAGAGACCTCCGGGATGTTATGAAAGATGCCATTGTTATAGAAAATAACAGGAAGGTTGCTAGTAAAGTGGGAAAAAGGGAAGATGTAAGGCTGTACAATCCTAAAGCACCCAAGGCTAATAAAGATGAGGATAAGCTTGACAAAGTTTTGAATGCTCTAAAAGATCTATCTGTGAGGGTAAACAAAACAAAGAAGCAGCAATATTATCATCCTAAGAGGCCCAGATTGCATGACATGCCCTATAAAACTACTTGGAAAGATGAAAAACCAGTAAATAGGAACCACAGAGATAACCAACAAATTCCAGATCCCTTGAAAAGAACAGTGAACTATACTCAAGATGATGACATGTGGTGTTATGCTTGCAATATGCCACATGCTCCCTCTTTGTGCGTTGTAGCAAAAGGATTACAGGAGGAAGAGAATGGTTATGAAGAGCATATGGGTGACCCAACTGTTAACATGATATCCTTTGCAGAAGAAGGAGGATCAGATTCCATGAACATTGATCAATGCTCTGTGTTACCCGTAACCACCAACATAGGTGAAGGTGTCAAGCTCAGAATCCCCACTGAAGAAGAAAAGAGAAGAATTACAGCTTATGCTGTTGCACAAGCAAAAAGAACTTATGATTTGAGGAATAGAGTGGTGAATCCAAAACAAGGCAAACTTACTAGTCTTTTTATAAAAGAAACTAATGAAACACCCAAGCAAACAAATAAAGCAGTTAAAACTAAGGAGGATGTACCAAAGAATAATACAAGGAGTCCTGATGTTCAAAAGGAAGAGATAGCAAAATTTCCTTTGGCACAACACTCCACTTCATTTGATATTTCAAATGCATTAACACAATTAAAAGTTTATGTTCCCTTAATGGAAATAATGAAGTTTCCTGAATACAGAGAAAAAACTCTTGAGATAATTTCAGGTGTCCAAAAGGAAAAGGTGAACGAACAGAAACAAGAAGTTCCAAAAGGTAACAATAATGAACAGATGGCCCCAGTTATATATTTAGGGTCCACCATCACCAAAAACCCAACACAGGTAGATCCATTTTATCTCACTTTGGTGGTAAACAATAAAAAAGTAAAGAATTGTATGATCGACTCAGGAGCAGCCATAAATGTTATGCCTGTTGGGGTGATGAAAGAGCTTGGATTGGAAGTTGATACTACCTTTGGGAAATGTTATGCCATGGACAACAGGTCGGTCCTAGTGTTTGGCATCATGAAGGATGTAGAATTCAAATTGGCAGCTTGTCCAGAAGCATCGTACAAAACAGATATTACAGTGGTGGATGTCCCTCCAAACTATGGGATGTTGCTATCTAGGCAATGGTCGAACATGATTGGAGAGTATGTGCAGTTAGATTTGTCATATGCTATGATTCCAATAAATGGGTAGGAAGTAAAGATTTATAGGGAACCCCGGTCCACATATATCATAGAAGACATGGAAGAATCAGCAAATCAAATATGCTTTTTGCAAACTGATATGGACAATTTTCGGGTGCAGTTGACAAAACCCAAGGTTGATGAATGGATCCCCATTAAATCAAGTCTAGCTGGAAAGGATGATCAGGTGTGGAAAATGTTCTTCGATGGATCTTGTAGTAAGGAAGGGAGTGGGGCTGGAATCCTATTTATTTCACCCACAGGGGAAACATACAAATATTCTTTCAAACTATTACTCGAGTGCACAAATAACATTGCGGAGTATGAAGCCTTACTCACTGGTCTTAATATAGCAGTTAAACATGGAATTAGATTACTCAGTGTGTTTGGTGACTCGGAGTTAATAGTCTCACAAGTAAAGGAGAAGTATTCTTCAAAACACTTAAGATTGAAACAGTATAGAAATGCTGTCTGGGATACTATAGAACTTTTTGATGCCTTTCAAATAAACTGGATAGACAGGTCAAAGAACATCATGGCAGACTTTTTGGCCAGTATTGCATTAAAGGATAATGATATAACATTAACTGGGATATCTGAAGTAGAGATGAAAGTAAGACCATCTGTTCCTGACAACATACATAATTGGAAAGTGTTTCAAGATGATGCGGACCTACTAAAATTCTTACAGTGTGCTGATCGCTATCAGACTCAGGCATTAAATTTCAATGACTTCGTGGAAGAGACTGAAGGTAAGGAAACCTTATTTGGACATGAAATCATACAACTGAAGTCAAATAAATTACCAAGAGGCTTAGTAGCATTGGAAAGGGCTTTCAATGCTCAGGATGCGATTGAGACTAAAGGATCAACTGTTAAAGAAAGTGACATGGAACAAGTCAATTTAGGAAGTGAAGAAACTCCTAGAAATGTTTTCATTGGGAAAAGGCTAACTCCTGCCATGAGGCAACAACTGATGACATTACTAAGAAGATATAAACATGTGTTTGCATGGTCTTATGAAGATCTCAAAGCCTATAGAGAAGATCTTTTTCAGCATGAGATACCACTTAAGCCAAAAGCTAAACCATTTAGACAAAAGCAGAGACCTATTAATCCAACATTGTTACCAAAAATGAAGGAAGAGATCATAAAAATGAAAGACGCAAGAATTATTGAACCCTATAGATATTCCACATGGGTCTCTAACTTGGTGCCGGTCAGAAAGAAGAATGGGGATATTAGATTGTGTGTGGACTTTAGAAACTTAAACATATCATCTCTAAAGGACAATTACCCATTGCCAAATATGGACAACATGCTGCAGAAGGTGACAGGGTGTGAGTTATTGTCTATGATGGATGGGTTTTCAGGTTATAATCAGGTGAAAGTTAAAGAAACTGAAAAATATAAAATAGCCTTTACAACTCCATGGGGCACTTATGTATATGCACAAATGCCATTTGGATTGACTAATGCTGGTGCTACCTTTTAGAGGGCAATGGACGTGGCTTTTGCAGAGCTGATTGATATAATCATGGTAGTATACCAAGATGACTTAACTGCGTACTCAAAGAAAGCTGATGATCATTGTGAGCACCTTGAGAAGATATTCAAGAAAGCCTTAGAGTATGGGATTTCCTTGAATCCTAAAAAATGCCACTTTGGTGTCGAAGAAGGAAAGTTACTTGGACACATAGTATCCAAGGAGGGGGTAAGAATTGACCCTGAAAGGGTGGCAGCGATCAATGAGGTTCCCATTCCCCGAACTATCAAGGCCATTCAATCATTATTGGGACAAATAAATTTTGTAAGAAGGTTTATTCTAAATTTTGCAGACATAATAAAACCTATAGTAAAGATGTTAAAGAAAGGAGTCCAGATAGATTGGACTGAGGAAGCAATTGATTTCTTTGTAGTGATCAAAAGAGCAATTTCTGAAGCACCAGTACTAATCTCTCCAGATTTTAGCAAGCCTTTTATAATATTCTCATTTGCCTCCTGTCACACAATAGCAGCAGTATTACTGCAGAAGAATCCAGAGGGGTATGAGCAGCCCATTGCATATTTTAGCAAGTCTTTGAGCCCTTTAGAAATAAAATATGAGTTGAATGAAAAGCAGGCTTATGCCTTGGTCAAGTCAGTAAAACAGTTTAGACCATACTTAGTGGGGGCTGAAGTTATAGCATATGTTCCTAATGTAGCAGTGAAAGATATCTTCAGACAGACTGAGGTCACAGGCAAAAGATGTAAATGGATCAACCAAATACAAGAGTTCAACATTGAACTCAAAATTTCACAAGTTATCAAAGGACAAGGGTTGGCTAAACTCATGACAGGAACTAAAATTGAAGAGTCTTGTGTAAATCAAGTAGGGTTAGAAGAAGCCAACTTTAGCATTGAGAATACAACATGGTACACTGATATCATATACTACCTTAAGCACTTGAAATGCCCGGATGGTATGACTGATAATCAGAGAAGAACTTTAAAGTTGAAATCTACGAGATATGTGATTGTCAATGGGGACTTGTATTGGAAAAACAGAGATGGGATATTATTATTATGCCTAGATAACTACCAAGTAGAGAAAGTTCTTCAAGAGATGCATGATGGGGTTTGTGGTGGTCATTTTTTAGCTAAGACTACTACACATAAGATATTGAGAGCTAGATACTTTTGGCCATGTGTCTTCAATGACTCTTATAGATATGTTAGAAAGTGTGAAGCTTGTCAGAAATTTTCAGGCAAAATGAAATATCAAGGGTCACTTCCATTAGGACCGATGCTAGCTGAGGAACCATTTCAGCAATGGGGAATAGATTTCATAGGAGAGATATCAGAAAAATCCAGCGCAGGACATAGATGGATATTGGTCGCTACAGACTATTTTACCAAGTGGGTAGAGGCAATACCTACTAGACAGGCTACTAGTAAAGTGGTAATAAAATTCATAATGGAGACCATTATTACTAGATTCGGTGTTCCTGCAAAGATCATCTCAGACAATGGCATGTCCTTTAGGTCTGAGGAATTCAACACTTTTTGTGAAGAGCATTCAAATATCTCATTCTTCTCCTTACCACCCTCAAGGAAATGGGCAAGCTGAATCAAGCAACAAGAACATCCTAAAGATCATTAAAAAGATGTTTGGACACAACAAGAAGGCATGGGATTCAAAATTGAGTCTTGCATTATGGGCAGATAGAATAACAATGAAGAAATCTACGAGAAAGTCTCCATTTGAGTTGGTTTATGGCAAAAGAGCCAAATTGCCTTTGGACAATCTCTTGCCTGTACATAGATTCATGACTCAAGAAGGGATAGATGTTGAAGACCCCTCACAAGAGAGGATGATGCAGTTAGTAGAGCTTGATGAAGTTAGAGCAGAGGCTCAGAAGCAGAATATCAAAATTCAAAATCAGATGAAGAGGTTGTATGACAGGAGGACAACAGATAGGAAATTTTGTGTGGGTGATTGGGTTTTAATGTGGAATGCCAGGAGTCAAGACAAAGGCAAGCATGGCAAATTTGAGGCTTTATGGATCGGACCATATGTGATTATGGATAAAAAGGGAGAAGATTCCTACCTACTCCAAAATACAACAGGGGAAGTCCAAGAATTGCCAGTACATGGACAATTCTTAAAAAACTTATTTTCTTGATATATTCTGTTACATGTACAGTAGATTAGGATCCACTTCCATTGTAAATACCATGACTTGTCAAAATGTATCCTCGCTAACCAGAGATTTTGAATTCTTGAAGACATACACAATATGCCTCCATCCTCAGTCAAAGCCACTATTGAACGCTATATTTGAAATTAAAAAAAATCTTCCCATAGGCGTGAAAAAAAACTAAAAGATCATCGGCCAAAATATCATGTCGAGCATCTCGAAAGGAGTTTCACCGCAAGAATACTTTCATCGAAATGGAACATGACGTGTAAAACACTATGTAAGATGTCTTCGGTGGAATATCTCTTTCGATAAATAAAAGAAGCCACTCATCGATACTCCGGTTTCATCGAAAAGTGAAAAGCAAAAAGCGAAAGGTGAAGTCGAGGAAATACAACTGCCGAAGAAACTTAAAAAACATTCATCGAAAAGCAAATCTCATCGATAACATTATATCGAACAAAAACAGAGGGGTTTTATCGATAAAAAGGACATTGAAGAAAAAGGGCTTTCGGAGGGCTTGCATAAACTTTCACCGAAGAACAGAACTCATCGAAATATGATTTAGATGAAACTCACGAATGACTCATCGAAGGAAAGTTCGTCAAAGAAAAGATGATTTCGAGAAGAGTAGAAAATGGTTTTTTGACATAGGCCATTCGCCGATAAGGTGATATCGATGAAAGTGAACTTTCGATGAAAGATCAAAGTATTCAGCCGAAGACAAGGGTTTCATCGAAAACTCGATTCACGATCATTTCAGTTGAACAGTACTTCCCGCGAAGGAGTTAAAATCCCAAGTGGAGAATGTCACATCTGCAATTAAGTTTAAACATTTGAATAGCCGTTATAAACGCGGAGATATTAACTATGCACAAGTTGCCCATGCAATTACAGGTGAATTGATTGAATTTTCATAAGAACTAGATTGATGCCAAGAGACGGAAAATTACGAGGAGTTTGCTGAAGTTCGTAAGCGACAATCAAAAGAGCTCGGCAGTTCTCCAAGTAAGTGTGATTTCTCATACTAATTAACATTATGGAACCTTCTTCTTCTTCTAAAAAGAGTAGGAAAGGGAAAGAATTAAACCCTGAGGAGAAGCCCAAACGACAGAAAACGGAGGGTAGAGCTTTGACTCAGGATTTGCTAGACCAGTGCCCGACATCTAGTGTGAGGTCCAAAAAGATCAAGAGTGAAGAAGAAGGGTTGGAAGATAGATTTGAACATCTAGGAGACATATGGACTGAAATCAGAGCACATGAGTTGTTCCTATTTAGTTACAAGAGAAGGGATGCTCCTGAGCCCATAAGTAACCTGTGGAAGAAAAACTTAGGGAAATTGGTAGTCCCGAATGTATTTGTGGATGTTGAATTAATGAAAGCTCTGGTAGATTGCTATGATCTGAAAACCAAAACCATATGCGACTACTGAGGGAATCCCTTGGTGGTGATTAACAAACAGACTATTGATATGGTATTTGATCTAGACTAGGAAGTAGAAGAGAGAATTGATATACAGAAACTTTCGCGAGAATTCTTTAATTTGGAGGACATCTACAGGACATGGAGATTACCCATTCACTGGCCAAAAGTAGGAGGGTCCTTTGTTCCATTCAGTAAAAATGACAAGGTGCCATTTGATGTAAACCAATTCCATCCATATTTTAAGTATACATACTATGCTGTAGCCAAAGTATTAGGCTTAGAGGCTCATCCTCTCATGGATATTGGGGTTATGGTTCTGTGTGCTGATTTACAATCGAAAGACCCTAGGTCATTTGACTATGCCACTTATGTTGCAGAAGCCCTAAATCATGGGTTGGAAAAGTTGAAAGGAGACCTTGTAAATGTCCATTTCTCGTTGTATTCTTTATTGATGCACATCATTCTTTATTGTGGACAAGAAATCAATTTCTGGTCAGATGATTTCAGCATCAGAGCTTATGATAAGAATGGTTTGAAGAAACCAGTTCAGTTGTGGGTTTCTGCATGGGATCAAAGATTCATAAACAACCAATACTGGCACTTTCAAGAGTATTTTGTGAAACCTCTTAGTGCGGCCTTTGGACAACATAGAGATTATACTCTGTCTCCTAAAATTAAGAAATTCCTCAAGCCAAAATACTTCTCTCCAGAGTCTCAGATTGATCACAACTGGGGTGACTGGTATTGCCACCGTAATCACACATAAATCAGGGTATTTAGGTATGAAGGAAAGCCATACATGCTTCCAATTACAGTACCAAACCAGGTGGCTAGCCTAGAGATTGTGAGACAATTATCTGCTGTCAGTGCCAAACATGTTACGGATTTTGGTAAACAATCCATTGTGCCAGGGTTATTGGTGTTTTCTGATTTTATTGTTAAAAGTTCCAAAAGCTATCATTTACTTCAAAATAAATTAGATTATTATGGCATGACTCTAGGTGATCCTAGAGAGAACTTTGATCCTGAAAGATATATAAGAGCTACAAGGGCGTCACAGAAACTAAAAGCCGGAATACATGTGGCTAAAATGCAGATGATTTAATCAAGAACCTTGAAAGGGAAGAGGCCAGGGCTTTGAGAGAAAGAAGCAAAATGACTTGGGAAGCCTTCAAATGGAAAAGAGCAAGGGGGATGGTGGATGGAGACCTACTTGGAAACCTCCAAAATCCTTTGGAAATAGCCAAAAAGATACTTCAACATGAGGTAGAGATTATGCATAGAGTCCCCCCACAGTTCCTCCATTTTATCAACACTGAAAAGGATAGTCAACCATTGGCTCACATGTCACCAAAATCTGCTGCTAGTAGCATCCCTGCTGACTCCCCAAGAGAAGATTATCCCCTTGGTTTTGAAGCAGAGGTAGATGTGGACATTGGTGAATTCAATATTAAAGATGTAGTTGATATAAGGATGACAGAGCATGAGGACTTTGTTGCTGATGATGGATTCGCTTCTTCGAGGGAATTCCTTTCATTCTTGTACCAGTATAAAGGGGCTCATGTGAAACGAAGTATGGCTGGGAGACTAGAAGACGAACAGATGAAAAGGCTACAAGATGAAATTGATACCCTCATGAAAGATATGACCACTGAGAAAGGGAGGAAAATATTAAAAGAGGCTGGTGTTATCATCTTTTCTGGTTGGGACATAAATTCAGCACTTCTGTTTGATGGATTCTTGAAGAAGCAGGTCTTGAATCAACAAGTGTTGCCTCAAGAAATAGATAAATTGTTCCTAGGTTCCGGATATGATCCTGATCAAAAAGCTCTCCTACAATGGGCACTGTATCCGAAAGGAAAAAGACCAATTATTATGGATGTTGAAGAAACCTTTAGGCACCTTATGATTCATCAGGTTGGAAAGAGTGACCCTAGGGTCACTGCAAAATTGAACCTGGATGTAGCCAAATTAAATTTGGATCAGACAGAGTTTTTGGTCAGGGAAAACATTACCTATAAGGGCTTATATGAAAGATCTAAAAGGAGAATCAAAAGTTTTAAACGAAGATATTACAACTTGAGACAGGAACTCCTTTAAGTGAATATACCTCATATCCCACAGGGTAGAGCTTGGATGATGTTTCTGATGTTCTGTATTGGAAGTATCAAGCGAATAAGGCTACCAAACAGGTAAATAATATCCAGCGAAAGATGGATAAATTGGTTAATGATATCATTGAACACCGATTCAACACCATGCTTATTCATGTTGAACATTATTGGAGGGTGTACACTGGAACCATTAAGGCATTAAGAGAGCATGAAAGGTTAAAAACACGATTGCATGAAGTGATAAACAGTATTGATGTGACGACGCAAGAGGAGAAAGCTGAAGGGACTTCATATATAGAAGATCATGTTAAATTTGAAGATATGCTAAAAAGAGATCTTAAAGAATTGGATGATGGGAGCCCTATTGGAATGCCCTCGATTTATAAAGAAGAATTAGTAATGTCTATGGAAGATTTACGGAATGAACTTGTGAGCATCAAGGATCGGGCTCTATCAAGGTTGGATCGAAGCAGAGACATGGCCCCTACTGTCAACCAAATGATATTCGAATACCTTTCACAAGGAGAAGAATTGAAGAAACAGAGTATTAAGATCAAGACTTTTAAAGAGGATGATTATATTCCTCATTTAGGAATTCTTAATCTCTTTTTACTTAAGTTTGTTAGGAATGTTCAAAATTAACAATTACTGTTTTGAAAAGACATGTCTTTTCATAAATAACTTTTGCTCTCATATATATATGAGAGAGGTTTTTGTAATATTGGAGGGAGATATTTTTTTAAAAAAAACAGCAATGTATGACAGCCCGTAAGTTTTCTGTTATACAAATTTTGATGGAATACATACTATGATCAGTCGTTTTTCTTTGCATATGTGTTGTGGATTGTTTCATTTTGTTATTGGTAGTCACTTGTGATATTATCTAAAGGAGATAAGGTTATTCATATTCTTTGAATGAAATTTATGTTGTATGTTATAAGGTTGAAATAAAAGTCCTGCTTGCGAATTGTAATTGTTCTTTGCAGTGCTTACTTGAATGGTCCCTTAAAGGTAGGGTTAAATTCATTCAAGCAACTTATGATATAGGCATTCAATTGATCTCATAAGAAATAATAACCGACAGATCCATAAAGGGGTGGGTTTAAAAACTATCTCACAAGTTCGCACAGGAAGTCCTAAAGAAGATATAAAGACTCTGTAGCCCATACAACGAAGAAGGCACTGGCTATTTACAAATTACAATTATCACCATATTCATCATATGTTATTTCAAAGCAATAGGAGTAACTAAGTAGGAAACATAGATTGAATAGCTTCTACAACAGCAATCTTGAACTCATCTGCTATATCTCCATCCCAGGAACTTATGCCATTCTGAGATAGGAGGAAACCAGACCAAGATACTTAATCTGCTATAAAAAGCACTGGTCATTAAAAAACAACTGGTGAATAGGTATACCCGCCTAGGTCCTGCAGAGCCTAAAGTGAGAGAGTTAGCAACCAAATAGGTTCACTCTATAAGTTGGCCAAGTCAATTGGAGGGTTTGATCATAGGAGTTGGCATTTCTTTAGAACCTATCCAATCTGTTGATTTGGGAGCCAACAGGTTACAAGTGCGAGTGATATATGGAGAAGAGCTTAATTTGCATAATTGTCAAGTTTTAACTATCAATGTAAGTTACCCCGATAAGACCAAATGGCATAAATAATGAGAAAACTTATCGGCATGACCTAGACCGGTCACTCTGAAGGAGAACCAGAAGGAAATTTAGAAGAAGGTGCTCATCGGTATAACATTCATTGTCAAAGGCATGAGAAAAATGTTGTGCCGATAGCTGATGAGGTGATCGGTATAACCTACACAGATCAAAGACAATATGAAGTAGACAGTAAATTTCATCGGGTTGTCAGAAAATGATATCTCTTGCTACCTCGATACCCGATGGGCTATATGGCAGAAGGTGGTGTCATCGACATGACTTTATCCGATGAAACAACACATAAAAGTGGGAATATTAAGCCATCAGGATAGCTCAAACTATCAGTGAAAGGAGTTTTGGGTTACACCAATGCCTGATAAGAAAGACAAAGTCGAGCATAGAGGAGGAGGTTATCGGTATGACTTACACCAACTAAGGAGAATGCGGAGCGTATGTTTTGAAATCATCAGTATATCAGACAGTGTAAGAAAAAGCTACCCTGATACCCGATATGGTATATATCATGATGGATGGAAATGAGGTTTCATCGGGATAGCCTACACCGAAGTAAGTGACTAAAAGAGCAACAAGGTAAAGTCATCAGGATGACATCGGCCCTTCAAAGGAAGATATTTTCCACTACGTCGATACCCGATGAGGAATGTGAAACGGTTATCGAGAAGGAGACTTGATCGGGGGAGCATAAGCCGATGGATCTATAAACAAACAGGCTGGAGCCCGATGTCATCGGGTCATCGAAGAAACACAGGAAGGGTTGTCCTGACACCTAATAAGCTTTGCAACACGATGACCAAGAGGGAGGTTTCATCAAGAAATCATATGTCGATAGACTGGAGAAGTGAAAGGGAAGCACAAGCATGAAGTAAATGTCATCAAGGAAACATAAAATAAGTTGTCCCAATACCCGATAAGGTGACCCGATGTAACGAATGAGATGCAGACTACCAAGGGGGATTCATCGGAATAAATTTTCACTATCGGAGGAACATATTTGAAGCTATGCTAAAACCCGATGGGCAGAATTCCAAGAGGAATAAAAGGAGGGTGTATCAGAATGACATACGCCAATGTGATATAAAGGTGAAAGAATAATAATACCAAGAGGTGAAATGATCTGTGAGACTTATGCCAACCGAAAGGACAGGTGGTGCCAACTGGTTGAATTATCAAAAAAGTTATGCCAATTAGCCATTGCAGAATCTGATTACAAATGGATCGACCCGCCATTATTAAATGTAGAGAACGGGTAGATTGGTGTTTGCATGAGGCAAATCATAGCAGGACTTCAGTTGAGTAAATTCTTTTAATTCGTCAAATCCATATATGAAGAGTCGGTACAAGGATTTTGCATAGCAGTTTGAAGCTAACAGAGAGATTGAAGCAAAATTAAACTACAGAGAATCAAATAGTAAAAAGCTTGAAAGATTCAAGTATGGAGGGTGCTAGTTCCAAGGGCAAGAGGAAGGTCATAGAAGTCTTTGAAAGCACTTCTAAAAAGTCTAAAGGGGGAGAAGGTGCATTGAAATGAAAGTTGAACTAGGATATGATTGAACAAATAAGCTCACCGGGAGCCAAATCCCAGAGATCAAAGGTCAACCTACCCATCCGTGACCAGTTAGAGAACGATTTCAAAGAAATCGGCGATATCTAGACCAGGATCAGAGGTCATGAATTATTCTTGTATCATTATACAAAGAGAAATAAGCCAGCCCCAATTTCAAACCCATGGATTGGGTAAGCTTGCAGTCCCTAACATCTTTGTAAATGTCCAATTGATGAAAACATTGGCTAGGGCTTACAATGCTGCAAAAAGATGTATCCAATTACCAAATGATGATGCTTTCATCCATATCTTAGTAGCCACCATCCAGGAGGTTTTTGGTCTAGGTTTTGAATCTAATGTTCCTTTGTCTTTTGAGAAACTAGAGGAAGAGTATACAAAGATGGACACTATGTACAATGGATTGAATTTGTCCATTCATAAGTCTGCAAAGGGAAAATTGATAGAAGAGGATGAGCCCCCATTTGATATCAATATTTTTAGGCAGTATATGCAGTATACCTATATGGCAGGCAGTCAAGTGGGAGGAGTTGAAGTCCCAGATATAGCTCGGATAGGACCTCTGGTCCTTGTTGCCAACACACAGATGCATGAGCCGACACAATTCGACTATGCTACTTATGTTGTTGAGAAAATACATGAGAGTTTCTTAAGCCTTCAAAATAACCATGTTGAATCTCTTAAGTTTTACTCTTTGTTGATGCATGTTGTCTTGTTTTATGGACGACTCAGGGGAATGTGGCTTGAGGAGCTAAAGTTGAATATTTGTGGTAAGGATGGAGAGGAGCAGCCTGTACAATTATGGTGGTCATTGTGGGATTCACGTTTCATGAGATCCCACTATATCAAGTTTGAAGAGTTTTTTGTGTAGCCTTTATTCAGAGCTTTTGGAGTGTATTTTGATGGTTCTTTTTCAGAGGAAATCAAAAGATTCCTCAGACCCCATGAACATGGGGATACCAAAGTAAATCACAATTGGGGTGATTGGTATGTGTTCTAGGACTTCGCCTATGTTAGGGTTTTCAGATTTGAAGGAGCTCCTTATGTGTTGCCGAAGCCTGCACCTGATAGGATTGCTTACCTGGAGATTGTATGGCAGATGAGTGTCTCAAATGCAATGCATTTTGGGGGTGCTCACAAGCACGTTTTCTTGCTTGGGACCTTACATTTCAGTGATTTCACTATTGTCTCCACAAAGGCATATGAGATCATTGACAAGAGGTTGATAGAAGATTACAACCTCTATGAGAATACAAGTTGGAAGAACTATGACCTTGAGGGCTACATCGATCAGGGTAGGAAAAGGCAAAATCTGGGTGATTACTTTCATGAGTATGTAGAAGCCTGGGATATCCTTAGGAAAAAAGAGTCTGAGGAGGCTATGCAGATAGTCCAAATTTTAGAATGGAAACTGGATGAGAAGAAGTAACAGATGCAGGAGATAGGAGAGAAAGAAGAGGCAGAGAGTGAGTCAGGAGAAAATGAAGCTATTTCAAGATTTAGGAGGCCTGAAAGGGAGGAAGAACCTGAAGCATGGGACATAACCATTGCAAGGATAAATGTGTATGTGGACATTAGGCTAGAGGAGCATACCTCTTTTGTGTTTGATGATGAGTTCATCAAGTCAAAGGAATTCAAGTCCTTCTTGTATCACTTCAAGGGGAAAAGGCTAAGAGAAGCAATGCTTGACATAACACCAAAGAATGAGGCAGAGATTCTTAGGAAACTGAAGGAAGATATTGATGCAAAAGTGGAAAGCATGAATCCACAAAGGGGAAGCCAGATTCTTGTAGAGGGAGGGATTATCTTGTTTTCAAGCTGGGATCTTAGTGTGTCCTTCATTTTTGATAGCCTATTATATTCAGAGAAGAAGGATTTCAAATTGGACATTTAGGGCGTGAATGACATCTTCATCAAATCAAGATATGATCCAGATGATGAGGCTATGTGGTTGTGGGCTCTTTATCCCCCAAATAGAAGGCCAAAGATCATAGATGTGGACAAGGCTTTTGGACACATGATGAAGTTGAAGGTTGGAGAGGTTGATCCCATGGTCACAACAAAATATGGGAGTTGATATCTCAAAATTAAACAAAGCATAGATAAAGATGTTGATGAAAGAAGCAAGAAAGTATAAATCATTGTATGAAGAACTTTTGAGGAGTAGGGGCCAACCTGTATCCCAGATAGCAGACGAATCTAAACTGAAAAAAGAAGTGTGAATAACTGTACAAGGGAAACAAAAAATTGAAGGAAAGAATATAGAGCATAAGGACAGACACAACATGTGTCTTATTGACAAAATGATTTGAAAATCTGCAGAAGGTATTGGAGAAATATTGGACTATTTATCAAAAAGCCATGGATAACACATTATCGCACCAAAGGATCCTTAATAGGTTAAACATGCTACTGTAGGATTAGACACTAAGTGACAAAAGGATAAATAAAGTCAAAAGGCTAATTGACACTCATCAAGAATTCACAACAAAATTAAATACCGAGTATGAGGAGTGTAAAGGGATCGTCAATCATGGATTTCCAAGTGTAGTTGATGATGCAGGGGTCATGAAGGACAAGCACCAGTGGATTACCAAATGCAGGTCTCTACTCAGTTTAGCCCTTAGCGTTGCCCGTGCAGATGTGTTGGACATGAATGAAATAGGGGAGCAGGTTGAAGGTTTTGTTACAACAGAGATAGCGGTTAGAGATATTATCTTCAATGGTACTACATATAAAGAGGACAAATATCTTTAGCACATCCAAAAATGTGGTAATCGACTGGATGAAAAAGGCTAATCTATGTTATTGTCATGTGTTTTAGTTCTAGCAGTTAAGAGGGATAGTTAGGAATTTTGTTAGTCTTTGTTTGTACAAATGAAAGGGTGTGTCCTTTCATTTATATCGTTTGAGTCATGTATGTATAGAGAGTCATTTTTTATTCTATAGGAAACAGATCGCAAGTAAGATTATGGTCTTTTTAGATTGTCTGTTGAAATTTATAGTGTTATGTAAGATAAGTCTGTAGAAACGAAATCTATTTTGTGCAAACAAGTGTAACCATGAAGTATCTGTGAGTCTGCAATTTTTGTACACCAATTGTTCCCAGAAATCAATATACAAGGTTTGTTGTTTTCATCTTCAGATCATTTCATGTCATATGATATTAATGATTTAAAATCTTTTGGATAAATCTAAAGAAGATTTGTTGCAATGTTTTATCATCTATTGGTATAGAGATAGAAGAATTGTTTTTGTTGTTCTCATAGCATACATTGTGAATATTGTAGTGATAGTTTGTTTCTTCACACTGTCTCCAAAGACTACAAGTATTTGTCCATTAAATGACATGTAAACTGTCAGATAAGGCACTGGTCTATTTCTGGTTTCTTATGAATAGATTGAGTGTGTACAAAGTCCTCACCGGAGAAACATCTTACTATTTTTTACTTGCCTTGTTCTTTCATAATTACTCTTATCTCCAACAATATTTTGTTACAACTTTTATTCATATAAAATTATACTCAAATCTTCAAATTGAAACAAGTTAAAAGCATATCAATAAAGCATGGTTGCAGGAAATTGTTTGCCAGTCCTGTAAATAGCTAGATTAAATAGTTTAAATTCACTATAAAGAAATCTCTTTATGCTTTGGAGATTGGGGTATACCCACCTAGATCTAGTGGAGCCTAAAGTGCAGAGGAATTTGGTCTTTGACCATTCTTGTTCGTTGGCCAAGGCTGATTCAGGAATCAGTAAGAAAATTGGCAAATCTCTCAGATTTCCAATCTATGGTTTTGGGAACCAACAAGGTCAAGTCTGCTTATGTTGAGGAGTTAAATAAGCATCAAATTGTCTTTTCTAATTCTGATGATGAGCTAATTTGGGTTCATTCTAAGTATGGGGAATATTCGGTTAAATATGGCTATAAGTTTTTATCTGCTAATTGTAGGGGGGAAGTATGGCCCTCTAGACTTTTTTGGCATACTGCATGTCTTCCAAAAGTAGGTGCTTTTGCATGGCTGGCAGTTTAGGATAGAGTCCTCACTAGTATGAGATTGGATAGACTTGGCATTCACTATTGTGTTTCCTTGTGTATTGTGTGGATGTTCCTTGGAATTGGTTGATCACCTTTTTCTCCATTGTCCTTTTGCTTCAAAATGTTGGTATTGGCTTTTTGATAAATTAAATTGGTCTGTTGCATTATGTGGGGACTTACAGTCTCAGTTTAGGGGTTGGCCTTCTTTATGTTCATCTTCTTTTTATGCTTGTATGTGAGTCATTTCCCCTTCTATTCTGATTTGGAAGATATGGCTAGAGAGGAACAATAGAATCTTTAGGAAGAAGGTTTCCTCCCTGTCGGATGTGCTTTTCTGCATTGAGAAATCCATTTCTAAATCTGCTTTGGCTTTTATTTATAAGGGTATGATTTCTCAATGTACTTTCACCTCTTTGGATAGTTGGATCATGAGGCATTGGTCGGCCTTACATTTACTTCCTTCTCAGGGGGCTATTTCTAGGAAAATGATTTCTTCAATTAACAGAAAAGAGATAATCTGGTTACCACCTCCCAGGTCCAAGTATAAGTTAAATTTTGATAGTTCCTCTCATGGCAACCCGAGCAAGTCTATCATTGGGGTGGTGGTTACTGATGATGGTTCCAAATTTATTAGAGCTAGGTGTCAGTGTATCCCAGATGGGACTAATAATGTTGTAGAAATTCATGCACTCTCTGTTGGGTTAGATATGCTAATTTTATTGGATTTTAAAGATGTTGTGATTGAAGGAGATTCTATGGTGGTCTTTTATGTTGTTACTAATCGAGCTTGTAATTCTTGGCATTTACAATATTGCGTGGATAAGATTTTTTTGCAGCTTAAGCTCTTTAATTCTTATTCTATTTCTCATTGCTATAGGGAAGTAAATTTCATTGCATATTTTTTGGCGAATAAGGCCTTAAATGAGAATATTCAAATATTGGAGGATATTGATGAGGGTTTCCTGCCTCCTTTGCCTATGAAATCTTAAGTTTTTCCTTTCGGTCATATTCTTTAGCTTTTCCTCAACCTTGCACTTTGCTTGGAATTGTTAATATGTATGCATTTTGGTGGGATGGTGCACGAGGCCTTCTTTTGGCCTCTTTACTTGATCACATCAATTTTGCATGCTTGTTCATAATTGCAAGGAATGTGCTGGCCAGTTCTTAGCTTTTGAGTTGATGTGTTCATTGGGGTGCCATATTGTTTGAGGGGATCTTCTCTTGTTTTATTTTTATATCTCTCATACGTCTATGTTGGCATGATCTTTTTGTTGTTAGGCATTGATTAATGATTTCCTTCTTCAGGTTTGGGAGCCTTTGTGTGTTTGTTGGTACGGGGATTGGGATATGGCTCGTGTGGTTTTATGATCTTGCATAATTTTTGTCAGGCTTGTGTGTTTTTATAGCTGGTTGTGCGATAAGTTTATCTATTAATGATGCTTCTCTTCTCTTACATATGCCCGTGACCTCATTCTTTGTGTCTTGTTTTCCCTTATGATTTTTTGATGGATGTTCATGTTGTTGGTTACAGAATCTCTTTACCTATTCAGAATTGTGATTTTCAAGATCCTCATGCCTTTGATGATGAGAAGCTTGGCAGGTTGTTTAAATTTCAATCTTTGGAGTTTTCTATTGCTATTCGTAAGGTGGTGGGAAGGCGGTGGCTGGTGGAAAATGCTAATATTTTCCTTGCTGAAGTGGCTTCTCATTTTATTACTGTGTATGGATATGCTCATGGATGCTTCTTTGGTTTGGGCATTATTGGATGCATACTTTCATCCCTCTTTTTATTCTTCTTCTGATTTGGATAATGCTCTATCTTCTTATCGTTTTGAGCTTGGTGATTTTCCTTATGGTGGTTTTTTTTATCTCAGTTTGAACTACTATCTATTGGTATTTTGGTATGGTTTTTTCATTGATGTCAATACCTACTAAACACTTATCAACTCTGGAACTTTGGAGAATCAGCAACATTCACCAGCAAGCAAGTGACTCATGCACAATCACCGGTATCTGGTACACCGGCAAGATATAATGATCATCGACACTTGGAATGATATGGAAAACACTTGGTTATGTCGAAGACATTGTGTGGACACTTTGTCTTGGAGTTTTGTTTATTGGTACATTAGCATTTGCACATTTGTTGTTAATGGCAAATAGGTCCAAGTTACACCGAAAGGTTTATCTTTTCTAGATCAGCATGGCATGCTATGGAGATGACTTATTATTTTGGTAAATGCATTAAGATGACATATTGAATCAGTTATTGCATTGGGTGTTAATTGATATGTAAATTAATTTTATTGTAATATCTTGTAGAGCTGACCTACTAAAATTGGTCTTAGGTTATGGTATAAATGTAAGATCTTATTTGTAAGATCAAGTGTGGAATGCAAAAAAGGATTGTGTGAAGGTATATGTAAGAATAAGAAGAGCTATACATGCAGATATCATTTGAAGATTGAAGGACGGTTTTTGTGAAGACAATTAGAACTACATCAGTACCGAATCCAGCATATGAAGATGCTAATTTTAGTAGTACATTCTTATTGGATTTAACCATCCAATTGTAGTCAGTGTGACTCACATTTTGTGATTGAGCAGTGAGCTCTAGGCGCTTGGCCTTTCTACATGTGTAGACCCCATTTATGTACACTTACTATCTACAGTAGTATCATCTGATTGTGGGTAAGGATTCCCACCATAGTTTTTTCCCTTATAGGGTTTTCATGTACAAATATTGGTGTTATGTGTTGTGGATGAGTTTGTCTTTATGTTTCATGCACTAATCCTTACCGGTATAGCAATTAACTATTAAAAATATCTACCGGCATATTGAACTAGTTTACCGGTATTAAGCATTAAGTTGGTTACGTTGTTTTTGGTTTAAATTTATTTGACAACTGATTCACCCCCCCCCCCCAGTTGTCTCCAGGACCTAACAATTGGTATCAGAGCCTAGTCCTCTTTTGCAGAAGTTTAACAGCTTGAGGAGATCCAATGTCTACTAACTATTTCAGGAAGGACAGTCCTAAACTTGATGGAGCCAACTATGGCATATGGAAGATCAGAATGGAGACACATCTAAATTGCATTGGAAAGGACATCTAGGATGTTACAAAGAATGGTTATACTGCTCCTACTCAAAGTCAGCCCAACCCACCCAACTTGACTAAAGATGAGGAAAATGATTGCAAAGCAAGAGAAGCACTTTTGAGCGCATTATCTGATCAACAAATCATGGGACTATCAGATAGGTCTACTACTAAAGCTATTTGGGATCATTTGGAAACGCTGAATGAAGGAGATTCCACAATCAAAATTGCAAAACTTGAAAGCTTCCGGGTCAGGTATGAATATCTGAAAATGGAAGAAGATGAAAGGATTTTTGCTTTTATGGAAAGAGTAAATGAGATTGTTTTAGGTATTAAATGTTGTGGAGGAACCTTAAGTGAGGATGAAATTGTTTCAAAAGTTTTAAGAGGATTGCCACCGGCATATAAAATGAAAGTCACTGCTATAAATGAGTTAAGAACAATGCCTAATACATCAGTAACCAGGGATACATTGATTGGGAAACTTTCATCTTTTGAAATTGAAGAATTTGGTCCTGTTGCTACTATAAAGATAGATTTGGCCTTTAAAGCATCAACATCATCTACTCCATCATTTGACAAATCTGATTGGAAAACCTTTTATGCAAGAGAACTTGAAGAAAGCAAGAAAGAAAATGAAGAACTTGAAGCACTATTTGCAAGGAAAATGCCTAAAGGTCCAGTTGGAAGTAAGTATGAAGGTAAAGCACCCTTTAAATGTTTTAACTGCAATAAGATTGGTCATATAGCTTCAAGATTCCCTGATAGACATGCTAGACTAAGAGAAGAAGCTAGAAGAACATACAAGCCTAACCCCAAATATCAAAGATACATATTTAAGAAGAATAAAGACAAATCTTGTTACATTGCTAATGAAGGTGTCACTGATGATTCTGATGAGGATCTGACAGACAATGGATGGGTTTTTATTGCTATAACAGAATATCAACCGACACCTACTGCTCAACCGGTAGAACATGCCTTGGAAGCTAAAGTTGAAGTAAAGGATGAATGGATCATTGATTCAGGATGCTCACATCATATGATAGGAGACAAAGGTAAATTCTTGAACTTTCAAGAATACAATGGAGGCTTAGTGAGATTTGGAGATGACAAAGCTTGTTTGATCAAAGGTAAGGGTACAATATCTCTTGATGGTAAACATAACACTGACGATGTTTACTATGTTGAAGGATTAAAGCATAATCTTTTTAGTGTTGGTCAGTTAGTTGGGAAAGGATTTCAGTTACAATTCAAAAATGGAAAATGGAAATCATGAATAGAACTCATTTGGAAATTGCAACCGGTAATCAGACTAGAGGTAATATCTTTCATTTGAATAATAGTGAAAAGACATACTTAATAGCACATATTGATGAAAGTTGGCTATGGCATAAGAGACTTTGTCATGTAAACTTTGATTGCATGGTGAAAATCAGTACTATTAAGGCAGTTAGAGATTTACCTAAAATTGTCAAACCTCACAATACAGTATGTAAGGAATGTCAATTTGGAAAACAAGTTAGAGCTAGTTTCAAAAGTATTCCAGAAAAATCCAATAATGCTCTTGATTTAATTCACACTGATTTATGTGGTCCAGCTAGAACTAAAAGCTTACAAGGAGATAGATATTTCATGCTAATCATTGATGACTATTCTAGAATGTGTTGGGTTACTTTTCTTAGAGAAAAATCAAAAGCACTTGGAAAGTTCAAACTGTTCAAAGCAATGGTAGAAAATGAAACTGGTAAGAAAATCAAATGTCTAAGATCAGATCAAGGAGGAGAATTTACATCTAAGGAATTTAATACACTCTGTGAAGTAAATGGAATCAGAAGACAACTATCAACACCTCGGACACCACAACATAATGGAGTTGTTGAAAGAAAAAATAGAACTATCTTGGATGCAACAAGAAGTATGTTATTAGAAGCAAATCTACCACATGTATATTGGAGAGAGGCAGTCAGTACAATGGTCTATACATTCAACAAAGTTCACATCAAAGGTGAAACCGGTAAGACCCCTCATGAACTATGGTTTGGTATTACTCCTCTTAAATATTTCAAAATTTTTGGAAGTAAATGTTATATCAGAAGAGATGAGTATGTTGGCAAATTTGATCCTAGAAGCGATGAAGGAATATTTCTTGGTTATTCATCTAAGAACAAGGCATATAGATGTTTTAACAAAAGATTGCAGAAAATTGTTGAAAGTACAAATGTAAAGATTGATGAACAATTCAGAGGAACTTCAAGGTATATAGACTTTGAACCAACAACAAAATTTTTGACAAATGAACCTACATTGAATCCACCAGTACAGAATGAAGATCCAATTACACCGGTAGATTCCACAATAACTGAGGAACAACAGGAAACAAAGACACCCCAGTATGTAGGACTGAATCATTCTGAAGATCAGATAATTGGAAACAAGTTTAAAGGAGTTATGACAAGAGGAAGATTGGAAAATGAAGAGGCATGTCTTATTTCTCAAATTGAACCATCATCAGTTAATGAGGCATGTGAAGATAAATTTTGGATTAAAGCTATGGAAGAAGAATTAGAACAAATTGAGAAAAATAACACTTGGACATTAGTTCCCCGGCCTAAAGATAAAAATGTAATTGGAACCAAATGGGTATTCAAAAACAAACTTAATGAAGATGGTAAGGTTATTAGAAATAAAGCAAGATTAGTGTGTAAGGGATATTCTCAGAAAGAAGGAATTGATTATAATGAAACCTTTGCACCAGTAGCTAGAATTGAGGCAGTCGGATTATTTTTGGCTTTTGCAGCACATAAGAACTACAAAGTATATAAAATGGATATTAAATGTGCATTTTTGAATGGAGATCTTGAGGAAGAAGTTTACATTGAACAACCTGATGGATTTTCTTTGACAGATAACAAAGATATGGTTTGCAGGTTAAGAAAATCTTTGTATGGATTGAAGCAAGCTCCAAGAGCTTGGTATGCAAGATTGGATAAGTATCTTTTGAAGATTGGTTTTTCTAAAGGTAATGCAGACAACAATTTATACTATAAAGTGACTAATGATGACATCCTGGTTATAGAATTATTTGTTGATGATATAATCTTTGGAGGAGAAGATGGATTATGTAAAGAATTTTCTATTAAAATGCCGCAAGAATTTGAAATGTCTATGATTGGTGAAATAAAATTATTTTTAGGATTGTAGATTTCACAGACTGATAAAGGTATATTCTTGTGTCAATCCAAGTACTTAAAGAGTTACTAAAAAAATTTGGGATGGAGAACTCTAAACCGGTAAGCACACCTATGACCACAAATGACAAATTATCACTAAGGGATGAATCTACTCCTATTAATCCAACTAGATACAAATCTATGATAGGAGGTTTACTATATTTGACACAAGCCAGACCTGATATTATGAATGCAGTATGTATTGTTTCAAGATTTCAAAGTAATCCTAGAGAAAATCATGAATCGGCAGTAAAAAGGATTTTTTGGTACTTACGAGGTACTATAAATCTTGGATTATGGTATCTTAGAGATGAAAACTTTGAATTATGTGCATACATAGATGCAAATTGGGTAGGAGATGTGGATGATAGAAAAAGCACCAACGACAGAGCATTCTTTCTTGGAAACAGACTAGTTGCTTGGTTGAGTAAGAAACAAAGTTGTACATCTTTATCAACAGCAAAATCAGAATATGTTGCAGCAACAACTAACTGTACACAGGTACTATGGCTCAAGCAAATGTTGAAAGACATAAAAGTGAAATGCAAGGAACCTGTTACTATCTATTGTGATAACACTACAGCAATTGATATATCTAAGAATCCGATATTACATTCCAAAACCAAACATGTTTCTATCAAACTGAATTTTCTAAGGGAAAATGTTGAAGCAAAGGAAATAAAACTGGTTTATGTGATACTAAAGAATAGATTGCAGATATGTTTACTAAACCTCTGCCTAAGGAGACTTTTGAATATCTCAAAGATCAGCTTGGGGTCATACCCCCACCGGTAGAGACTTAGGAAGTTGATGATTGTCATCAACCGACAGAATTAATAGAGAAATCTTTTATTCTGGCTTTGATGGGAAGCTACTTCTCAGGGGGAGTAGTTGGTATACTAAATTGATTGGTATTTTGTATATGAACTTGTCTTGGTAAGAACTTTGGCATTTGATGTCAAAGGGGGAGAGATTGGTATGGAAAAACACAAGGAAAACACATGTTGCTCCTAGGAGGAGAGATTGTTGTTTGGGAGAGATTATTACACTCTGTATCTTGATTTTGGAGATTGTTGGTTTTTAGGTATTTGGCATTTTTGTTATGGCACTTTGATGGTTTTTCCATCTTGTGTTGCCATCAATGTCAAAGGGGGAGATTGTTGGTATTTTGGTATGGTTTTATCATTGATGTCAACACCTACTAAACACTTATCAACTCTAGCACTTTGGAGAATCAACAACATTCACCGGCAAGCAAGTGACTCATGCACAGTCACCGGTATCTGGTACACCAGCAAGATATAATGATCATTGACACTTGGAATGATATGGAAAACACTTGGTTATGTCAAAGATATTGTGTGGACACTTTGTCTTGGAGTTTTGTTTATTGGTACATTAGCATTTGCACATTTCCTGTTACCGGCAAATAGGTCCAGGTTACAGCGACATGTTTATCTTTTCCAGATCAGCATGGCATGCTATGGAGATGACTTATTATTGTTGTAAATGCATTAAGCCGACATATTGAATCAGTTATTGCATCGGGTATTGATTGATATGTAAATTAATTTTATTTTAATATCTTATAGAGTCGACCTACTAAAATTGGTCTTAGTTTATGGTATAAATGTAAGATCTTATTTGTAAGATCAAGTGTGGAATGCAAAAAAGGATTGTGTGAAGGTATATGCAAGAATAAGCAGAGCTATACATGTAGACATCATTTGAAGATTGAAGGAGGGTTTTTGTGAAGACAATCAAAACTATACCAGTACTGAATCCAGCATATGAAGATGCTAATTTTAGCAGTACATTCTTATTGGATTTAACCATGCAATTGTAGTCAGTGTGACTCCCATTTTGTGATTGAGCAGTGAGCTCTAGGCGCTTGGCCTTTCTACATGTGCAGACCCCATTTATGTACACTTACTATCTGCAATAGTATCATCTGATTGTGGGTAAGGTTTCCCACCGTGGTTTTTCCCCTTATAGGGTTTCCATGTACAAATATTGGTGTTATGTGTTGTGGATGACTTTGTCTTTATGTTTCATGCACTAATCATTACCGGTATAGCAATTAACTGTTAAAATTGTCTACCGACATATTGAACTAGTTTACTAGTATTAAGCATTAAGTTGGTTAAGTTGTTTTTGGTTTGAATTTATTTGACAACTGATTCACCCCCCCCTCTCAGTTGTCTCTGGGACCTAACACTATCTAATGGCTAGTATTGTGATTTACTTTCACTATTGAGAGGTGGTTTGATTTCTGACATATATGATTACATGATGTTTTCTCTTGTAGCCTTTTTGGATCATGTTTCTCTGGATACTTTGGCTGCAGCTGTAAATGTTTTTTCAAGTTTACATTTCCTCCTTGATTCTATGAAGGTAGTTATGTCTCTCTCGAGTATTGTGGAGCCTCTATAGGTGGTTGCTCTAGATAATCAGGCTTTAGCTGCTTCTCAGTTTGAGGTAATGCTGCCCCCTCCAGATGAGGTTCCAATTAATTGGTTTCTTCATTCTTGAGGTTTGTTTGCTTTGCCTCTTCTTGTTCTCTTTGGCAGGCAATTTTGTATCTAGTTCACAGATCTTGGGGGGGTTGGGGTATCATTTTTGTATTGGTGTTGGCTTATATGGCTTTTTTGGGATGGGTTGGGTTGGTTTGGAGATCTCACTTCTCCTCTTCAATGTAATCGGTCATATTATTTTCCCAATGGGGTTTCTTATGAGCAAGACCAAATGTTTTGTTTGCCTAGTTCTTTCCTACTGGTGCTCTTTGAACCAGGATTGTATAAATTTATAATTAATAAAATTAGTGGTTCTCCACTTTTAATTTTAAAAAAAAGGGTTTATCATTTTCAATGAAATTAGTTTTAAAATTTTTCAAAAATTAAATACAAATAAACATTTTTTATGTTGTCGTTGAAATCTCTTTTATTGTGGATGTGCGAAGGCTATCATCACTATTGAGATTTAATTATTGGGATGTGTGTTCCCCTACATAAGGTATTCACCTATGTACATTAATGGGATATGTGTTCCTCTAGATGGAAAATTAATAAAAATTAAGCAACGTATTTCATTATCTCAAACATATAAGCTTCGTCAGTACATACTAGACAACAAGCACATGCACTCTAGTTAATTATGGATGCAAAATATATATATATTTTTTAGAAAAAATGAATTTAATACTTACTACTACCAATAGAAATAAAGATTAATGTTATTTTTACAATAATTTAAAATAAAAATAAATTTAAACTATAGAATTTTTGTTCAGTTTTTTTAATTTTATGCAACTATTGGTTAAACTAATGAAATAGTAGAATTAGATGATTGCAATAGTATCTTGCCTTGGCGGGAACTAATAATAAAAAAAAAAAATTAATTATACAATAGATATCTAAGAAATGATATTTTGATATTTTTTTGTAGAAACTTAAATTTGATTAATTAATTTAATTGAATTTAATCCCTTTGATAAATTATATTAATTGAATAATTAATATTATTTAATTGATTATTGCATCCCCTTTGGCTAGATTAATTTAATTAATCAATGTGTCGTCTAATTTTTTTAATTAATTAATTCCCCTACCCTTCTTCTATTAAATAAAATAAATACATTATTTATTTTATTTAATTCGCATTCCCTTTTTCCTCCTAGTAATTTTATTTGAATTTAATAATTCAAATAATTCAATTAGAGCACATGGCTCCTAATTTTAACCCCGCTTCTAACCCATTTCCTTAGCCCAATCCGCTAACCACCAATGGGTTCTAACCATCTCTATCCTTTCAACCACCTTTGTCACATGTGTTTGCTCCCTATTTTTCCAAATACTTGGAAAATAATCAAATTTGTTTGGGTGTTTCTCTCCCAAATAGACATGTGTCTCTTGTAACACTTGCCATCTTGAGCAATGGCACTTGGCCTTGAGAAGGACATGTATCATCTCTTGAATTTCCACTTATCCTCAAGTGGGACAAGTGACATATTTCTAAGCCTCTTCATTCCCTCATCCTTGCCTATTTAACCTGATCATTTTCCTTCATTAATCATCACTCACAATTACATAGCATCGTTATAATGCCAGTTTAAGCACTTTCATCATCCACTTTTGTATCAACTATTAACATAGATTTCATAACTACATGATCATGGAGCATTTTCAAGTGCCTTTTGTAGCATGAAATTGAGCATACATCAAAGCAAAGGACAATGAAATAAAAGGAGAACTTGTGAGTTTGCATTTTTTGTTTATTATTTAAGATTTCTTATTTTCCTTTAAAGTGTCCTTCTCATGAGTATAGGCTTGATACATTGTGTAGTGTAGGTTGCAATTTGTTTTCCTAGTCTTTTATTAGTACACATTTTTTTTCTCAACAGGTCAAATCTCATGTTTTCTATTGTTTGAGTGTTTTTATTATAGATTTTGAGCTCTTGTAGGAAAAAATGTGGGATTTTAGGTCAATTTCCATCTCAACGAAAGTCATTTTGGCTCTATCAACATATTCAAAAACCACAAGAATGCACTGTTAAAGAACGGGAACAACACCACAAACTATGAGAACTCATTCCCACAAAGCGTAGGAAAGGTATAAAATTTGAATTTGAATTTTTGGGTTTTTTGATGTTTCTAATTTTTATCTAAAAATGATGGGTTTTAAGGTCAAAATGACGGGTATGCATCTAAGAATATTGGGTTTGCACTAGCATTGGTATATCTATGTTTTTTGTTTTTTTTGTTTTTATCATTCTATAAAAAGTTGGGTTTAAGGGTAGAAATTGTAGGGTTGTGTTAGTCTATTATTTTCCTTATTTCAATTTTTTTTGTTTTTTATAATTCTATGAAAACAACAGGATTGCACTGTGAAATGGTAGGTTTGTTGGCAAAATAAGGTAACAACAAGAATGTACTGTGTAACTACATGAATGAAATTTTATGTGTCTTCTGCATTATTTCCAAAATTTTAAACATGCCAATTGCTACTAATATTCTAATGTGTTTTATGTCTATTGTTTCTACTAGCATTGGTGCAAGCTCGATTGTCGAAGACCCCAATGTAAAACTCTAACTTGTTTGTTGCAAGACCTCCAAAGAGGGGTGTTTTACAAAATCAAATTTTAAAATGAACTTTGTAACTATTGTTAGCTTAAAGAACATTTCAATTTTTTAAGGGAATTAATCTTGTTTGTCGAGCAATCCTTCATTTTTATTTTAGATTAGATCCCTTAGAAATTAGGATACAAGTATTCTCTACCCTTGCACTCCCATGTGACCTTAGGTGTAAGAGAATGTATACTAATTTTTGCTAGAGAGCTTGATTTGGTGAGAAAAAGTACTCACTCCAAGAGAAAATCAAAGTGGTACTTTCAATTCAGTCCACTATATAAATGGGCTAGGGTGAAAACTTGAGTCTTTTTGGTGAAAATCATATCTTGACAATACCCCCAGTATCCACATTTGTGTGATACGTAAAATTTCTCTCACGAGGACTGGGACAAGCTCTTAAGTGAGTCATCGCTGAATGGATAGCCATCAAGTCCTCGAATTATGACTAGACACCTTTTTTGTAGTGGCCAAAAACCCATGCTTTGTGGTTCAGGGAGTGTGGGTCGTACCCCAAAGATATTATTCATGTACCCTTTGTAATGAGATAAGAACTTCTAGATTTTTTAATCTTTGAGGTAAGAGAGAAGGTGTGTCAATTTCATGGAGGGGAGCGAATGCAAGCTAATCTTTGTCTATCCATTGCATCTGAGATATTCTATTGTAAGAGTTTCACAAAGTAGTATTCACTTTGCATCCTTAGGTTGTCAATTTCCTGATGTGTTTTTCATGTGCAAACTAGTAAAATGTTACCACTTGGGCTAATCTAGGCCCTTATCATTCAATTCAGTCAGACAATTTCTTTTATGCTTGTTGTGTTTGTGCCACATAACCATCTTTTGCCCAAAACAAGTCCAAACTATGTGTGTGAAAAGTGGACCTGTATCTGCAAGCACAACACTTAAATTAAGTCATTACATGTATGGTTAGACAGATATAAGCATTAATATTGAAACCATAACAAATCAACCCATTGCCTTCTAAAATATGTGAGTATAAGATTGCTCTTAGATTTGTATAAGCAATCCAGTGACTAGACAACACCAAGACGAAGGATTTTTAATCTATATGAGCATGGGTTAAGCTAGATGAAGGCAAGATTAATCTAACATGATTTAAGCAATAAATGAGATAAATGATCTAAATATGTATGCAATAACTAATATGCAATATCTGAATGCACAAATATTATTGAACCTAGAGCAAAAACAACATGATAACAATATATTCTCCAGGATTTTTGAATAAGAGATGAGAGCCTGAATTTATAGAAAATTCAGAAAGAAACCAAAGGCTGAGACCAAATGATGATGAATGGTGAAGATTTTCCAAGAGGAAGTACAATCCAGGTAAATTGATGTGATTGGATGCTTTTCTCAGTTTTAAAGGAAATTGAACTAAAATTAAGATAAAATCAGAAAAAACTGATTTATTCTCTATTTCATTCAATTTTGAGATTTAAATGTTTTAATTGCTTTCTCTAAGATTATTTATCAATTTTTAATTTGTTTCTCAAGATTATCTCCAATTGATTTCTTTTCTCAATTTTTAATTCTTTCTTGGTCAATTAATTCCTTTTTTTTAATTTATTTCCTTTTTTGAAGATTTGATGGAAAATTGATTTATTTAATTAAATATGCTAGGATATTTAATAAAATAAATAAGATAATTGTTTAAAAATGATTTACTTGAAATGGTCAATTAATTAAATAAATATTTAATTAATATTGAGTGATTAATTTGCCATGTGACATTTGATGATTTTAGAATTAATTGTGTGCTCAAGATTTATTTAATTGTCATTGGTTAGGACCTTGTTGATGTTGTCAAGATTAGGGGCTCATGGTTTCGATGACCATTTTTAGGGTATTACATTTTCCCCTCTTTGAATTAATGTGTGAGTCGCGCGTTGGTTCAAAGAATAGTTGATGTCTAGGAGATGCTAGTTTTGAACTTGATTGATCATGAACTAGATAAAAAATGAGGTGTTTATCTTGATTCGAAGCGACGGAGCTGAATGAAGTCTGATTAAAGCGATACTGATCTTGAACTTGATTGAACTAGGAATGATAGAAAATAAAGATGCCGAACTTGAACTTGATTGATCAAGAAGCGGATCTTACTGATCTAGAACTTGATTGAACTAGACACAGTGAGTGATGATAAAAATTGATCTTGAACTTGATTGATCAAGATACGATGAGTGAAGATAAACCATTGAGCTTGATCCAAAGCGACGAATACTGAACACCTGCTTAGATTGAGTGTGATCAAAGAAACTCTTTAAACCGTTGATTGAGTTTAAATGAATAATCAGCTCGATGAAAAGCGATGAAACTGATTAACGCTAAGAGATTGATTCAAATACAAGATAAATATCAACTTGATTTGAAGCGATGAAACTAATATGCCCCTAGATTGATTTGATTCAGATGATTGAGAGATCTCAACTTGATATAAAGAGATGAAGTTGAGATTCCCCTAGCAATAAGAATTTGATTGATTGATTTTCTTTAGTTGAAAAAGATGTTTTGCTCGACTTTCAATGAAGATTTAAAAAATTTCTTGACATTTGAAGATGTGAGGTCATAAGGTCACGAGTATGCCCCCTTGGGAGCGAAATCGAAAGATAGCGAGGGTACATGATGATAGGCAAACAAAAAAAAATTGTAGCAATGATAAGTTATTTTGAGCACAAATTGGTTTAGAGGAATTTTCAAAAATTTTGCGTTGATTGATAAGAAATTGAGCGCAATTGATTTAGAGGAATTTTTGAAAATTCTGTGTTGATTGATAAGAAATTGAGCGCAAAGTTGATTTGTAGAAATTAAATTGAGATTCAGCGTTGATTAACGAGAAATTGAGCGCAATTAGAAGAGAGAATGAGCTTTTGATGAAAAGAGCGCTAAGTGGTCAACGTCATGAAATTTTGATTTCGATCCCGAAAATGGACTCAGGATAGCTGATTTAGAAACTCTTGATTTGATTTCATTGTACTTGTGTTGATTGATTATGAGATGTTGTTCTATATGCTTTATTCTATATGTATTCATTTCTTTTCATTATAGATGAATGAATGCAAATGGAATATGGGTGTTTATTTTTGTTTCTTTTTATGCAAATAAATGAGGAGAATGAGTAACTAGTAATGCAAATGTTTATTTTTCTTCATGCAATAATATGAATGCAAATAAGTATAAAATGAAATGTATGGATCTATATAAGATGCTCATGTATGTAGCTAACATCTCAATACACAAGTACTCGATCGGAGAAACGATGATGAAAAAGAGACCACTTAGTTGAGAAATGATGAAGCTTCCAACTTCTCATTTAGAAGATAAAGAAATCAGTGTTACCATACCAAAATCACTCTAAATTCACAAAATGCAAAATGAAATGCAAAATGAGATTCATAATGAAATGCAACATAAACATAGTCACTGGATTTGAAATGCTTAAGTTTCATCACTGAATCTGAGCGTTTTACAATTATAGCAAGTAGAGTAGAGTTCCTTTCTTTGCATGTGCAATATTAATTATCTTGTCCGCAATGACCCTTTTTTTTTGTTCATATCCTTGGATAGATTACACATGGACCCAGATTGCACAATAAAGAAATTCCCTCAAAACAGACAAAAAAATGATGGGAACCTCCCTGTAGAATTCAAATAAGCGGAGTCGAGGTATGTGTGGTGATTTCACCTTAATGTGAAGGCTCTTATCATAGACACCCAGCTGATTAGATGTTTTCAGATCATCGAAATCATTCATGCAAGCAGAAAACAAAGAAAATATTATGCCCCCAATCCTTTCTCCTCTTAGTCATAATAAACTTCCTTGAATTACTCAGAGGGAATAATAAGTGAAAGCAAATAAAAGACAACACACAAATAAAATTTTCCTGCATAGCTCAAACTATTTAGTGATTATTTTCAGTTTTCTTTGTTTTGCTTGTTAACTCAGTGATAAAACTCTTTAGTAGTCAGGAGACAGGTAACTAACTCGGAGTGGACGACTAGGTTTCAATGATGTAAGGTTGACTTGGTTGACACTGCTTAGGACATGTAATGTGCTCTTGTCGATTAACCTAAGACTAGGACATTGATCAGTTTCAAGCCATGAGGTTTCCAACGAATCAGGATGTCACAAAAGTGACTGAAATATGTACAAGAGAAAGCAAATATGCAGGAAATCGGGAATGCCAATGTTGCGTTGATAGATGGAGTGCTTGAGTACAAGAGGTGCCTATTTACTAGGTTTTCACCTGCTTGGCAGAGATCTGAGTTTTTTTATTTTGTTTTTTTGTTTTTTAAATTTCTTCAGGTCTTTTTCTGATTTTTATGATTTTTTCAGGACTTTTTCTGATTTTTATGATTTTTTAATGTTTTCCCCTAGTATCTAGCAAGGCAAAAGGGATTTTGATTACATGAATGGATAAGCGAATGATGGTGGACGCTTTCAAGGACTATCTCACAACGTTAATCCAAGCACAGGGTCCAGATATAGCAATGTAAATCAAGGATTTAAGTGATGTAAAGAAAGGATTTTAGTGATGTAAAGCAAGGATATAGTGGAGCGAAGCCATATGGTCCAAAGAAGTGTCCATGTCAAGAGGTTTCTGGAAAGAATGTTTTTGCATTTTGTCCATAGTGTTGATCAAGATCAAGGGATAGATTTGGATAGGAGGCATATATGATAAGCAAGATCAAAAGGGATTTATGAAGGATGTAAGCGAGCGATGGAGAGGAGCTAAAGGGTGTGGATCAAGTGCAATATATAGGACATACAAAACTTGTAAAGATCCTTAACCTTGTCAAGATCAAAGGTGGAAAAGGGATATGAATGTAGATAGAGCGAATGAGGGATAATGGAGGATGAAGGATAATAGAGGATGGAGGATAATAGATGGATGTACATGGATGGAACTTACCCCCAATGTAAAGTGCAAAAGGATAATGAATTATGCATGATGCCTATTTGCTGGGTTTTCATCATGGTACTTGCCCAAGGCACCACAAGAAGTGGTTTTCACACAAGGATGAATTTATTTCTCTTTACTTTTTTTTTCAGATTTTTTTTTTTCACTTTTTCATCATTTTTTTTTCTTGGAAGATAATGGAGGCATGATAGGGGATGGAAGAAGGACCCCAATGTCTCGCTGCTTTGGATGGTACCCTTAGAATATGAGTTGCAATAGACCATGGCTATGAAGGTATGCTCAAAGATGTTGGCAGGATAATGAAATGAAACTAGGGCAAGGATTTGTGCAAAGGATTGGATAAGAGGGATGGAAGGGTGAAAAAGAGGTTTTGGATAATGGATGGGATATTGGAAGAATTGTGTATGGATAGATGGAAATTCTTGGAAGATCAATATTGGCACACGCCTTGAGGGATGGTGGACATATGGAAGAGAAGTGAATCTCAAATTTTGAGATTTGGATGGAGGAAAGGTTACAGATTTTGGGGCATAAGAACCCAAAATGGATGAAGGAGGTGATGAAGGAATAGACTCAGAAGGTTTGGATGGAGGAACAACAATTTTGGATGCCAATTTTGATTTTTCTTTAGACTGATGTGCTTCAAGTAGCCGCTTAGGGATCCACATGGTTTCTGATTTTTCATGATTTTGTAGTTCCTTAGAATGCATTGCTTGTACAAGTGCCTTAGGAACCCATATAACTTTTGACTTTTCTTCTTTCTTTGTGGGCCTTTGTGGCATTTTGTATTTTTCTTTTTCTTTTTGGATCATATTTTTCTTGGTTTTGACATGTCGATTAGATGGGACATGTTGATCCTTGAATACATGTGGATTGCTTCATTTATGACTTTTATGCTTGGCATCCAAATTGCTTGGAGGGAGATGCATGGATAGATAGGAATGATATGGAGGTCTTTTAGGTGGATGGAAGATACTCGAAGATGTGTGCCTTTGTTGATCCTGCATAAGGGATGGAGGGATATAGGGACCTAGAATGGATGGAAGCGGCGAAGGAGAAGGCATGTATTTGGATTTAACTAGAGAAATGTAGGATTTATGAGGGATGCCAACATCTTGAGAGTGAGCAATGTAGCCAATATAATAAAGATTTTGTTTTATACCGGGGGGTTCTAATATACCTTGTCCATGAATGTCTAACCCTTTTCTTTGATAATGCATGCTTTGAAAGATCTTTTTAACAAAGGGTTTCTTCTTACTTTTGATGCTAGAGGCAAGTCCATTTTGAGGTGGAGGTGGAATGTAAGGAATGATAGGATCACAAGAGGGATTTATGAGCATGATGGACTCTTGAGGTGAACATGGAGGATTATGACAAGGAGATGAAGGGATACTTTGATCTTGACATGGAAGAGGACCATTGGATAGAGTAGGAAGGGTGTTTGACTCTTCATTTTGAATAGGATCATTTGAAAAGGTGGAAGAGGCATCATGATCTTGCTTAGGAAGTAGAGTAGGAATGGGATTTGGAAGGATGGTTTTCTCTTGAGATGGAAGGGGGTCATCTTGGAAGAAATGGAAAGGTATAAGGGGATCATCATGGGATTTTAGGGAGGTAGGATCTTTTTCAATCATTAGATGGGATTGAGGAGTTTTGGTGTCTTGATCTTGATTTATGATAGGACTTGTTTCTTCATTTTCTAGATCATCCTCTTGACATGAAGCCATTTCTAAGGAAGAGATAGTGTTTTGTATATGCATGGAGGATTCTTGGAAGGTGTTCATATCTTGTTATGATGGGGAATCATTTTGAGTGGGACTCTTTGGAGTGGGTATGTTTGGAATTGAAGTGCAGGATGGCATAGGATCTGGGATTCTTAAATCTTTAGAGGAACTTGTATCAATATTGCCATTAACTTTGATTTCCATAGGAGATAGCCCTTGAAGGTAAACATGAGAAGTTTCATTGTTTGAATGAGATTAAGACATCATGGAAGGTATGGATGCCACATATGGAGCCTTTCTAGACATAGGTTCATGATTTTGATTATGCGTAGAAGTGGTTTCTTCTTTTTCTTTAGGTGAGTCATTAGGATCTTCAATTTCAATGACACCATCATGAAGGAGATCTTGAATCTTATGTTTTAATTCCATACACATTGAAGTATTATTTTTGTTATGCCTATGATATACACAATAACTACTCAAAACTGCACATCCCCATGTGGTCTTTTTAGGCAATATGATAAGATTGTTTTTAATAAGCTCTTCCAAAGTTGATTCAATAGATTGCCCCAAAGGTGTAAACTATCTATCTAGGGAATATATGTCTTTTTGTCTTGATGGAGGTGTTTTGTGATCTTGTATGAGATTTGGTCTTTGATTGTCAATTATTTGTTGGTATTCGCTTGTCAAATCACATAATCATTTTAGCATTTCTTGAAGTTTCTCACACTTGATATCATACATTTGTTTTTCAAATGGAGTCATTGATTTATTTTGTTAGATTTCCATGTTATATATTTCTTCCTTGATATCTTGAAGCATTTGAGCAAAGGTAGCCATGGGAATTGGAGCTAAGGTATCCATGAGATTCTTACTTTTGTCAAAAAAATTAGAAGAGCTTTTGGTTTGAACAGGCATTTACAACCGACGGGACCAAGAGCTAGATGTGTTGTAGAAGTCAAGATCAAATTGTAGCTAGTACTTCATTTAATGTAGTGATTGAGTGAAGTAACTAAGATCTGGTCTGGTTTCAAGAATGATCTATCTTGTGTAAGACATTATCTAAGTTAACTTAGGTTTGATAATATGTTTATTTGAACTAGCTTTAGAGATGATCGACAAAATCATGCAACACAACGACAGGGGTACACTATGAAGGTTGTTTATGCTCAAGAGGATGATAATTAGTTTTAGGCTCGCCGTATACTATTCTGGGCAATTTTGATTATTTTGGCTGACAAGATCAGGAATTCATATGATAGAGGATTGGACAAAGACGGGATTCTGATAGACAGAGTTTCAATGACTGACTAGAATAGAGTTTTAATCACTGAGCTATTGATTTGTTTGATTTGTTTTCTCCAGTTTTAGTTTTAGGGATGAAAACATAGAAAACATGTAAGATATATAATAATTCAATCACAACACACTAACCCTATGGAAGTTGGCATAGAGAAGAAATCCTTTTCTTGCTCACTTAGGTACTCACCTAATAGCTAATCAGAATATGACTACTGAGTCTCATGCAATGGATTCTCAATGCCATATTAGCTGACTCCAAACTCTAATGGGGGCACGATATGGCAAGTGTCTTGGGAGAGTTACTATCTCTCTTGCACAAAGATTATCAACCTTTCGAAGGTGAACCGGGTAGCTTCTATCTTATAGTTCTTAGTCAAGAATTTCTTTTGAAATTACCCCTTGAAGTCACGCAAGCATGATTGAGGCCTATAGCCTGACAAGGTACCGAAACAAGTTGTAGTCATGTAAACGTGATTAAGACCGCGAGGCCCTACAAAATGCTCGATATGAGAGATCTCAAAGAGAATACTCAAATAATCCCATCCTCTGAGACTTTAATCACTAGAGGCCTATTTATTATAGTGATTTGGAATGCTCAGGTCCAACTATACTCACTTGGGTCGTTCTCATAGGGTGATTACTTTTTCCCATTGTGACAGGCCCGCTAAAGGTACACAAATCTCAAAACTTAGAAAAAGCTTCGAGGGTCTAGATTTCTGATTGTCTATAAAAGACAAGAGCATACTCTCCTACCTCTTAGATTTTTCTGAAAATATGAAAGATAGATTTGTTCTTTAACCAAATAGAAATTTAAGTGCCTAAGAAAATACTAAATGAATACTCCAAAATCTATCTTTCATTTTCTTCTTGATTCTTTGGCAAGCGTATGTTTGATTGATAGATTCTTTGACAAGCATCCTGCAAAAATTAAAAGCCCAAAATTAGTTGCCAAAATAACATAAAAAAAAAAATCAAAAGAAAATTCTAGCATGCAAACTGTAAATTAAACTAATCTAACAAGAATTTCCATTTTTTATGATAGTTTTGATAGTACTACACTCTGTCGTGGTTAACTTATCAACCAGAGCTAATTTTGCAACTCGCTTCAGTGTAAATGTGGAAAACTTGGTTTTACAGAACATATAAAATTTTTGTTTAGATCAAACGGTTAAATAAAAAGTTATGCCCTCCGAACCGAGACCATTTTTGACTGTCACAAAAGAATAAGTAAAATGATAGTACTGCACTCTGTCATTTATAACTTTTCAACTAGAGCTAATTTGGACAATCTCTTGGGTGGAAATATGGAAAACTTGGTTTTACAGAACATAGTAAAATTTTGTTTAGATCCAACAGTTAAATAAAAAGTTAGGCCCTTTGAACCGAGACCATTTTTTACTGTCACAAAAGAATAAGTAAAATGACAGATTTTTATTTGCAAATTTAACACAATGTTTATTAGTTATAAAAACCAAACATTAAATTTGTCAAGAAACATTTGAAATCTTGTAGTTGTGGGTTTGAGCCCCACGGTGGGTGCCAAAGATGTGTGTGTGTGAAAAGTGGACCTGTATCTGCAAGGACAACACTTCAATTAAGTCATTACATGTATGGCTAGATAGATATAAGCATGAATATGAAAACCATAACAAATCGACCCATTGCCTTCTAAAAGATGTGAGTATAAGATTGCTCTCAAATTTGTATAAGCAATCCAGTGACTAGACAACACCAAGACGAAGGATTTTTAATCTATATGAGCATGGATTAAGCTAGATGAATGCAAGATTAATCTAACATGATTTAAGCAATAAATGAGATAAATGATCTAAATATGTATGCAATAACTAATATGCAATATCTAAATGCACAAATATTATTGAACCTAGAGAAAAAACAACATGATAACAATATATTCTTCAGGATTTTTGAATGAGAGATGAGAGCTTGAATTTATAGAAAATTCAGAAAGAAACCAAAGGCTGAGATCAAATGATGATGAGTAGTCAAGATTTTCCAAGAGGAAGCACGATCTAGGTACATTGATTGATTGGATGCTTTTCTCAGTTTTAAAGGAAATTGAACTAAAATTAAGATAAAATCAGAAAAAACTGATTTATTCTCTATTTCATTCAATTTTGAGATTTAAATGTTTTAATTGCTTTCTCTGAGATTATTTATCAATTTTTAATTTGTTTCTCAAGATTATCTCCAATTGATTTCTTTTCTCAATTTTTAATTCTTTCTTGGTCAATTAATTCCTTTTTTTTAATTTATTTCCTTTTTTGAAGATTTGATGCAAATAGATTTATTTAATTAAATATGCTAGGATATTTAATAAAATAAATAAGATAATTGTTTAAAAATGATTTACTTGGAATGGTCAATTAATTAAATAAATATTTAATTAATATTGAGTGATTAATTTGCCATGTGACATTTGATGATTTTAGAATTAATTGTGTGCTCAAGATTTATTTAATTGCTTTTGGTTAGGACCTTGGTGATGTTGTCGAGATTAGGGGCTCATGGTTTAGATGACCATTTTTAGGGTATTACACAAACTACCAAGTTTAGTGGGTTCATAGTCTAAAAATCTCACATCATCATTTTACCATGTCTAAGAAACAACGGGTTTACACCCATAAACAAGGAAAATTATACTTTTGTCTAGTTCATTTTCCCAAGTACTAGAATTGTGAGTTTGTTGTCCTAAATAATGGGATTGTCATTAAGAACAATGTGTTTTCCTTTTTTCCTAGCAAGAACATGTTTTGCCTCATTACTCTACCAAAATTGTGAAGTGTCGGGTCTTCTTTGTCATCCAACGAGTTCGCCTTTGGTCTGAGCAAGTTTTAATCCATTTGCGTCATCATAATCGTTGACCTACGTCACAACTTACATGTCCATTTTCATCATCCTAATCATTTGCATAGTCATCTCGAGTGTCATAATCCAAATTTTCACCACCATTTTCCCTTAGAGTCACGTCATCATTATCCCTTTTTATCCTTAAGTCAAGGATCATTATGAAACATCAAGTCAAAAATAAAACATCAATTGGATGTCAATCAACTTCAATCAATCATCTAGAGTCCAAACCCACATTTCAAATCCATTGCATTTAAATCAATCAATTAATCCAATCATCAAACATCAATTGAATCCTTCAATCAAATTAGACATCAATCAATCAATCAATCCGATCAAGTTCAATCAATTAATCAATCAGATTAGTCCATCCAATCAATCAATCAAACCATTCAATCAATCATCAAGTCAATCAAAAAATTAAACCAAAAATCAATCATTTCTCTATAGTTGGTCTTATATACTAGGATTATCATATAGTCTACATCATTAGCGACCATTATTACTAGCTCTTTGAGTATATCGTATCTAGAGTTCAGTTTCTACATAATTGTAGCCTTATCACCTTGAGCTAGAGGTTCTAGTTTGCATCGATCCATTTTGTTGCTTGAGTGCATCCTCTTGAGTAATCATTAAGTCACATTACTTAATAGACTTGTGAAAATCGCAAATTGAGTACCAAAAGTTCAATATTTTTTTTTGCTTTCAATTCAATCCTTTTGTCTCATCAATCTTTCATCAAATCAATCAAATGAGTCATCAATTTTGATCCTTGGCTTTAGCGTTGTATTTCATCTTTACATCTTTTCACTTCCTAGTTCATGCCCGTCACCACTCAATCTAAATCTAGACAAGCAATGGCACATCAACCTTCCTAATTTGGTTTAGGATTCCCTAGCCCTCAACCAAATCCTAATTTGAGTGTTGTGCCCATTGTGTTAGGAAACCTACCTTTCAAATTTAATCCACTTAATCATGTCCCTTCGGACGAGACCAGGATAAATCAACCGGATGAAATAGATTTCCAAGTTAGTCCTATAGATCACTTCCTCCAAAATATGAATAATGCTCAAATAGTGGAGGATATTCTTGAAATCTACAAGGACATCATTTTCGTGAACATGGTCGCTCAAGGCATGACCATTACCTCTTCAGTTACGCCATTCACTGCTAATCCTCAAGAGCCACCTCAACAATAGATCCATCTCCTAACATCATCACTCCCACCATGTTAGCAACAAGTTGTGGCATCATTAGTTCCACCCCAATCACAAGTCTAATCATCTATGGTACCACCTCAACAGGGTAACCAATTTGTATCAATGGGATTGTTGCCTTTGGACACATTTAACCGATATTATCAACCCTTGTATGCCAATTCATCAGGGACTATACCACCTATATTCTTAGGAGGAATTTATTAAACAATCACACCATCAATGCAACTTATCACTTCAATCCCCATGATGACTCAAATTCCCATGACTTCTAGTGTGATCCATGTTACTCCCTTTGTCAATCTAGTCATGCTACCCCTAGACATATCTTTAGCACAAACACAAGCCATGACTACTAGAATGTCTAGCTATCCCCTATTGCCTATCATGCAAGATATGACTAAGGGAATGATCTTGGTCGCACCAACATCATCCATTCCTCCACCTACACAATCTATGCCACAAGCTACCAATGTATAGTAATATCTACTTGTAAATCTCATCCTCTTCCCATATTATAATGAATAATTACCAACTATTAGATGGTGCTAATCTAAATCCCCCATCTCAAAATCAACAAGTGAGTACCCATCATCATACCTATGCTAAGGGAAAATATCTTTAGAGTGGTACCCATCAAATCATATGTCCCAAAATCCTTTGTACCAGTAGCAATATATCATGCAACAATCAAATGTCGCTACTTACTAGCAACCTTTACTGGTCCAATCACATGTTCCTATGTATCAACAACCACCCATTTACTAAAGTGTGGTGAACTATCAGTAGTCACAACAACAAACTCATCATGTCCAACCACATTTGGTTGCATATCAAATGTCATAGTATCAACCTCCCTCATTGTCATCTGATCTATTTCCTATCAATACTGGATTGGAGGAAATGAAGGAATCTCTCAAAACTCTATAAGAAAATAAATCTAAGTGAGTTTTCAAATTTGAAGAGTTATGTCCCTATCCTTTTGACAAGTTAATTGCTGCCATGTCATTCCCAAAATATTTTGAAATGGCAAAGTTCAACAAATACAAAGGGAAAGGTGATCCTAGGCATCACATCAAATAATTTTATATGTCTTTTCAAGAAGTGGCACATTGTGACAATTATCTATTGCGTTTGTTTCCCAAAAGCCTCAACAAACCTACCCTAGACTGGTTCTCCAAGTTACCATTCAACACAATCACTATATTGTAGAATTGTTGGAGAAATTTGTAGCACATTACCACTATAATATGGAAAATGACATTTCTATGCTCGATCTCTGTCAGGCCAAATAGAAGGGAGGAGAGAGTCTCTTAAATTACATTCAAAGGTGGAGAGATCTTGCCAATCATCTCCCATGTAAGGTCCCTAATTCTCAATTGGTCATGGTTTTCATCAGCAACCTTCATCCAAAGCTTGCATATCACATCCGATTAAATTGCACAAGCACATTCCACAATATCATGTTCAAGGGGCCATCAATCAAAAAGGCCTTAATCAATGAGGGGGTCACCAAACTCTATAAGGATCATTTAGATAAGTCAACCAATGATAAATCAAAGTATTGGAACAAGAATAAGAATGTTATTGGAGATGAAGTAGTTGATTATAAGACAATTGAAATGATTGTAGTTGCCAAGGCACCACCACAAGCAACTTACACCACTCCTCCACAACAAACATACCTTAATCCTTCTCCATCAATACTCTCCAATCTATAACCATAGGCACAACATGCTCAAGCTGAACGAACTAATGCTATTACAATTTCTGAAGTTCCCTCAAAACCAACGGGTTATAACAACCCAAAGCATTACTTCACCCCATTAGGAGAACCTCTTAACGTCATCTTCAAATGGATGGAGCAACATAATCTATGTTGTTGTATGGAGCCTAATCAGACTCGGAGATTACACTTTCCCTTTTCATCAGCATAATTTCCCCCCCAAATTATTCAATGGGGGTTTGGGGGCAGTGCCTCCGAAAGCTAAAATGACTTATTATTTTATAAAGGTGTCAGGAGTTATTTTTCTATTGGCTGACATATTCTAACCCTTTTTTTGTTACCAACATAAGTCTTGATAAAACGGCTAAGGGTTAGGGTTTTCTATGGAGAATTTTTGTAGCATCTTGCAATGGTATTGAGTTTCAAGGGATTTTTTATTGTAATCAGTTTGATTTTCTCGATAATAATATTGGACTCTATTTTTGGTGGATGTAACCCAAGTTTGGGTGAACCACGTTAAAAATTGCCTCTTCTCTATTATTATTTTTTGTGTTTTTCATTCCTTTTTTTAATCTTTATTTGTATTTAATTGATATTTTCTATATGCAATTCCTAACAATCTGGTGGTATGTCCATAAATGCAGCCATTTGATCAATCAAAACCTAAGCCAAACTAGTACAAAGAGAATGAGTATTATAATTTTTATCATATCAAGGTTCATTCCACAGATAAGTGTATAAAACTTAAGAATTTGATCCAAGACCTTCTTAATGTAGGGAAAATTGATGTTGACCCTACTACAAGAAAGTCACTAATTCCCATCTAGGTATGTATAAGAATGCTTTTCCTAAACATTGGGGGGAGCTAGTGTGTTAGGTTCTGGTAAATCTGATCCAACCAATAACATCAATTATGATGTGGCCTGAATTGATTATAGTACTATTATTCACTACATTAGTTACTCTTAGCACCACGTTAATATGATCTATGTCAAAGGGGTAGACACTCAATGCCCATTAACCACTATAAGATCCTAAATGATAATTATTGGTCTTGTATGTCCTGTGTGTCCTCACAATATGATATCCTACAACATTTAGGGAAGAATCCCTCACAGATTTCTATCATGTACCTACTCAAGTTATCCCCTATCCATCAATCCAAATTCTTACTCATACTTTTCAAGAAGCCCACATCCCAAGTAACATTGATCCCACACAATTCCATGCTATGGTTGTGTAGTTGTCTTCCACATATAATCTTATCTTTACCTAGTTAGACACTATGGTTATTGATCCTAATCATGTATGCCCGTTGAATATTGAAGTCATTGTGAAAAAGTACGAGGTAAAATGAGTCTTGATTGATAATGATTTAGCCCTATATCTTTGTACATTAAAGTTTGTTTGTTTTTTGGAAAAAGGCAAAATCCTGATATATATTTATTATATATTCAAAATAATAGTTTTACAAAAAATAGATGGCTTTAATCAACCAGTTTTTCTTTACAACCATTAGATTCAACTATGAAGGATCTCAAACTGTATGCGGGAAAAGTGGGCAAATAAAACTTAATATATGAGAATATGTTATAAACTAGTCCACGCACACACACAGGACTTCTTGATGCAAGCTATGGAGTAACGTAGTGTTACTCAGCTTCCCAAGGAGGGTCCCATGGTTCTCTATCTCACAATGTCCCTCAAACCATCATTTTTGCTCTCAGATCACTGAGCGAAATGGTTTAGGGATGGCAAATATGAGAACGAGAGATGCTTTTGATTGATTTAGTATGAAATAGATATGAAGCTATGTATGATGCTAAAAATGCAATAAACTAGATGATAAGATGATGAGGTTAGTATGAATACTATCCTAGCATACTATATTTAATCTATGATTGAGCTAAAATGATAAAGAACTTATTCTAAGCATGCATATTAGTCTAATTTATGATCTAAAAGAGGCTAAATGGGGAGCATATGTGAAATGAAAGCTTGAAAGAATTTGAGCATAAGTATAATGCTTCAAATTTGAAAGATGATTGTTAAGAATGGAGGAATGAGGGCTCTATTTATAGCACAAACAGGGCAATGGATGGTTAGGATTGAAAGGTTTAATCAAGGGCCAAGTTTGAAAGTTGGGGATCCATGTGCACAATTGACACCAATGAAATGGTGACAAGTGTCAACATAGGATTGGGTTGAAAGAAGAGGTTGGAGGCATTGAATGCCTGAGAAGACCTCATGGTTATCTAAAGGCTAAGGGTCAAGTCTAAATTAGGATTACCCACTGGATTAAGAGTTAATCCAAGGATAAACCTTTGTGCAAATGATTAAGAGGTAATCATGGTCAAAGCATTAAAGGCCTGATGAGACCCTTGGGTTGGATAGAGGTTGAGTCAAAACAAATGTTTTAACCATGTGGGAGGGTTTGAATTAACCATTAATGGTTATTGGAGACTTTAGAGATTAAGTGGTTGAAGGTTGGAAGCCTTTAATGGTTTTCAAAGACTTTAAGGGTTTTAGTGGTTGAAGGTTGAAAACCTTCAATGGTTATCCAAGACTTTGGGTCATTTGAGAAGTGACCTCCTTTTGCTTAGGGATGTGACAAAGTTTAGAGGAGGGTTAGGTTAATTAGAAGCGTTTAGAAGATTCTAGAAGGGATTAGGAAGGGGTTTGGGATTTTGCAAGTGGATGGAGGGATAATAGGATTTAATTGAATTAAATGATTTTCATTCAATTTGGTTGCAATTTGGAGGAATTAAATAAATTAGATTTATTCAATTTAGGATAACTATTTAATTAAATTTGAATTTAATTAAAAGTGGCTAGGGGGATTTAAATGAATAAAATGATTTATTCATTAAATGGATATAGTGAATTTAATTTAAATAAATTGAGTAATTTATTTAATTGAATAGAGGAATGTGGATAATTTAATTAAATTGGATTTAATCAAATAGAGAAATGAACATAAAATATTCATTTAGGAATATGGTCATTTTTATACGTCTACGCAAACTAGTAGACTACTATATTCTATGCTAATGATTATAATCTATACTAAAGTCTCTTAAGGTTATTTTCATAAGACAAAATTGGAAACAAGATTACATATTAGACATCATCTATTCTTCCATTGCTTCTAGTAAAGCTACATTTTCATTTTGTTGCTCTTCTAAACCACTCCTTCATTCCCCACATGCATAACTTGTTCATGGCCAAGAGGAGCATGAGAACAACTAGCAGCATCATATCGAAAATGCACTTCCCTATTCTTGACAAAGAATTGAGATCAGGAATAAGGCTTGGATGAGGCTGTTCAGCAATACCATCATGATCCTCAACAAGAAATATTAACAGTGTATTAACCACCTTCTTAGTTTTGTCCTCCAATTCTTGCCCAAAGACTCTGTGGAACCTTTGCAAAGTATACTGAACAAATCTGAAATTACTCTTCTCCAAGGTGTGTTTGATACTATCATACAAAGAAACATAAGCATTCCCATTCTGAAGAAAATATCTTAGAAATAAACCCCCCGCTTCAGCTTGTCCCTCCCATAAATCATACTTTTGCATAGCTCTGATTAGTTTGTTCCCTAGGAGCTAAATCTCATGGACCACTTTACTAGCTACATTCTCTAGTAATTCAAGTGATTGCAACAAATCTAAGGTATTTGATAAGAAAACTGACACTAGTTGTGAAGGGAAAATGAGTCTACTTGCTTGAGGAAATAGTATCTCCTCACCAATTATATATTTCACACTCTTCCTAACCTAATAGATATGAACATTGAAAATTTGCTCGAGGATTTCATCATTGATATGGCCTGAATGAGGACGCTCTCAATCTCTGACCATGATGAAGACTCTATAGTTCCTCAGCCTATATTCCATCTTCCACAATTCAACCTATTTGGGGTAGCGAATGCTGGAAAAAAAACCCAAACAACTGCATATTTTTCCTGCTAAGACCTATGCTCACATGTAAATAAAGGCATATATGAAAACTTCAAGAAAACTATTTTTTATCTTGGTAGTTACAAGATAAAGTGCACTACCCGAGCCTGCCACCTATCCAAAAAAATAATGCCAAAACCTACAATAGCCAAAATTAGCAGAGAAGAAGCATGTCAATCAATGTTGCACACTTCAAATTCCTTTTAATCTCTATGAAATGAGACAGTGTCGTGCGAAAAAATCCTTGTACATATGGTGAATAAATTAGAGAAATTTATTCACATGGATAACCATATACCAAGAGGGTAGCAATCTACTCTCCAATGATTCCACTTCATATTAAAGTTACGACCTTGATTTAAATCACATTGCTTTTTTTGGAGTTTCACTTTGTCCCTATTAATCATCTTCTTTTCATCATTCGCAATTTCCTTTAAGTGAGGAAATAAATCTATGTCCACAACCCCATCACTTGAGTCCACTTCCAAGTTGTCACAACCCATATTAGCCAATCTATCCACCAAATTGTTGCCTTCTCTGAATGTGAGTGAAAGGATGAATGCTTCAAAAGAGTCTAGAAGAGCTCATGCCTAGGAAAGAAAATAATTGATATTCCAATTGTAGGAATTTCTAGATTTACAAGCATTAATCATCAATGTAGAATCACCTTCAACATGAATTTTTGGGAAACCCAATTTCTTAGCCAATGATAATCCATACAAGAGATCCTAAGCTTCTGTGATATTATTGGTTCCTTGTGTTAATGAGGAGGATTTAAAAGCTACTAGTTTTCCCATATAGTTTCTAATGCATACTCTTGCCCCAGAGTCACTTGGGTTGCCTCGAGATATATGCAAATAGGAGGGATATTACCGTTAGGAGGTAAACAAATGGATTTTCACTGTTTGATTATAGCCCCATCCCAAGAAGTGAATGTTGAACTAAACTTATAATGGCTCTGCACATAAATATTTACCAGTTCGGAGACTGATTTCTCAATTCCAAAAATGACATAATCTGCAGAAGAGGAGACTTTTCTAAATATTTTTTGGTTACGTTCCCACCAAATAGACCGTAAAACTGTAGCTAGAGTGATTTTCCAAATGCATGAAAAAAGAGAGGACTTGAAAAGGATAGGCCAAGCTTGAAAAACATCCCATATTGTAATTGAGAGAGACATATGCAATTCCAGTTTATTCATTATGGACTTCCAACATTGTTGTGCAAAAGGATGTTGGATAAATAAATAATCAATAGTTTTAGGTTCCCGATCACATAAAACACAATTGAACTGTTGAGAAATTTGCAACTTAGTTAATTTGTCGCTGGTTAAAATTATTTCCTTTAAGGCCAACCAAGAAAAGACTCTTTCTTTTGGCATAACTACATTATTCCAACAAAAATAGAAAACTCTTTGCACCTATTTCTGATTTACCATATGTTGTAGTGCTATGTAACCATTTTTGACTCAAAAAAATTCATCTTTGGAAGGGGCCCATATGATCTTATCCTCTATATTTGTCAAAATTATTACTCTCTGTGGTAGAAGTTGTTCGAGAAGTCTAATATCTTCATCTTCAATCCCAACATTAGATAATTCCTTCCAAATAACTTTCCTTGAATATAAATTAATTCCACTCACATAATCTATTAACTTGGAGCCCCACTTTTGTGTGAGTATTGGGATTATTGGTTGCAATTGAGGTGTTTGAGCTAATGGGGGGTATTCATTCCAAGAGTCAAGCCAAAATTTGATGGACTCCCCATTGTGCACTTGCCAGGAAATATACTGAGTTACCACATCTCTAGAGGACATCATGAAATTCCACATTATTGAACCATCTGGAGGATTAAAGATAGTGAGAATTCTAAGGGGGTTGCTTGAATCAAGATACTTTGCTTGCATTATTTGACACCATTTTGACTCTGATTTTGAATATATTTTCCAAACAAGTTTCCCTCCAATGCTTTATTACGCTTGGTCAAGTCATGAAGACCCACTCCTATTCTTTTCCCACTTGACATAATTCTCAAGGAGACTAATGGAATCTTTTTCTCTTCTAATAAGTTGCCTTTCCATAGAAAATTCCTAATAATTTTATCAATTTGAAGCAATACAGACTTGGGAGCTTTAAACACTTAAATATAGTAATTTGAAATAGCAACTAGGACATATTTGATGAGGAGAATGCAGCCCAAAAGAGACAACCATCTAACTTTCCAAGTTGATATTCTATTATTAATCCTATTAATAACATTTTTCCAATAAGAAATCTTATTAGATCTTTATGAAAAGAGGTATTCCCAAGTATGAACTTGGCAAGTCTTCTACTTGAAAACCCAAGGTTTTAATCTTTCTTCTGGTGATAGCCTTAGTGTTGAGAATGTAAACCTTGGATTTATGTGAATTGATTTGTTGGCCAGAAGCTAATGTATAAAGAAATAAAACTTTTTTATTTGATTGGCCTCCTAAGCTATTGATTTTCCATATAGCAAGGTATCATCATCAAATAGAGAATGTGTAATAGAAATAGGAGTATTTGGGATGTGAATACCTTGTAAGAAACCCCTATCATGGTTAAATCTAATCAACCTATTGAAAGCTTCTACCATGATAATAAACAAAAAGGGAGATAAAGTATCTCCTTGCCTAACTCCTTGAGTGGCAGCAAAAAACCCAACTAGAGACCCATTTATGATTACTAAAAAATGAGCTCCTGATATATATGCTTTAATCCATTTGCACCATTTATCTGAGAACCCAAATCTATGAAGGACTTTAAGAAAAAAACTCCAATTTACTTTATCGTAGGCTTTCATCATATCAAGTTTAACAATGAAAGAAGGTAAGTGGGAAGTATGGACTGAGTGGATTACCTCATGAGAAATTAATGCACCTTCGATAGTTTCCCTTCCTGGAACAAAACCACCTTGTTATGGAGAAACAATTTTTGGTATCATATACTGCAGTCTCAGATAAATTGCAATGTTTGTGGCATTAAATTTTTTTAGAAGAATTGCAATGTTTGTGGCATTAGAGTTTTTTAGAACCAAAGAACTTCATTTAGACTCCTTGAGTGCTGCCAATAGATCCAAACTTACAACTTCCCATTATTTTTGAAAGAATAGAGGTGTAAAACCATCAGGTCATAGTGCTTTGTCAGCTACGAATGAGAATACCACTTTCTTAATTTCTTCTATGGTAAACAGTTTCATTAAGTTCTCATTATCTTGCTGAGAAATAAGGTGTGGAATGATATTCAAAACTTCTTGCTCATCTTGAATGGGAATTTGATTTGGAGCAATACCAAGAGCTAAGCAACTTTTGAAGAATATTTTTTCTTCTTCTTAGATCTGAGAAGCATTTGTGAGATTATTTCCTAAATTTGCTTCATTAATGGAGAAGATTGACGAAGCTGCTTTCTTGGCTTTAGCTATACCACGAAAAAAATTGGTATTTTTATCTCCTTATTTTAGCCATAATTCCTTAGACTTGTGATGCCAATAGATTTCCTCTTATTTGCACAACTCTTCCCATGTTTCTTTCAACTGTTTTTGCTTTTCATATATTCTTGAATCCAAGCCATGAAGAATTATGTAATCATGAATCTCTGCTAGCTATTTTGCTACTGTATCTTTCTCAAAAAAGATGTTTTAAAAAAATTTGGCATTCCATTCTTTGATATGGTTCTTAATATGCTGTATTTTCCTATCTAACTGAAACATTTTTGTACCATGATGAAAAGGAGTACTAACCCACCATTGGTGCAGGAGAGGTAGGAAATGTGGATGCCTAAACCACATTTTCTCAAATTTGAATGAGGGACAATGCAGAGAGCATTTGTGGGTACTCATAATATGAAATGAAGCATCATAGTGGTCTGAACATATAAGAGGTAAGATATTAGATTCCAAGTTGTAATTCTATAAAATCCATCGTTGAGAAATGAGAAACCTATCTATCCTTTCTGCAATTTGGGTGAAATTCTTTCTTTTATTTATCCAAGTGAACTGCCCCTTCTTCGGAATTGCATCTTTCAAATCATTATCAGAAATGAAGAAAACAAAATCCTCAATGGTCTTTGAAGGAGGTCATATACCACCTTTTCTTCATGAAGAGAAGTAATTACATTAAAATCCCCTCCTAGGATAACATTTTGATCTGAGAACTGTTGAATCATGTTTGATAAACTATCCCATAACCTCTTTTTCTCATGTGTAGAAGTTAGCCGATAAACATTTATGAGTTTAAAAGAAAGATAAAATATTTGTATACTAAGAACTTGCCAATTGTTACCTTCATTAACTACCTCTGCCACTAATGGCTTTGGGTTCCAAAGAGAAATTAGGCCTCTCGATGCACCTACTGCTAGAACATGAGAAGATTTCCAATTTGACCACTTATAAATTGTTGCCTAGAAAGTATGATGAGAAATTTTATTATCTTGTAACATGATAATGTCTACCCTGAAAGAATCAAGTTGCTTCTTGATCCTGTTTCTCTTGTTAGAGGTAGTAATGCCTCTAACAATCCAAGAAATAATTTTTATTTTTCTCGAGGAGAGCAACATGCTCTCCTCGGTCTTTTAGTTATAGATAATTTTCCATCAAGGGTTGTTTGGATACCTGCCTCTATTTCCTCCTTAGTCTTATCTTTTTTTTAATTTCTTACCTCCCAATTTCTTTGATTTTTGATTCCGAATCTAAGCAGGAGACTGCATAATTGAGAGATTCTTAGAATAATCAAAGATTGGTTCTGATTGAATATCGACACCTTATTTAATATTGTATATATCAACTTCCATTGAAAACATAGGAGATGAGTCAAAACTTGGTTTTGTACCCCCTTGTTGGATATCATCCATCTTAGTTCCCATTGATAGCAAAGGAGGTAACTGATGGGACTTATGATTAGTGACTATTGCAGAATTATTATCAAACATCAATCCTGCATCATCAACCATACTATTCTAAAATTTTAGGCCAAAATGCAACAATGTATTGTTAGTAACCCTCTTCACATTGTGAAACTCCTATTGAGCATCTGAAATACTTACCCAAGCAAATAAGAGTTCATCATCTTTGAATAGTAATTGATCTTTAGCAAGAATCTTCTTTTAATTACATGTTGAGCTTGTAGTATTATTTATCCCATCGTCTTCATTTAAGATTTGCTCTGCAATTTCATCAAACGACTAGGATCCAGTTGAGTACAACAATTCTTCAGCTAGCTTTTCTAAATTAACTGGAAGTTTTTTGTGGCCTTGTATTTTCTTTGGATCAGTCATAATATTGATAGGAATTTAAATCAAATATTAACTTCTGCATGATGTCATCTATATTGGTAGTCTCATATGAGTGGAGAAAATCTTTATTTGAAGAACATGGATATGTTGACACCAAAATAGGAAGCTCAAGCACTGGCAACTGAACCTGAGTAGAAATAGAACTCATAAAATGGGTTATTGAATATATCATATACATAATAGATATCAAATGCTGATTTTTATGAAATAACATTTCAAATTTTTCATTTGTAAATGCACATTGAATTCTTTGGGATCCATATGAAACTAGCGACGTATAAAGATTTTCCTTGATGTTATAGGTTATCAATGAATCACTATCTTCTTGTCATCCCCTGATGGGATTAGGATATTTAGAATTTGGTTCAACTTGATAGGTAGAGAATGCACAACACAAGGGATCAAAAGAAATATCCTCACAAACTTGAATAATTGAGCAATTGATCCCTTGACATTGAGAATTAAAATGACCCAAGGCTTCTAAATGATAATTCACTGCTTCAGAATTTTGAATAATAGTTTCTTGCTTCCAAGTGCCAAATTTTGAAATAATAAATATAGATGATGGAAAGGCCTTTGACACATCTAACAATACTTATACTCAAACCCTAAGATGTGTTAGTTCAAATGGGATGAGATCATGCTTGATAAAAATACCTATTCTGTTTGCAAATATTTCAATCAGATCCAAGTCTCTATAGTCAAGGGGAAATGAAGGAAAAGCCACCCAAAAGGGGTGAATTAGCAGATCTCATTGTCTACCTTTAATTTTGGAACCCATGGAATGGTAAAGAGACTATAACCCTTGCAAAACCATCCCTTAAACCTATCAACCAAATCTTTGTATTCTTTTGAATGGAAAGTAGCAATAAAAAAATTAGACCCATTATCAGTATAAAAAATATCTTTGAACCCTTTCCAATTCTTCTTCACCCAGGAGGATGAATCTAGAAAAGAAGGAATGAATTTCTAAAACTTACCAATAATTTCTACTAAAGTGGGGTATATTGTTGTAGATATGCAAAACCAATATATCACCATCAAAGCTTATGATAATTCTGAAATAAGTTCAGTGGATATAATCAGTCTTCCTGTCCAGGTGGGCCCAATAACATAAAACACACTATGCCACATCAATAATCTTGATCTTCCCTTCAATATCCTCATTGGCCACCCCTAGATCCATGTCATGCAGGTTATCCATCCACCTTCCATCAATGCCTCAAATTTCCATATCAGGGTTGTGAAATTACCATTTGTGGAGATTCTCAACCATTCTGTTGTGCCCTTGAAGCCTCATCCCCCTACTCGTATCATTGCCCTAGGATTAAGATCAGAATACCTCATACTATTGCATCATAATCATAAGTTGACCCTAAATCCATACTCATTTTTTCTAAGGAAAAAACCTCCATCTCATTATCCTTCTCCCAACCCAAGATTCGGTTGTGGCAAGTATGCTCTATGAGGAACCATCACAGTGGGTGCATTGCCTCTAGATCCACATGCCCATAGGAAAACTACCAAAGAGTAGAAGAAGAAGGAACTTAATATCAAAAATATGGTCCAACCACATTCCAATCTCATGGTGAACTCAACCATGAATTTATAGAAGTAGATATCAATAAATGGCTCTATAAAGATATTCTGGTGGATAATGGCACCTACCTTGATTAGTTCAAAAGAAAATATCCAACATCCCATAAGTTAGCCACTAGATAATGGGATTATCAAGGTGGAGGGTAAGGACAAGAAGAGAAAAAAATTCCAACAACCTATGGACCCAACTCATAATGTTTTCCATCAAGGGCTTTATTTTATACGTCCCTCCCATGAAGCCTCAACTTCAATAGACACTTCTAGAAATGATGAGAGTGCTTATGTCGATATCAAAGACATACTTGAGGATATTGTCAAACAAATGTATGATGATATTGATAATTCCTCTATCTTTTCCACTTCCACCCTCTTTGGCACATCCATCCTTCTACTTGACCTTCCCCTTCACTATCCCGAACTCATTGATTGGGACCAAACTATTACACACCTTGACACATTCCAAAATGATGCAACACTCCTAGAGTTTTTGGGTGTGACTGAATGTGACCCATATTATCACCCAGACCAAAATACAATGTCCAAACTAGATCTTCAAAGTTACCTTGGGGAAGAGGAGATCCTTAACCATAAAAGTGAAAAAGAAATGAAAAATCAAGTCTAATGGTTAAAACCTTTTTAAGGCACCTATATACCACAAAATAGTAAAAATAAAGGGTGTATCTTTTGTTGAAAACCTCCCTGAGGTGCTAGAAGATGAGGATTCTCCTCTTCCCCTCATTGGCATGCAGATTCCTAATACATCACCTATCCTCATAGATGAAATGAAATAAATCAACCTGGGTACAGTAGAAAATTTGCACACTACTCATGTGGCCATTTCTTTATCTAAGGAAGAGTTCCAGGTATTTTTCTTAGATTCTTCATAAATGGTCTATCAATTTTGCTTTGGTCCTATGCAAACATGTCTGGCCTAGACTCCAATCTTGTGGTATATCACTTGACTATCAATCTGGATGCTAAACCTGTCAAGAAGACACTAAGAAAGATGCATCCCTAGATATAATTAGAGAAGCTACTAGAGGTTAAGTTCATCTATCCAATTGATTATTCTGAATGGATTTCTAACATGGTATCAGTCTCCAAACCTAATGGAGATATAAGAATTTGCATTGACTTTTGAGATCTCAAAAAAGCTTGTCCTAAAGATGATGTTCCATTGCCTAACATTGACATCCTTGTTGATCTAATAGCGAGACATGAAATTATCTCCCTCATGCATAGTTTTTTAGGTTATAATCATATCAAGATTGCAAAAGATAATACAAAATAGCATTTACAACCCCATGGGGAACCCTTTGTTATCAAGTCATGTCATTTAGCCTAAAAATACAGGAGCTACCTACCAATAGGCCATGACAGTGATCTTCCATGACCTCATGCATACAATATTAGAAGATTATGTAGATGACATCCATGGTAAGTCCAAGACACGAGAAAAACATCCAACCATATTAGAATGCATTTATAAAAGTCTTGCCAAGTATAAACTACGCCTTAATCCCAATAAGTATGTGTTTGGGGTTACATCAGGTAAACTTCTAGGCTTTATTGTTTCTAGGTGTGGCATTGAAGTTGACCCCAAGAAGGGCAAAGAAATCCTAGAAATTCCTCCTACTAAGACTCTGAAAAAATTGCACATTTTACAAGGTAAACTTCAGTCTATTAAGTGTTTTGTTGCTTAACTTGTAAACAAGTGTTAACCATTTACACATTCTTTAGAAAGGTACAATATTCAAGTGGGATGCCACCTTCCAGCAAGCGTTTGACAAAATAAAAATAATATCTAGCCAATCCTTTAGTAATAATGCCACTGATTCCAAGTTCACCTCTACTTTTGTATATTTTTGTTACTCCTATTTCCTTGGGGGCACTCCTAGCCCAACATGGTGATTGAGAGAAAGTGCAATCTATTATATCAACCAAAAGTTGTTGTCTTCTACACAAAACCTTTAACACTAATGTTAATTTATATTGTCAGACTCATTTGCAAGGTTGATCCTCTAAAGTATTTGCTATCAAAAACAACTCTTACATGTTGCATGGCCAAGTGGGTATGTTACTCAATGAATTTGACATCCAATATGTAGACCAAAAAGCTATTAAAGAAAAAGTTATAGCAGATCAACTAGCCGAAACACCCCTGGTAGATGCTTATCCATTAGTTATAGAATTTCCAAATGAATATGTTAGCACAATCATAGTACAACCCCCATGAAAGTTAAATTTTGATGTTTCCCACACTCAAAAAGGACTGGGGGTAGGGTTTCTTTTTGTCACTTTGCAAGAGGATCTCATCCCTAAGTTGTTCATGATATATTTTTCATGTACTAATGAAATTTCCAAACATGAAGGCCTAATCATAAGTCTCAAAACAACTATCCAGTAGAACATCTAAGAGCTACAAGTTTATGGAGATTCTCAGCTCATTGTCAAACAAGTAAATGATGATTATCAAACCAAAGATGATAAGTTGTTGCCTTATAAAATAATGGTTGGTGATCTCAAGAAAAAATTCCAGACCATCATATTTGATAAAATTCCAAGAGCATAGAATAAAGTGGCTCACACAATGACAACCATAAGGTCAGCCTTAGATACTGAAATGGATAATCCTAAATATGAGTTCTTGGTCAAGCAACTTCTTCAGCTTGCATTTGAGACACCTCACATGGAGATGGTGTGTAACACTATTGGTCCCCAATCACCTTGGTACCATGATATTTACATATATCTTAAAGATGGTACCCTTCCACCAAACATATCTAGAAACAATTGCCAAAACCTTATCTATTGTGCTACCCAATTTATAATCATAGAAGATAATCTATAGATCATAGAGGCTATCATGACATCCTCACTAGATATTTAGATTCAAATGAAGCCAATTTTGTGATGAAAGAAGGGCACTTTGAATCTTGTGGCTCTCATACGAGCAAATATGTTCTTGTCAAGCAACTTTTGAGAGGGGGATACTATTGGCCCACTATGAAACACAATTGTTGTGAGTTTCTGAAGAAGTGTGTACCCTGTTAATGGCATGGAGACCTGATTCACATTCCAACACATTATTTGTATCCTATCATTAAGTCATGTCCTTTCTCTACATGGGGACTTGACCTTGTTGGTAAAATTTACTCTCCCTCATCCAATGGCCACAATTTCATTATTTCCACCATTTAATACTTTAGGAAATGGGTTGAATCCATTCTTACCCTTACCACTAATGTTCAAGTTTCCAAATTCATCCTCTACCATATCTTTTTTTCTATGGAGTCCCATCCACCTTCATGACTGACAATGGTACTCCCTTTAAAAATTAACATATGTGTGACCTTTGATCCACATTCCATATCCAGCATTGTTGGTCCACCTCATATTACCCACAAGGTAATGGCCAGACTAAGACAACCAATAAAACCATCTTGTGTATCCTCAAAAGGGTTGTCAATGAAAATGGTCAATACTGGCACCTTCATCTCAATCCCGCCTTATGTGCTTATCACACTAGTATCCAAACCCCAACTGGAGCCACTCCATATTCCCTTGTTATGGCACTGAAGTTGTCTTACCAACTGAGGTCAAATTTTCATCCACAATTTGATATCCTTGAAATATTTAATTTCTAATGAAGACTACTAGATGGCAAGGCTCGCTCAGCTAGATCTTCTTGATGAGCAACATCAAAGGCCTATGATCACCTACAAGTTTATTAAACTAGGCTCAAAAGATAATATCAGAAGAAATTTCACCCTCGTGAATTTGAAGTAGGTGATTTGGTCCTCCATAAAAGTCCAAGAAATAAGCAAGATAGAGAAAAGAAAGGAAATTTTGAAGCTAACTAGTTGGGGCCATATGTGGTCACCACTAAATATGGTTCAACGGCCTATTGAATTTCTACTCTATAAAGGGAAACTCTTCATGATCCCCTCAACTTCCTGTACCTTAAAATATTCTATGCCTAGTTTGTGGTTGGATGCTCCACTTTCCAAAAATAAAAAAAATACAAAAAAATCAAAAAATCTAAAAAATCTAAAAAAGTCAAAAAGCAGAAAAAATAAAAATAAATAAATAAATATGAAAAATATCAAAATTAGTAAAGAGAAATGATTCATCATCTAGTGAAAACCACTTCATGTGGTACCTTGGACAAGTACATGTGGTGAAGACATAGAAACAGGTACCATGTGTAAAGGGCATTCCATTATTCCTTAGGTTCTTGTTTTCCTTCATTCCTAGTATCATGCAATTGTTTCACTTCTTCATCCTTCATTTTGTGCCCATTTGAGTTTCTTTACACTTCCATCCCATCCTTCCCATCACCTCTCTTGTGCTTATCATGCTCAAATGTTCAATGAGAATATCAATATGGTTGATTCCTATATATAGTGTTTCCTAGTGTCCATCCTTTTGTACGTAAGTTGGTCATGTCCTTTACATTCCTTGGTATATTTTGAGGTTGTCATTTCGGTTGTATTTAAGGGTCAATTTTTTGTGGGTATTTCTTGTATATAGATGTTAGTTGTGTCATCAAGACCATGTCCCATCAATTGGTTCTCCATCAATCATCCCAAAGTGTCTTTTCCATCTTGATGGTATTAGGTACCTTTTGTTGTCTAGACTCATTGATCCCTCATCCAATCATCAAACTATGAAGGATGTATCTTTCCTCTATTCAAATAGCATCAAATTTCATCTGCCAATTATGCTTTTGGCAAAATATATTTTGAAAAACTCATGTTGGCTTTGATTATTTTTTATATTTATTTATATTTTTGAGCTTCATTATTTTATCTCCTCATGGTTTCCATGATCCTTCATATCATGGTGTGCTACAAATGATGAAACTAGGGGCATAGTCTTGTTTTCTTTTGTCTTCATCCATGTGTTTTATTGATGTGTCCCTTGTTACTCCCTTATGAGGTCTCAATTATCTCATATTATACTGGGTCACATCTTCTGCTTGTGGTTTGTCTAGCATCATTTCCCTTAGGGTTCTTTATGACAATGTGTGATGCTAGGCTAACCTTTTTGTGTGTTTGTTTGTTGTGTCAGTCAATGCATGGGTTATTAAATCACCTTGGTTCTTCATACCCTAGTGTCTCATATACAATGCTCAATCATAATAAGTGCTCACTACATGGAAACCCATTTCCAAGGGTACTCATGCTCTGTGATCTTTCATCTACATGGTCCATTGCATTGCATTCACCTAATTCTTTTTCATTATCCATCCTGAGTGGTAATGTGCACATGTCCCTACTTCTCTATCCTCAATGGTGTCTTTGTTGAGCAATCCCATGAGCATTTTACATTCATCCATCATGGTAGCCATGCATCCCATTGTATATGCATCCATGTAGGCCTTGCATTCATCCCATCTTATATCATAAATAGGTTAGTACTTAAATCCATACATCCATACATCATTGCATCCATACATGCGCATAATCCTACATCATCTTATCCATATCAACATCGCATCATCATTATGTATATGTCCACATAGTCATACATAATGAACATCAATTTCTAATCATTGTGCATACATCCATGTCATAGACACAATCATAAGTCATCAGAATCAATCCATAAACACATTACATCTTGCATCACAAATTAGTCAGTGCATGTCATATAGACATAATCACATTGTAGGCATCAATGTACGTAATAATCAACCACATCCTGCATCACAAATAAGTTATTACATCTCACATAGATATCATATATAGAACCAACACATCATGCATCATGCACATGTTAGTCCATCATATCATATGCATCCATACATACATCATATTGCATACATGCATCATATAACCATAAAAGTGTCATACACTTAATGGGCTGTAATAATCTACATCATATATATAAATAAATGTATCAAAATGTATGTATAGTCCATAAAATGTTTGGAATATATCATATCGTACATCAGTGTCTCAAAGAATAAGGTACATCAATGATTCATAATGTAAACAAGAATAGAGTACAACACTCATATTGAATCACTGCATGGTGTACAATGAAACAATGAACCCTGTTTAATGTGTATGGTACACTAAAAATAATCTATATCTACATCATATATACATGGGATTCTACTCTTGGGATGGCTAGGATAGGCTCTATTATGTCCCCTATCCCTATCTCTATCTTGTGGAGGCTTGTGCCTGATCCTATCCCCATGATCCCTGTGCGGATCCCACGACCGATCCTATAGAGTGACTATGAAGTCATGAGTGAGTCCTACTTGATCCCCTTGTCTATGAGGGGATCTCCCTATGTCTTTTCTAGAGCCCCCACCGTGAGAGGAGCTTATCCATATAGACTTAGGAGGTGCTACATACTTCTCTCTCTATGAGGGAGGGATTTCTACCTCATACCATGACCTGTACCACCCCACCTCATGTGATAGCTCATGAATTTCCTCGAGTTGTCTCTTTATCAGTGTAGTGGCTAGGGCTCCTTCTCCCCCTCCTCCTTTGGTCCTCCTAGCCTCATCCCTCTCCTGTTGATAGTGGGAGGCCCTCTACTTTGTCCTTTGTTGTGCATGCTCACCAACATCCCTGGCAACAACTGCAGTATCCCTCTCTTGGCAGAGATTGTCCCTCTCTGCCTACAATTGTTCCCTATCCTATGCAAGTTGATCTCACTCATATGTCAGTTAGGCTATCTACATTTTTGCATCCCTGATATTCTACTCATCCCTACCTAATTCCTCCTAAAGTTATTGGATATGTTCTATTGATATGCAGGTGTTGATGAGATATCCCCCCTCTCCTCTCCTCTACCTCTTGGGTGTGATCTCTGTCCTAGCTCCCTAGCCTATGTAGGTGCCTAAGCACCCTCGTCAATGTACATAGCCTCTACTATATCCCCCCTCCTCCTCCCTCTCCTACAATAGTTTTCCCTATGTCCTTGTCCCTCCTCCTATATCCTCTCCTGATCGGTGTTGTTGGTGTTGTTAGCACTCCTCAGGATCTCCTAAACACTCCTATTGTCACTACTACTACTCCCCTCTAAGAAGGTTGATAGGAGTCTAATCTCACTCCCTTGGCCTATGCTTCTCTCTGTCATACCCCTAGCAATGTCATCCCTGCTCCCCCCACTAGTGCTAGCCTCCTCAGGGCCTACCAAGCTATATAGGCATTTGTCACATCAACATCAACTAGTACTGCCCTTGAGTCCCATGTTGTGGGAGCCAACTGTGTCCACTATATGATCAACCCTTTCCTATCTAAGGTTGGCCCAAAATCTACCACCCTCTCTCTAGTGACCCACCTAAACCTGTGTTCTAGCTCCACAACATCCAGAATAAACCCAAACTATCAATGGACCCTATTTGGTATGTATCATTTGTCCAAGTACTCCCATCACTGAGTGATGTATATTGAAGTGATGAAATAAGGAATGTGATATGCATCCTCATCTTAACCTTTCATGCCCATGTAGGGCCTCCATGTGATCCCACCTGCATCAATCCAATCAAAAATAACCCTCCAGTGGTCTACGTTGTCCACCTACTCCTAGGGTAGACCCTCATGCCAATTATATACAATGGGCTCCTCAACCCTCCTGCATGCCCTCCTTGTTGGTTGTGTCATCATGATATGCTCCCAGGTCCAAACCTGTAGCAATGTTACATATCAAAAAATACGGCCTTTATGATAGAAAATATCATGTAGCTCTTGATATAGCTCCGTCAAAACTAGGGTTCCCCAAGCCATAGGCCACCATCCATCTGCTACATCGATCACCACCTAGATCATGCCTAAAATCACTAATCACCTACCTCTATCTAGTAAAATCAAGCCACTGACCAAGTCACACATATAGAAGTAAATGTGTCTATCCGATGGTGCTTATCTCAATGCCTGATCCAAAGATATCTGCTTGTGGTGGAGAACCACATCAGCTCTCACCAATCTTTGTATCACATCATCAAAGGGTTCCCTCTCTACAACAACTCGTACTCCTCAGATCAGTAGCCTCAAATTATGATAAGCATCCTCATAAATAACTATCATCTTCCCCATCAGTAAGTGGAAAGTGGCACTGTCACTCCTCCACCTTTCCACTAGCGCATTGATCATCACCATATGATCCTTGATATGGGGTATCCATGCAAGGTGTCCTAGTTTTATTACCTCAATCCTAGCCCACTCTGCATCCCCAAACTAGTCTACCACATGTAGCACCAAAGGTCTCTCCCGACTCACCAAAATGTCCATGTTCCACTGCATCCAACCCACAAGATAATGTCAACTTTCTTGCCTAGCTAGTCTTTTTCTTCTAAGTAACCTTTTGCTCTCTAGGCAATCATTCCTGCTACTCTTGGAGGAATTCCCACCATTTTCTCCCCCATCATGGAATTCCTACCATTCCTTATGGCATTCCCATTGTCGGATGACTAACTATATAGTTGCTTGAATCCCCTCCCTTTTCTCTTCTACAAGATTGCATTCCCCTTACTCAAGCCCTCTCTGGTCATCCTAATCCATGGGACTACAATCTCGCAAGCCCTTCACTTATGGGAGTATGTTCCCACTTTCCCCATGTGCACTCCCACTGAGGTAGGATTGCATTCTCAATGCCCCCATTCTATGCTAATCTTACCCTATTTTCTCTCTATGCATGAGCAACAAGAACACATTCCCCCTATTTAGGCATGCATTCTCGGAGGACAAACCATATCTATGGCCATAAATGTACAAAAATGAATTGTGAGGTCCAATTTTTTTGGACTCACCCGGTAGTCCAATCATCAGTGTCGCCTGATGCTCGCCACATCAATGCAGTGCCTTAGTGCATGTCTCTATGTCATCTCATATGCGAGTCTAGAAGCTCTAGAATGAATAAAATGGCTCAATAATCTCTCAATTTCACTCTCACACATGGTAAAAGTGAATATTTAATTTTCAAAATTGCTAATATAGGGCCTTCTCAAGCCCTATTTTTTACTGTCTCAGTCCCTTCAAAACCATTTTTCACACCATTTCTTCCTATGGACTCCTTTTTTAGTGTCATTTTCACCTATAGGCTTTGTTTTGCATAGTCTTTCTTCCTATCCATTGGGAAAATTTTACTTTCGAGATGTCACTCGGACCTTCATTTCTTGTGCACCCTTTGAAGGAGGCATCACTAACTTATCCTCCATCTTGTCACCCCTTCATCATCATCAGTCTTGTTTGGGCCATCTTCTCACTCCTATTTCTTCTAGTTGTTAGTGTCTCATTTTCTTTGCACCAATACTATTCTAGTGCCACCATAAAGAGGGTAAAAATGTAGAGACTTCAATTTGATTAATTAATTTAATCAAACTTAATCTCTTTGATTGTATATATTAATTAAATAATTAATATGATTTAATTGATTATTGCCTCCCGTTTGGCTAAATTAATTCAATTAATCAAGCCACGTCTAATTAATTCCCCTACCCTTCTATTAAATAAAATAAATATGCTATTTATTTTATTTAATTCACCTTCTCTTTTTCCTCCTAGTCACTTTATTTAAATTTAATAATTCAAATGATTCAAATAGAGCACATGGCTTCTAATTTTAGGCCCCTTTCTAACCCATTTCCTAAGCCTAGTCCACTAACCACCCATGGGTTCTAACCAACTCTATCCTTTCAACCACTCTTGTCACATGAGCATGTTCTCTATTTTTCCAAATATTTGGAAAAGAATCAAATTTGTTTGGGTGTTTCTCTCCCAAATAGACACATGTCTCTTGTAACACTTGTCATCTTGAGCAATGACACTTGGTCTTGAGAAGGAAATCTCATCTCTTGCATCACCACTTGTCCTCAAGTGGGACAAGTGGCACATTTATAAGACTCTTCATTCCCTCATCCTTGCCTATTTAACTTGGTCATTTTCCTTCATTACCATCACTCACAATTGCATAGCATCATTATAATGTCAATTTAATCACTTTCATCATCCACTTTTGTATCAACCATTAGCATAGATTTCATAATTACGTGATCATGGAGCATTTTCAAGCACCTTTTCTTATGTGAAATCAAGCACACATCAAAGAAAAGGACAATCAAATCGAAGAACTTGAGAGTTTGCATTTTTTGGTTTTTATTTGACTTTTCTAGTTTTCTTTTCAAGCATCCTTATCACGAGTGTAGGCTTGATAGATTATGTAGTGTATTTTGCAATTTGTTTTCCTAGTCTTTTATTATCATACAATTTTTTGCTCACACTTTTGTATTGATTTTTTCTAAAAATAAATATACTAATGTATGCGTGTATAATATAAGAGTTATTAAAGTACACCTTTTAGATTTTTTTATAAGTCAAGTAAACATTTTAATGTGATCGGTGATGTTGGTACGACACACCCTTCAACTACACATGAAATAATTTTGACCCAGAGCTATGAACCAATGAGGTCACAAATGGGGGACCTCATTGCCATATAGCAATACTAAGGCTCAAACCTGCTGACACATTGGATTAGCGAAGGCACAAGCCTACTATCACAATGACCCAAAGGGGTTTGAACCTTGGTGGTCACAACAACATCAACACTACTTAACCAACACACTATGGTGAAAACCCCTAAACAAATGGGGAACCTCATCCCCATAACTATGAACCGGTAAGGTCACAAATGGGGACCTCATCCCCAAGTACACCTTTTAGATTTAAAAGCATTAATTAACATAAATTTAATCTTATCCACCATAATTTTATATAATTAATTAAATATATTTATAAAAAGAGAGGGGAGAGGTTGTACAACTTGAGTTGGCCTAGTGGTGGAGAACTCGTGCTCTTGAAAGAGAGGTCACGGGTTCAAATCCCACAAAGGGGTAAGGTATGTACACCTCATCAGTTTTGGACCATTACCGATCAAAAAAAAAAGAGAGAGGAGAGAGGTTTATATATAGATAATTTTTGTATTAATAGATGTTTTAATCTTAGCTAGCTCATAATTTGATTAAAAAATGTATCACATAATGTAAAAAAAATTAAATATTGTAGAATAAATATATCAATTTAAATTATAGAGAGAAACATAAATATAAGAATGCTAATATTAAACATAAATCATATTAACAAATTTTTCATCACCAAATAAAAAATAAATAAATCAAACAAAATTAAAATTCATCAAAAAAATTGAAAATAAATCTAAATATTGCAAATTCGTATTCTTTTATATTTAAATTTTTAATAAATTTATTATAATTTTTTAATATTATAAACATAAAAAAATCTATCAAAACAATTGAATTAAAACATATATTAAAAATTAAAAATTCCACATTAGATATTTTAAAATTTTGAGTTTTTTAATGTATTAAATTTTAAAAACTCTAAATTTAATTATTCTAGGCTTAAATTTTTTACTAGAAAAAGTGATAATTAAATTGAGTATTAATTGAAGAAGTTTTGCATTACCTTCATACACATAATATGTAATAGGCAATCAACCGAGCTATTTCAATAGATATTGATTCTTCACAACATCTTTGTAATTGAGCATTAAGGCATGGGCTGATCTACACATACTCCATTCACAAGTGACAAAAGTGGACCTCCCCTGGCATTCCCATTTGGAAAAATAACATTTATAAGATGAGAAGAAAATTCGTGCAATTGGTGGGCATCTTTAAACTTGAGATAAGTGAAAATTTGTGCTATTTGCTCACTTGAAGTGAAACTTAATGGCACAGATATGCTCAACAAATAGAAAACAACACTCTCATTACACTTATTTGTTGTGCTTCATTTGAAAACTCAAGTGGGAAATTTGTTTCAGTATGTATCAAATTAAAATCCTAACTTGAGATGCAAACCTCAAAATTTATGCACTTTGCTTGATTTCAATAGATTAGATTTTGCATAAATATGATTGTATGAAAATGTTAAATAAATATATCTTAAATTTACAGATTTTTCTAAATGTGGATGAGATCAATGACCTTAGTTGGGAAATGATGAATTGTCATCTCAAAGTGATAAGGAGATAATGATGAATTATTTAATTCAATTAATGATAATTATGACGAAATTCTATCTTTTTAAGTTTCAAAAAAGGAAAAATTATTAATAAAATATATTATAATAAGTTAATTTCCACTATGCCACTTAAATAATATAATATTATAATTTATAATATTAATATATATCATTTTATGATATTTATTATTAAAAAATATTAAGTTAATTTTTTAAGGATAGAGATGAAAATTTTTGTTTTTAAAATATTTTTTAAAAATTGTCATAAATATTTTTTCAATATGAATTTAGAAACTTTAATTACATTAATTTTTAGGGAGGATGTCCTTATCCATGAATGACAATTTATTATTTAATATTTTTAAAAAATTACATTTTGTGGAAGGATATTTTTATCCATGTCATTCCAATGTTTTTTCAATATAACATTTTTTTTTATCAGTCCGACCCTTGCTTCAAGTGAGGCCACAAATGTGGGACCTCATTCCCTGCATTAATACATGTCCTCTTGTAGCTCTTACACCTCCTCCTCCTGCATGTCTTTCACCTCCTATATGTCCTTCTACATGTCTTTCCTCCTTTATTCACACCCTCCTCTACATGTTCTTGTCCTTCATGTCCTCCTTATCCTCCTTTGCATCCTCATCCTTCTCTTTCCTTTTCCTCTTCTCTCTATCCTCTATGGGTTTTGAACCTTCATGGCAACATTAACATTGCCATGACTTCACCATCACACTGTGGGGTCAACCCCATAACATAATTTTTTTTAATATTGATAAAACATTTACAAGTTAAAAATTAAAAATTTAGTTTTCATCTCTATCCTTAAAAAAATAAATTAATAATTTTTAATAATAAATATCATAAAATGATAAATATTAATATTATATTATTTAAGTGGCATAGTGGAAATTAACTTATTATAATATATTTAATTAATAATTTTTTCCTTTTTTAAAACTTAAAAAAGATAGAATTTCATCATAATTATCATTAATTGAATTAAATAATTCATCATTATCTCCCCCACTTGGTTTTCGTTACCTTATCGTCCATATGAGTTTTCTGATCTAGAGATTCTTCAAAGGATAGGTGATTCTTTTGGGAAATTTGTGCACTCGCATTCTTTGTTTGAGGATGGGGTTTTCAAAGTTAAGATTTGTGTTTTGCATGAGCCGAGTTTTGTTATTCTTCATACCTATAATTTAAAATCTATTGATGGGATTTGGAGGCAGGACATTGTTCGAGACTCCGATTGGTTTACTAAATCATGTTTGGTTATGGATTCTCCTTTGTTTTCAAGTTTAAAAGGTTTATCATTTGTCAATGAGGAGGTAGAGAAGTCTAAGCTAAATGGTAAGGTTAGGAAAATATTGACACTCTCTCTCGTAATGATATGCAAAATTTGTTAAAATCAAACTCTAATATGGTTGCTATACCTACCCTAATTAAGAATGTTGAATTTGATTCTTTTGTTGATAATACTCTAAGGTTTAGTTCTTTGAAGAAGAAACCTATTTTTCCTCCAAGTAATGTTGTGGACCGGGATGCCATTAAGATTACCCAGTCTATTGCTAATGAGTTGGTTGGGTCGGGTCCTATTGTCATGGGGGTCCTGAATGAAGGGGTGCCTTATGTGTTAGAGTGTAAGGCTAGCATGGCTAGTCAGGTTCTATGGGGTGGGAAGCCTCATGGGGGGACTAGTCTTAGGAATGAATCTGGGTTGGTTGATAAGATGCCTAAATTAGCTTCTTCTAAAATTGTTTTGCCACTGCCAATTCAAGGGATGGACAACAAATTTTTCTCATGTGAACCAATTATTATTTCCCCTATGAGAAACTAATTGCTCAAGTATAAAAACTGGTATCTGATAATAATCTTACTTTGGATCATGATACTACTGAGAAAGTCATTAATTCTATTGATCATGACCTTGTCAATTTGAATAAATCCTTGATGATTTCTCCTACACATAATCCTTTTGAGATCCTCTCTTTGAACAAGGTATTGGGAGATAAGGGTAACATGTTTGATGGTAAGAGGGTGGTTTTTGATCCTGGAACCAATCAACCTTTAATTCAAACACCCTTATCCCCTTGTTCTCCACTTTTATCTCCTTCTAAGCTGGGTATAAAGCCAAAGGATTTTCATGCTTAATTGGAAATAGATGTAGGCATTCAGACAACTCTGGTTACTCCGGATTTTGGTCACTGAAAATTTTAGTGGCTAATATTCACCAATTGGCTAGTTTTTGAAATTTGGGAATCAAAATTTGGCTAATAAGTTCAACTTTTAAGGTAACTTGAATGACCATATTTTTACAAATATTTTTTTTAGTGTCATTTAAATCGCTAGAGAATTTATTTTATTAATTTTTTTAACTCAAAGATTCACCACATATTTGATACATGATTTGATCAAATTCACTAACATTTTATAATTTATTGTAGAAATCTAAATTGATTCACCAATAATATATCATAATTATTAGTTATATTAGGTTTATATCAACAATATTTAGTTGCTACCATTGATTGAAAATATAATCTAGTAACCTTCCTTGTATTCCATGAGGTTAATTATATCTACAAGTTGTAATGCTCATGGGAGTTGAAATTTCTTTTGAATTGTTGACCTCAATGAAAATCAATGGTCTAGAAGCAATTTTTGGCCCCATGAGTGTTACAAATTATTGGTACATTTTATCTCACAAAATACAAATAGGGCTATTAGATTATTTTAAATTAATGGAAGAAACTAAATAAAGTAGAGTCTACCCCTTAAACTCATTGATGATTTCCACTTTTAGGCCTCTACTTTTCTATAAAAAACTATATTTTTAAATGAAAGGATTTAGAATAGTAATTAATGCATACTCTTATTATTTTCCAATATTCATCAATATTTTCTATCAAAAAAAATCGATATAAAAAAATTCACCAATATAATTTATATTTTTCATAAAAAAAAGGAAAGATTCGCCAATAAAAATTATTATTTTCTTTTTAAAAAATTAAATATTCTCCAAGATTTTATACAAATTTTTGAGAGGAGGTTTCTTAAAGTTTTCACTATTTCTGGTTATTTAAAGAAGAAAAAGAAGTTTACTCAACCTTTTACTAGGTCTGTTGCCACCAAAAGGAATCTTTAGGCAACCTTTTTGGTAGGTAAGCTAGGTCAGGACAATGCCAATAAGAAGAGGGGAGCCAATGCCTCTATAGTGCCCAAACTTTTGGGCAAAAGCACAACAACATTTTTTTTTAAAGCATTATTACTGATATTTACGTAATGCTAAGATGAGGTTAATCACTTAGTTTCACTATTTCAGTAACTTAAGTATCAAGTTAATGAGATCATTAATGCGAGCGATAAAATATTTAATTTTAATTTTAATTGAATTGACAACACGCAATGAACATTGACAATGTGGGTTAAATTAACCCCTTAAGCCAATGCTCTATCTTGCACCTAATGGGGTATAGTTCTTCGGATAAAATAAAAGATACCGCCCCTAGAGTTAATAACGATGCTTTAATTAAATTGATTAAATTATTAATTAAATTCAAAACTAAGTGTTCAATTTCTCCATTCATTTTAAAAAAAATACCTTTCTAGGGATTGAAATCTGATTTCTCTAAAAGTAAGTACATAAGTCCATTTTCATTTAGTGTTAATTAAATCAACTCAAATAATATCATTTAATCTTTAATGCAAAATGTATTAATTAATTATGGTTTTATCCAACTTTGACACATTAATATTAATATAAACCATTTATATTAATATTGATTTAATAGCCAAGGTTATTTATTAACCGATAGGGTCATTGCACTATTTTTTTTTAAGTTTAAACAACCCTCAAGTATTAATGTTATATATATATATATATATATATATATATATATATATATATATCTATATATATATATATATATATATATATATATATATATATAATCTCCCATGGGATGAAATAACACACCCCTTTAATTTATTTAAAAGTCTTAAACAAATGAATATCTGTATGTATATTTAATTACATACGCCCATGGGTATGTAAATAAATATACATACAAACATTTCTAAAATGTCATCCCCCTTTTATATTATTAATTATATTAGGGTTCCTTTATTTTAAAAAGGCCCTTTTATTTTGCCCTAATATAAGTTAGGGCATCTTTTTTTTTTGGATTGTTGCAGGGATACGAAATTGCTTGGGTGCCGAAATTTGTTTTTGGCAAGGCCGAATGGGGGTTTGGCAGCATCAAAGATCGGTGTTTGCAGGGTCAAAGAGATGGGGGGTGGGGATGCCACTATAGTGGGTCGCGACCCATACTATGTGATTCACGGCCCACACACTATTGTTCGTGGCCCATACTGTGTGGGTAGTAGCCCACTCTAGGTGGAAAGACATGGTGTTATCTATTTACGAAAAGAACATACCTAAATATATATGTACATGCTTAGTTTTTTGAAACAATATATATATATATACACATACGTATACATATATATACACATACGTATACATATATATACATATACATATATATATATATACATATACATATACATATATATAGATACATATACATACATACAATATATATATACATATATACATATATACATATATACATATATACATACATATATATATGTATATATATATATACATATGTACATATATGATATATATATATATATGTACATATGTATGTATATATATATGTATATATATATATACATACATATATATATATATACATATATATATGTATGTATATATATATATATGTATGTATATATATATATACATATATATATACATACATATATGTATATATATATATACATATATATATACATACATATATGTATATATATATATATATATGTATATATGTATGTATATATATATATATGTATGTTGATACTCAGGTTTTGGTTTTTTGAAAATCATTTTACAATTTACTATTATACAGGGTTTTGAATTCTTTTAAACAGATTAACTAGTTGTAGGTTGAAACAAATAGAAATGCTTTAAATGTTTATACTTTTAGATTTAAATCACAAGAATAAATGAAATGCTAAAATATTGTTAAAATATGAACTTTTTAGGTTAACGAATAAACAGATTTAAACACATTAACAAAAATATAAATGGATCTGAATCTATATCTTTTTCCTTCTATTTTATTTTCCTATGGTATTACAAATGAAATTCGCTAGAAATAGAAATGAATCTCTTCTATTTCTTTTAAATGAACTTGTTAAGAGAACTATATATGAGTTAAACAGAATGTAACTAATACTAGTTTGGTGATAGAAAGTTTCCTTTATTTCAACAATAGCTTAAATCTGAAACACAACTCCATATTGTCATTAAAGTAAATCTTTCCAACTTGCATTTATTTAGATAAGAGTTATAACTAAATACTACACATTTCTTGCATCCTTCCTTTTCACTACTAATTACATAGACAATGAAATAATTACATTTCTTTCTCATACATCTTCTTTTTGAAACTCAATAGTAGAGAAGGGAGATACATAGGTTTCTATCTTTTTACATTCTTTTTTTAAATTTCACTAAACACTAGAAAATAAGCATAAACTGATACAATATTGAAATTGCAACTAGAAGCATACCTCGTTCAGCCACATAGAAACCTTTCTAACCTTCATCTCCTACATCCAATAAGCAAACTTGCAAATGCATACTCTTTTGGTTGTGACCATGGAGGATCACCTCCCAACCTAGGCCTACAAGAAGCCACCCCCAAGCTAGGGAGAACTAGGTGCCAAACAGATTATATACAAGCAATACACATATAATTTTCATAATACAAGAGAATACATTCAACACAAAACTCCCTTCCCAAGATTAACATGTAGCCATAAAAAATGACATTTTTACAGTGGGATGAAGGTGGACAAGACACAGGGAGATCTCCAAGTATATATAAATAACCCAAGGCCATCACAAGGCCAAAATCCCTTTCAAACTTGGTCTCTCATGACCACAAAAATAAACCCTTATAACCCCCTAAATCTTTTAGGCCAAATCTAACCTTATGACCCCCAAATTTAACAATTAAAATGCAGCAAGGATCCCAGATCCTTGTTTCCCTCTCTTCCCGGAAGAGAGACTCTACACCCTATGAATGTCAAACTCCCTTCACCCCAAGACTACTCTACCCTCTCAAGGGTGAGTTTGGTCTTGACTCCCATAATAATATACATATGTAAGAATTCTACAAATGCAATAACTAAACCAATACTCAAAATAACACAACACTCAAGTTGCAAACCAAGAAACAACATGCAGATTTTCACAAAAACAACCAAAAATATGCATTTAAAACCTAAGGGTGACAATGCACCAACCTTAACTCCTGCAATGGAATGTGATGAGAGATTTGATGAAGATCCTCCAATCCAAGCTAACAATATCCACCAACTACAAGTTTACGTATCGAATTTTCTTCTTCAAAATTCAATTCCTTCAACTACTCTTGATCTCCAAGATTGGAGAGTGGGTGATAAAAATTTTTGTCTGAATTTCTTTCCTAAGTAGACTCTCTCCTCACACTTTCCAAGTTCCTTGGATGAGGATTGTGAGATCTCATAGGTTGGTCTTCCCAACCTTCTTACAAGGTTTCTAAAAAAGGAAACTAAAAAGGTAAGTGTAAGGTGGGGAAGTGCATCCAACACAAGAATGGAAGGTTGTCTTACCAAGACTCAATCTTTTAAAAGCTTATTTTCGTCCATCAAGAAAAGGTCACTTTTGAAGTGACTTGGCAATCACATGTGAGTGGTTCTATGCCCAAAAAAGTCCCTTACCCATAGGTATATCAAGTGGGCCTTCAAAAATGACTTAATCTCAACTATAGGAGTTAGTTTGACCCCCCAAAACCCACCTAATGTTTACATATGGGTCAAACTTTATTTGATCATACCAAGGGATCCCTAACGAAGTTTTCATTTGGGAAAACTAAATGAGATTTGAAAAATGCATAGGTTTTCACATTTCCCTCTCAAAGACATGTCACATACCAACTAGCAACACATTACAAGTGTAAAGTGACACAATGAAATATAACACATCAACATACACTTGGACATGTCTTTTCAAGGTAAAAATCAATTAAAATTAAACAAATTGAACACACACACATGCATTCACTTATACAAAATAAACACTTTACAAACGAGGTATTGTCTCTCCAAATAGGCAAACCTTTGCTTCACAATCACACATAGGTTTGGCTCTAGTTCTCCCATTTATTTCCATGGTCACATGGATTAATATCATGCACATCTCAACCCACACATCAGTAGGTCCAAAACAATATGCATACATATATGAAGGAATACATTTTAAAACACATAGCATCCAATTTCACATCATATCATGGTTCGATCTCTTAATCAAGAATAATAAGGATGCAATCAAATTACCTTTCCTAACAATCCATATGTAACCATTTACTAAATTGTAACATAATTGAAATCATAATAAGAAATCATCAACTAGGCATGCATACATGAATCATAATTTCATCAACATAAGTACTAAAATCAACATAATATGGGATATTGGTGCAGTAGCACCTAGTTGAGTCAAACTCCCATTTTTGGGTATTTCATGTTTTTATGTTTGTAAAGTCTTGTGTTAGGTTTTTTTTGTTGTTTTAGGTTGTTTTGGATCATGTTTAGTGGTTTTGATTTCATTTTGGGCCTAAGAGATCAAATCTTGCATTTCAGGCTTTGAGTTGACAGTTTTTGGCAAAAATGTGGAAAATTGCCAAAAAGGTCTCCTAATGTCTTCAAGAGCATTGAAACATATTTGTTTAGTGTTTTTAAGCATGTCTAAGCTGTTTAGAAAAGTTTATGAGGTTAGATTGTGAAAAATGCACCTTGGAGCAAGAAAAGTTGTCATTTGGCTTAAGAAAGTTGTCAAAATTGTCATTTTCTTGCATAATGAGTTATTGAAGCCTCATGTCCATACAAGGGATTGAAAAAACAACTAGAGAAACTATATAAGGCCTCCATTTTCCTTGGGAAGGGTTGGTTTTAGTTTTGAGCAAGTACTTTTTAATAAAAATCATGAACTTTTGGTTTATTTCACTATTTTTTTGCTTCTTAGAGTAACAGTCCGTATTGTAGCATTGGTATCCATGCTGTACCTTCTAGAAGTGTGTATATTGGTCATTTAATTCCTTCCAAGTTATTATTGTACTATTTTACTTTGGAAATTGGTTTGTGTAAAATTATTTCATAACTGGGAATCTGCTGCCCTGCCAGGGGTTTGGAGTTGTAAAATGTGTCAACTTGGTTGATCCAAGTCTGGGATCCCTCCAATGGATTCTTCCAAGTTGATCCATATGTATATAATGTACATTCCTCTCTTTTTGTGCCAGAAGAATGGTTTGAAGATGCAATTGAGTGAATACTAGGCAAGTGTTTGTCATTTGGCTAGTAGCTTGATTAAAACTCAAAGATTGCACTCAAAAGTAATTTGAGTGAGAAAATGAATGTAACAAGGGTCTAGAAATGTGACCAAGGATTTTAAGTACTATCTTGATGTATTAGAATAGCTTACACCTTGCAATCATTCTCATTTTGTAGACAAAACAGTGAGTTCACTATTTTTGTGAAATTTGTTGTCATTTTGCTAAATGAAATTCTTCAAAGCATTATCCACACCTTGGAACACTAAGGGAAATGTAATAGGAGTTCTTCTACTACTTCTCAAACCTCTTTGAGGTATTCTCTCTATACAAATACTCCCTTGTGCAGGTTTTAAAGTGAAGACAGCAGTTGACTGTCAAAAGATAGTGAAAAGACAGTGACTATTTTCCTTCTTGTTTGCCAAGTGTTTGGCATAATACCAGTCCAACAAAGGTAGGGGAAGCTTCAATATGGTGTTGCAGAGGTAACCAAGTAGACAGGGAGTTTGAAACAAGTTTGAAGATGAATAACTATCGTAGAAGCACTCAAAACCCTACAAACCCTTCATTTATGCCATAAAAAGTGGACAGTCTGAAAACTACACTAACAGGGGGATAAACCTTAAAAATATTTAAGTATACACCTCTAAAACACCATCCCAAACATTCTTTGTGGTCAAAAGGACCATCATTGACCGGTGGAAGCAAAATAAGGCCAATTAGGCCTCCAGGGGCTAGTAGCCCTGCTGCATAACACACAACTTTGACAATTTTTTACCAAATTGATTGAACCTGTTTGGAAAATGAAACTTGGGGATAAGAAACATTATGGAAACATTCCAAGTAGTCCTCCAAGTTCTCCTTAGGTCTCCTGAACCATGTTCAGCCTCATTTGGAGGTAGTTGATCCTTGGTAGTGAATTTGAGCAAGTTGAAGGTTGAAGACCTCAACCAAGTTTATGAGCACTCAAAGGTGAACATTACCTTATTGCCCCTATTTTTCCATGTGGAAGACCCCTAGTACACATTGAAACTGAAATTTGAAGGCCCCAAGAGCCAATCATGATCAAGTGTGGTTGGAAGGGTGAGTATGTTGAGTAGTTTTGTGCATGGGCAAGAGTCATCAGCAGTAAGGGAGTTTGCTAGGCAAGAAAACCTTGGATTACTTGGCATCATGACAATCAGACAGATTGAGTAAACATACACAATAGAATCTATAAGTCTTTGGTAACAAATTGATCCTTTTGAGAAAATTAGCCTTGTGAGAACTTCCCTATCAAGCTCCCTATACATATGGATCAACTTGGAAGAATCCATTGGAGGGATCCTAGACCTGGATCAACCAAGTTGACACATTTTACAGCTCCAAACCCCTGGCAGGGTAGCAGATTCCTAGTTATGAAATAATTTTACACAAACCAATTTTGAAAGTAAAATAGTACAACAATCACTTGGAAGGCATTAAATGACCAATATACACATTTCCAGAAGATACAATACTGATACCAATGCTATAGTACGGACTGTTACTCTAAGAAGCATCCAATGTTATCAAATCATCTATCAAATAGTCTCAAGATCCATAGTGATCAAAGTAATGTATCAAATGATAAGTCCATTGCGAAAAATAAAGAAGTGCTATGATGGGCTCGGGGTAGGGCCTCACACCCTCCCCCCTAGGCATGAAATTCCTCTTGGATTTCATAAAAAATATGAGGATACTATGATTTCATTTGTGTTGCATCCTCTTATGATTTTGTAACCTCGTCATAACAATCCCACTAGACCCTAACCTAGTCCAACTTTTGGCCTCGAATTGACAGCGTCCAGTGAGCCAAAATGTGAATGTGCTCCAATGCTAGCTAGCCATCTGACTCCACCTGCAAGGCATCCCAATCTAGAATATGAGACTCATCATAAGTATATTTCCTCACTATAGAAACATGAAACACATCGTGGATGCATGACAGGCTAGGTGGCAAAGCTAGACGATGAGCAACTGGTCCTATCCTCTCTAGGATCTCAAATGGTCCAACAAAGTGAGGTGCAAGATTAGAACCCTTTTCCATAATAGATTAGACTCTTATGTGGTCGCACTCTCAAGAAAACTATATCTCCAACCATGCATCTATGATCTATCTTCTTCGCATCTTCATACTTCTTATGTCTATCACGAGCCTCTCTAAGACATTGCCTAATCAAATCCACCTATTGCTCCATATCTCAAACTAACTCAGGACCAATGGCTAGTCTATCCTCAATGCAGTCCCAACTCAAAGGTGTCTTACAAGGTCTGCCATACAATTCCTAATATGGTGGCATCCCTAAGGAAGTGTGATGCTCATTGTTATAGGCAAATTCCACCAAGTGAAGATACTCTTTCCATCTAGTCTGATGATCCATGACATACATATGGAGCATATCTTCCAGTACCTAGTTCACCCTCTCTATCTGTCCATCCATTTCCTAATGATAGACTATGCTAAAGTTGAGTTTGGTACCCAACACTTCCTATAATGCCTTCCAAAAGGAAGATGTAAAAAGGGAGTCCCTATCTGAAATGATCTTGCATAGAATGCCATGAAGTCTGACAATATCCTATAAGAACACCTCTACCACTACAGGAGATGTAAAAGTAGTTTGGACCGGTGAGAAGTGAGCCACTTTGGTCAACTTATCAATTGTCACCATGATGGCATCATGGCGGTGAGATGACACAGGAAGACCAATGATGAAATCCATCAAAATTGTGCCCCACTTCCACTCTGGTATTGCATGAGACTAGAGCAATCCACTTGGATGGCAATGCTCTGCCTTAACTCTCTGACACTCAAGGCATCAGACTATTAACTTTTCAATGTGTTGCCACATACTCGGGCAGTGAAACAATTGTCTCAAATCTGCATGTAGCTTCTTAACCCTGGGATGTGTTGCACATGGTGCTCTATGAGCTTTAGTTGTAATGAAATCTCACAATTTCCTAGAAGGTACATAAATGTGCCCTCTATGGTGTAGTATTCCATCAGACTCCAAAGAATAATCTGCATATTTCCCTTCTAGGGCCCCCTGAGATCACACTACCTGACACACCTCTAAATACCACTCATCCTCACTCAAGTGTTGCAATATGCAATCTCTCAAATTTGTATATGTGGTCATTAAGTATAACTCATGGAGTCTCCTACTCAATTAATTTGCAACTACGTTCTCTTTCCCCTTGATGTAGTGAACATCAAAATTATACTCACACAAGAACTCCATCCATCTTCTCTGACAAGCATTAAGGTTAGGCTGAGTAAAAATATACTACAAGCTCTGATGGTCAAAATTAAGCTCAAAGAAATGTCCTAAAAGAAAATGTCTCCATCTCACTAGTGTGTGCACAATTGCTGCAAGATCAAGGTCATGAGTAGGGTAGTTAAGCTTGTGATTGTTAAGTTTCCTAGACTCATATGCAATAGCTTGACCACCCTACATAAGTACTGCCCCCAAACCATCCAAGGAAGCATTTGTGCATACCACAAAATTGGCTGAGGGATCCAGCACAACAAGAATAGGTACGCTAGTAAGTACCTTTTTGAGCTCCTGAAAGGCCCTCTCACACTTTTTGGTCCACTCAAATTTCTTTCCCTTTCCCTGAAGAGATGTAATAGGGTGTGCAACCCTAGAGAACCCCTCAACGAAGCATCGATAATACCCTGCTAGTCCCATGAAGCTCCTGACATCACACTGGTTGGCGCAGGACAATCCATGATAGCTCTAATCTTTGATGGGTCAACTGAGATCCCATCACCTGATATGACATGTCCTAAATATCGGACCTCTATATGAAAGAAGATAGACTTAGACAAGCTACCATACAACTGGTTCTCTCTCAAACATTGCAATACCTAACACAAGTTCTCTTCATGCTCTTCCTCATTACGAGAATATATCAATATATCATCGAGGAACACAATCGCGAATCTATCAAGAAAGGTGTGGAATACACCATTCATGAGACTCATGAATACTGGTAGAGAATTCATAAGGCCAAAAGGTACTACTATGAACTCATAATGGCCATATCTCATTCAGAAAGTGGTTTTGTGAATATCACTTTCCATTATCCTCAACTGATGGTACCCTGACTTTAGATCTATCTTAGAAAACACTTTGGCACACTCTAATTGATCAAATAAATCATCAATCTTGGGCAATGGATAGTAGTTCTTAATGGTAAATGTGTTTAACTGTTAATAGTCCATACATAACCGTAGGGATTCATGCTTCTTCTTTACAAAGATGACTGGTGCACTCCAAGGGGAGATGTTAGGACGAATGTGCCCTTTCTCTAAAATTTCCTCAAGCTAAATCTTGAGCTCACTAAGCTCATTAGTGGTCATTCTCTAAGGTGCTCTTGAGACTAGCTCTTCTCCTAGTACAATATCTATATGAAAATAAATCTCTCTACGAGGTGGCATACCAGGTAGCTCAGAAGGAAAAACATCTGCAAATTCCTTAAGAATAGGATGATCATCAAGTGAGGGTTCCTTCTCATCCTCTTCTTGTCTATCACTAATAGTGATGGCAAACAATTGACATCCCTTCCGCATGCTCCTCTTAAGCTTCATAGTGCAGATCATACGAAGGGATATGGGTCTCTGAAATCCTGAAATCACTGTGGAAGTGCCATGATCATCTACACACTTGATCTTCTTCTGCCGACAATTCATCTTGGCTCTATGGGAATATAGCCAATCCATGCCAAGAACAATCCCATAAGATCCTAGTGGTGTAACTTGAAGGTCTGCTATGGTGGTCATACTCCCAATCTGAAGCTGACAATCCCTAACCATGGTTTCAACGGACACTCTAGCTCCTGATGCTAACTCAACCACCCAACTAACATCTTGCCTAGTTGCCACTAGCCCACAATGCTCTACAATCAAAGGAGAAATAAAATAATCTATAGCTCCTGAATCAAATAGCATAGTAACACTACTGCCTCCAATCCTACTTGTGGCTTCTATAATTGTGGCCTGATGCTCAACTTGGTAGTTATCAACCATTGTGAAAACTCTGTGGGACTTACCCATGTCCCCAACTATAGGTTATGAACATTTCATGTGTTGACTACCTACCATCTATCCCTATGGGTACTCTCTCACCATGTGTCCCCAAGGCACCACAAGTAAAGAAAGCACCACATGATTGAATTTGAACACCCTATGGCCTAGAATACCATTTTTCTCAAGTCCTACTAGATCCACTATAGCCATCCCTGGTGGACTACTGAGTCTATGTTGGAGGTGTGTATGGAGCCTATGGTCGCTAATCATGTCTAGTACCCTATGTCTACCATTGTTTGGGCTTAAAGACATGATGTCCCTATGGGGGCCTATGCCTCTGATTATGTTGAGTCTGTTGCAGAGGGTGAGGGGGTTTGTAGGACCCCAAAGAATGTCTATGATTACCCTTCCAATGGGGTTTCAAAAACCCAAATGACTGTGGTGCAAGGTTTCAGTTCTGAAACTGATCTCATGTATCTTGTGTCTTACTCTGATTCTCCTCTACTAATAAGGCCTTCTCCATGACAATCTAAAGGCTCCCTGGAGTTTCCATGTATACGAGTCCTACTATCCTGACATTCAGTCCTCTAATAAAATAGTTAACTAGAAATTTCTCATCCTTCATGTAATCCACATAAGGTAGAAGCTAAAATAACTTTCTCTCATACTGTGACACCATGAGTCCCTTTTGCTGAAGGTCATGGAATTCATCAATCTAGCATTGCCTAAAGTGCTTTGACAGGTATCTATCTTTGAACCTATCCAAGAAGGTGCCCCAAGTGAGTGTGTCAACCACTATATCATTCTTATATTCCTCTTTCCTCCACCATGTGGAAGTTGACCCTCTCAGAAGATGAATAGTAAATCATGCTTTTAGATTGCTCTCATAGGGATGTAATCCAAAGCACCTTTATAAGCTCAAAAGAAATGACTCATCTTCTACCCCATTGGTAGATCCTGCAAATGAAGGTGGTTGTAGGTGTAGAAGCTCTCTAATCTGATCTCCCAGATCATGGGGAGCTCTCTCTACAACCAATGGTGCTATAAATGGTGGTGGCTTTGGTTGGTGAACTGAATCAGGCTCATGTTCTACTTATCCCTCTACATGGCTAGGAGGTGGACTACTACTCTATTCTCTAGCTACTAATCTACGACTCTGATAGTCCTAAAAATAACTACAGAAAATTTTTCATGTTTGAGTCAAAAGATTGGTCATTGTGGATTTTTTTTCCCTCTTTCAAAGTTCAAGGTCTAAGGTTTAGGGTTTGTGAATTTTTTATTAAATCTTGTAAAAGAAAAACCCTAATCTTGTTATATGCCATTGTTACCTTTTTCAACTTAAGCCAAGGGTCGGTTACCATTGGCAGGGCCATTTTATTTCCTAAGCATTAAGTTGTGTTTGACTGGTCCCTTTATGGTTTTTCCTAAATTGCACAAAAGATTTCTCTATGGTCGGTCCCTTTTAATATTCATGCCAGCACTTATAAATTTTTCCTAAGTCTAAAATTTTAAATACTTTGGTCGATGGATAAAGGCATAATAGACCCTATAGTTCATGCACCCCCATAGATGAAAGTGTAAAGAAGATAAGGACTGTGACATCATGAGATGATGCCATGTGTCCTTGATAGAAAAAGGTGATCTGGTGGTTTGACTGTTCAAAATTTTCATATTACTGGTTCTCAAGAGGTAAAGACCATATTACTAATGGCCCCATCAATTTGCATGTGTTTTAATGGATGATGATGTTATAATTTGGGCGAAAAGGTGCTTGATTTTTAATTTGCAAAGGTTGGTGGGTATTGTGGTCATAATGTAAAGTATGAATATGTCTAACGGCCCTCATAACCCCAAGAAGGAAGATGCAAGAATTTTATGGACCACGACATCATGAGATGATGCCACATGTTCGGGGCTAACCAAGAAAATCGACTGTGGGGGTTGCTAACAGTGTTAGGCTAGGAGATGATATGGCACTACTATGTCACATGTTTAATGGGTCCACAAGCCACGATGGAAGGTCAATGCCAGATTGACCATTAGTGATCATTTGATTTGTCAGGTTGGACAAGATCTACAACAAAGTTTCAAACTGATTTTAAAAATGTAATCAAAGGTATTATTTGTCACTCACGCGGGAAAGATAGAATGGACAGAATATAGGCTTGTCAACTTGGAATAGATAGCAACAAGTTGAGACTTTTGAATGCCGACTCATTCCTGAGGGACTAGTTTGAGGGTTTCTACTAAGTTGGGATTGATTAGACAAACAAGGATGACGTCTTAGAGACATGAAAGGATTGGATAGCTTTTGAATTAGAGATGGAAGATCACGGGTTCCCCAATAAAATTAGAGATTGCTTGTTGATAGGGATTCTAAAGCAAAAAATGTACATCAAAGAAGAATAAAATCAGAAAAAAATAATTCACACAAGATGAACCTTAGCAGGATGTAGTGGATTTTATAGGCATGATTTGTAGAATCCATAGCTGGCAGGTTGAGTTGAAAGCACCAAAATGATGATTTTTCACATGAATGAGCATTACAAGATGAAGCATTTTTTATCATAAATACAATAGGGCGGTGACTTAACTAGTACAAGAGAAAAGAAGCCTTTTCATTTTCCAAGAGCAATTTTTTCTTCTGTAAGGAAGATGATGTTTGAGCAAGATTGTGCATGGAGTTGTTGTATGCTCTATGATTCCGGATGGGTGTTTTTCTCCTATGTGAGTATCTTTATTGTCAAAGGGGTTGTGAAAGTGAGAAGGATTGCTAGAGGAGGAGTGAAAGCCTTTTCTTATAAAGAAAGGCCACGCATGGCACAACCTTTGCTTCTACTCTGCCATTGGATGGCAGGGGGTTCTAAGAGGGAGCCCACAGAGGAATGAAAGAAGGATTTGTTTTGGTGTGGAGTGGCAGCCAGTCATCTCTATGACTATATGGAAGTTGCAACCCCTCCCCAACATATTATGTTTCTCCTTTAGCTCCTTCTTCCACTTTTTTTGATCCTGGGCATGAAGGCTTGAGATCCTCTTCTAGTTTAGAGGTGACTTTTCTTCTTGTTGGGACCCAGTATCCCTTTCGAGAAGCGAAATGCACTGTTGGACAGAATGTAACATCTCATACTCCATCTGAAGGCATCAAGGTGATAATGGCATGGCTCAAGCGGTTTTTCTTCTACCAATTTTCAGTTGAAAATTTTGATTCACGGGTGCCGGCACATGGATATAGAATAGTTTTGTAACAGAATTGCATATGGCCTTTTAGGCCTAATTGCTGAGAGCAAATCTATTTTTGACATGTGTCTTTTGGCTTGAAGCTTCTTGCTCCCTTTTCTTCTATAAAAAGGGAAATCAAGGCCATTATACAGGTTCAGATTTGGGGAGTCTCTTGAGGGTTCAAAATTTTCTAGTTCCTTGGGGTTTCCTTGTTTGGTTCCAGTAGTGAGTCTAGGTGAAGTGAGAAAGTTGTAAAGTCATTTATAGAGAAAATGAAAAGTGTTTAGTGTCAAGCTTTGTGCACATTCTTGAAGGAGTTATATGTAAATTTTATTCTATGACAGAGGTAGTAATTTTATTCAATAGAAATAAAATTCTGATCTATTTCGATCTATTTTTCTCCAGTGTATAATTGTGTCATCTTTCAAATGAATAGAATCAAGGGTTTTTCATTTGTTGCATTGTTATGATGTATGTAATTTTTCTTTTTTTGACCTAAGGGTTTGATTAAATGCTTGAGTGGGATTACAGAGTGATAAGGTTTATGCAGGGATCTAGATAAGCAGTTTGGGTTGGGATTGCAAATGAGATATATTGTAAGGCAATATTATCTTAGATCTTACACTATTAGATAAAATTCTGTCACGTTTTCAGTTTGCATTTTGTATCTTCAGGTGCCTAATGGAGTAAGGCATTAATTACTACTTATAATTATCTTTAAATATCAGTCTTGTTTCAAATTCACTGATGAATCGCTATAATTTGTTGATTATCAAAATACCTTTCATTTCATGTCTATTATTGTTTGTCATACCCATCTCATGCTCCAATTAGATTGAGGATCACTAAAGGATTTGTTATCCTTGAGCATTCTCCATGTTGTTGAGTCGACTTATGAGATAATCTGCTTTATTTTAGTGAATCTTTGAGTGTGGTGTAGACATCAAGAAATTCACTAAAGGGATTACCCTCCTAGGTTTTGTAGAGCCCGAAGTGTAGAAGGATCTACAAAATCCTTGTCACAGTTGGTCCAACCCTTGTGATAATTTCTATGATTGAAGTTGGCTACTTCTTAGAAATTGGATTGAGTGTATTGGTGGCTTTCAAAGCATAAAACCCAATTTGGGAACCAACAGACTCTCTAAAACCTATTGTTCTGCCTGATGACCCGTTGAAGGTAGTCTATCCTGCACTATTCCTATCAAATTATGTAGTGCATTCAATATGCCTCAGTTTGGGTCTATAGCTTGTTTAGGAGGAGCTTCCTGATTCCCTTAAGGAACCAACTCTTCCTGTCCAATGTCTTCATGTACCATGCGAGAACATCTAGGACCCCTTCTACATCTGTGAGCTTGTCGCATAGCCAGAGGCATCCTAAAATAATAAAAGCAATTTTTTTAAAGAGAAACGTAATGGAAAAATGTTCCTAGTGGTGAAAACCTTGCTCTGATACCAAAATGTAGTACCCAAACTTTTGGGAGAAAACACAACAACAATTTTTTTTAAAAGCATAATTACTGTGATTTACGCAATGCTAAGATGAGGTTGATCACTTAGTTTCACTATTTAGATAACTTAAGTGTCAACTTATTGAGATCTTTAATACAAGCGATAAAATGTTTTATTTAAATTTTAATTGAATTGACAACATGCAATAAAAGTTGACTATGTGGGTTAAATTACTCCCCTAAGCCAATGCTCTACCTTGCACCTAATGGGGTATAGTTCTTCTGATAAAATAAAAGATACTGCCCCTAGAGTTAATAATGATACTTTAATTAAATTGATTAAATTGTTAATTAAATTCACAACTAAGTGTTCAATTTCTCCGTTCATTTAAAAAACAAACCTTTCTAGGGATTGAAATCTGATTTCTCTAAAATTAAGTACATAAGTCCATTTTCGTTTAGAGTTAATTAAATTAACTCAAATAATGTCATTTAATCTTTAATACAAAATGTATTAATTAATTACGGTTTTATCCAACTTTGACACATTAATATTAATATAAACCATTTATATTAGTATCGATTTAATAGCCAGGGTTATCTATTAACCGATAGGGTTATTACACTATTTTTTAAAGTTTAAACAACCCCCGAGTATCAATGTTATACATACATACATACATACATACATACATATATATATATATATATATATATATATATATATATATATATATATATATATATATCTCCCATGGGGCTGAAATAACATACCCCCATGGGTATGTAATTAAATATGAATACAAAAATTTCTAAAATGCCATCCTCCTTTTTATATTATTGATTCTATTATGGTTCCTTTATTTTAAAAAGGCCCTTTTATTTTTCTCTAACATAAGTTAGGGCGTCTATTTGTTTTTGGATTGTTGCAGAAATGTGAAATTACTTAGGCGTTGGAATTTGTTTTGGTAGGGCCGAATGGGGGTTTGGTGGCATCGAAGATCGGTGTTTGCAGGGCCAAAGAGATGGGGGGTGGGGATGCCACTAGTGTGGGGCATGACCCACATTGTGGGGGTTGTGGCCCACACAGTGTGGGTCACAGCCCACACTGTGTGGCTTGCGGCCCATACTGTGTGGGTAGCAGCCCACTCTGGGTTGCCCGCAACCAACTATGCCGCCTCTCTCACTGCGAATCATGCCTTCCAACATTTTTTTTATTTTAAATTAATTTTTTTTTAAAACAATTTCATTTATTTCTTCAAATATATATATATATATACACATACATACATACGTGTGTGTGTATATGTGTGTGTGTGTATGTATGTGTGTGTATATATATATGTGTGTGTGTGTGTGTGTGTATTTATTTTTCCTTTAAAATTCCTATAGTGAAATGTATATTTCTTCTATTTTGATTTTAAATCTTTCTTTTAAATAGATTAACTAGTTGCGGGTTGAAACAAATAGAAATGCTTCAAATATTTATACTTTCAGATTTAAATCATGAGAATAAATGAAATGCTAAAATATTGTTTAAATCTAAACTTTTTTCGTCAACTATTAAACAGATTTAAACACATTAAAATAAATATAAATGGATCTGAATCTATTTCTTTTTCCTTCTATTTTATTTTCCTATGGTGTTACAAATGAAATTTACTGGAAATAAAATGGAATCTTTTCTATTTCTTTTAAAAGAATTTTTTAAGAGATAACTATCTATGAGTTAAATAGAATGTAACTAATACTAGTTTAGTGGTAGCAAGTTTCCTTTATTTCAACAATAACTTAAATTTGAAACACAACTCCATATTGTCATTAAAGTAAATCTTTCCAACTTGCATTTATTCAAATAAGAGTTACAAATAAATTCTACACATTTCTTGCATCCTTCCTTTTTCCCACTAATTGTTGAACACAAGATGCCACTGAGAGAGGGGGGTGAATTAGTGATTTCCAAAATTAACCCTTTTCTATCCTATGTGTGTATATCGGTTGACTGATCTAACATAAAGAAAACTTACTGGTTAGAGGGTAGAATGACATAAATGCAACCACATATAAAAGGGACATCACATAACATCAGATGTATGAGGAAAACCCAAGATGGAAAAAACCTCGATGAGAAATGTTGTTGGAGTCTACTGCTCCAATCCAACCTCACAATGAAAACCTCGACTAAAACATGTAGGGCACCAACTAGAGGAGTACCACTCCTACTTTAGGGCACCAACCCAAGGAGCACCAATCCTTGATTTTAGGGAACTAACCCAAGGAGCACCAACCCCTACATCGAGCTCCAAAAATTGATTACAAAATCAAATATCAGATACAAAAGTAATATCCTTGTTACAAAAGAAATTTGTAACTCTTATGCAAGTCTCTCTACTAGTTCTCCTCTCTCCTATTCTCTGTCATTTTTCTACTCACCTTCTCACTACAGTAATCTTATCTCCTGTTGCAACTCACTCTTTGCTACAACCTTACCGGTTCAACCTCTTCTTCTTCTCTATCAATTCTGCTTTCTGCCAGTTCACTTTTCTCTCTGTCACACTGCTGCTAGCCACCACTGGTCTTCTTGACTTAGTCAAATATCTACTATCTAATTACTACCAGTTCTCAGCTTACCGGTTCTTCACTGACTCTCAATGTTCTCTTCTCTTTTTTGCAATCTTCTCTGGCTCTTCTTGGCCAATTCAATCACCATCGATGCACTCCTTTGTCAAACTTAATGGCAGACTACCAGTTGCCTCACTCTCACTAGTTGAACCTTTTAAACCAGTTCACTCTCACACACTCAGTTTCTTCTCTAATTGTCGTAGAGCACTTGAATGGTTAGATCTCTGAATTTGACTCCCTTCATTGGATTTACTCTCTCATGCAACATCTTTTGATTCTCATACTTATAACCAGACTTTCTTGCCTAAATGTGAGTTCAAACATTTGTGTTCTAGGGTTTCCTCCATGCACTAAATCTACATCCAATCTGATCTTAGATCATCATGGTACATCATATCCGATCAGATCTCATGTCCTTGATTGATGACTTACAACTCATCAATCAACATTGCCATATTCTTTACCTTTCAATGCACATCGTCTATCTTTATCCGTCTATAGCATAATTTTTGGCCTTGTGTCTGGTCAACCACATGCATGATGCAGTTTCCTTCACCTACTTCGATCTGCAATATCAGTCTTTGCAAGATCTCTATTGTTTCCTTGATCTTAAGACACAATCCTCTGCCATCCTTCCTCAAGATTTGTATTCATCTTTAAATGTTGGAACAACTGCCAACAACCTCACTGATACACCACACCGACCTGTGCATGCATGCCACTTCAGCTTCATGTGGCACCTTTGTCGGCATCCACCTCTGCTAAGTCTTTTGTTTCAGTCCAGATAATATCACTAACCAACCACACAACTATGTTCATCTACCAGTTCACAAACCCTATCGGTTATACCCTAACCAGACTATCTTGAACCTTGCACTTTGGTTCTCTTCTGGTGGAACACCTAAACCGGTCAGCACACTTGCCAACCGACCTCATGCAAATACTCAACAAATGGGAGTCTTTCACTTCTGCACCTTATCAACTTTACCAGTGGACATACTTACCAGTAACCACCTTGATGACTCCATGTCATCAGCCTTCACCAATCTCCATCTATCTCCATCTATGGCAATATCTTTCTCCATATTCGATCCGGTTGTACCCTCTATCTGCAACTGCTCAACCTCGCCGCCTTCATCATTTGACTGGTTCACCTATCAACTAGTTTGTTAGAGTGGCAAACATATCCTTCCTTCTATATAACAACAACCCATCATGTCTACCCTTGCAGATCCAATACACATCCCTGATCTCATGCACCTAAGGCAACTTTGTGTTTCACTAATTGATCTAGTGTGAGCCTTCAATCACTTGCCTTCTATTCTTCTACTTATCTCAGAGGACTATGATGCATTCCATGCATAATAGGAGATAAGCTCCACTTCCTGATGGGAGTGGATCCTTGTCATATGCATTTTTCAATGTACCAATATGGCTTCCCTATTAGTGTAGGCATATCATCAATCAGACACATATGATCTAGCTGGGAACACTCACTGTCAGTCATCTCTTCATTTGGTAACTGCATCTTTATCCGATGGGAGTCCTATTGTTTCACATCCAAACATCATATCAGTTGACACTTCTGCGTTAGCTCACCCTGCAGATCCACATGCTAGTTAACCTTGCTTTCCCACTTAATGGTTGACAACAATGCATTGCCAACATACCACTTACTGGTTGTTATCCAATACCAGTCTCTTGTCCATGTCTTCAACACAAGTCAACACTAACTTGTGTACGGGTGACTCCAAAGACCATTATGTTGGATGACATTAATGACACCATTTCCAGTATGCATCAATGACGATACTTCTCATCAATCTCCCATATCGGTTGCCATCCTATATCGGTTGACATCAATGACAACACAATGCCAACAATCTCCCCCTTTGGGATTGATGTTAACGCATGTAGTACCCGACATACTATAGATTCTCTTTCTCCCCCTTATTTGTGTTCCATGGATTCTCACACATGTAGTATGCATCATACTACAATATCTTTGTCCCCCTTTGACAATAATGGCAAAGGGCACTATCAGGGTTTCTCTCCTCCTTGTGTCTACCGAGCACTGACACATTTCTTTCCCCCATTCTCTCTACCAGATTCTTCTCCTCCTTTGACCATTATACATTGCATCCTCTCAACTCACAACACTTGAGATGGAGGGCTCAACCACTAACTAACACCAATTTCTCAGCAACCAAGTGTATATACAAACTGGGACCCTATTGCATATACAAGTCTAAAACCAATTGAAGGCACATGTGTTAGTGAATACTATATACCTGTCAGTCAGACTGCATCATCTCCCCTTGATATGCAGAAGCTATTCTAACCCCAATTTGTTGATATCAAGTGTTGAAGTTGACACTGATACCAATTGTATGTTTTCTTGTGCAAGTAACTCTCCCTCTTTGCAGGCAACACTCCCTGTGGTCTAGTTGTGATTTCAATTAAGTATAAATTGAATAATCATTGAAATATCTCATAACCTCATAAACTTCCAAAGACACAATCATATCGGTATATCCATAGACACTTGCACACCCTCTTTGTCCCCTCTCTATCCAGCAAGTCTGATACAAGTCAAAAAACATGGTTGTCAAATCCCCCTAAGTCATACATCTCAGGTCTTCATCTATTTATTAGGTTCTAAACCAAAGCCAACCTGCCTCTTATACCGGTTGAGTAGTGCATATGTGATCAATCTGATGACCTATCAGCTCCACAATTTGCACCATGGCATATAAAATGATCCTAGGTGTATGAAATACCATACAATATCACTATCATGCCATAAATCAAACCGGTTAGCCCAAAAAAGATGCATGTATGCATGATCAACTACCGGGCCATCATATGTCATTCAGGTCTTTTCCAATAATACTCAAGACATAACCACCTCAATCTAGGCTACTGGAGTTAATGCAATGATCCTGGACCTCATTGTCTTACATAACCTGCAAATACTAGTTAGTATACATATCAGAAGCATACTACACATACCAGTTTCCTGCACCAGTCCATCATCTCTATCAGAGAATCTTCCTCTAACTCTTGTGTTTTTGTGTCAATTTCTTCTAATCCCTATTGTAAATTAGCCATCCATTGACACATGTATGAATGTGTAGTCAAGGCAGCAACCACACACACACCTATCTTACCTTTTTCTTCTTACTAACAGCAACCCGTCTTCTCCTTTGTCCTTATCAAGCATGGGGGTGAATGATTTGATCAATGTGCTACTCCCCTTAGGGTCCTGCATCTCCTTTAAGATTTAGGAGATATCACCTACGCTTTGAATGCACAATGTTGGTCCATGGTTGTATCTTCTTTCTTCTTCCTCCATGCCTTCTTGACTTCATTTTTCTTCCCATTTTTAGTCTTGGGAGCAGGTGTTACCTTATTTTGCTGATTGGTTCTTTCTCTATCGGATTCCACATTACTACCGGAAGCATCACTGAAGAAGAAAATAGTGTTCATGCCATATGCATGAATGGGGGACCTTCTATCAAACTAGTTAGACCATCTTCTTCTGGTCATGTTGTTGTAAATCGCTACTAAAACTAGTGGACCTCTTGATCTAGCAAGGGCATTTGTCCTTTTGTTTCATGCAGGTCTTTGACCTCCATATGCTCTAAATCCTTTTCTATGTTGAGCATAGTTGCTATACCAGCTTTCATATGATTGCAATCCCATCTTTCTGCAATTATGACTTTTATGGCCAAAACCATTATATCTTTGGCCGATAATTATTATTTCTAGGAAGAACATTACATTTATTCCTACACCTCTTTTTGCATTCAGCTGCCCTATGGACATAATCCTTGCATGAGAAGCAGTAACCAGTAAAGGATGGCATATGACTTATAAATTTATTTTTCCATGTATGAGAAGATCTTACCAGTTTAGTGTTTCCATTTCTGCTTCTCTGGGGATGGATCTTGCATTGTCCATGCCTTGTAGCTCTTTCATATGATCTCTTCTTTTCCCACACTTTCTTTGTCTTGTGGGCAGTAGCATTTCCTTGTCTTTTACCGATAGGGGGACTTCTATGTTGTCTTCTTTTGTTCTTTCTTCTGATGAAGCTACCTTCTCCCATCTTTCCTTTTCCTTTGGGGTTTGCATTGTTCCTCCTTCTTGCGATACCGGTCTTCATCCTTAGCTTCATGTCCTCATCAGTTGTGGTTAAATCAACCTTCTTCTAGGGAGAATTCCAACCAGTGAAGGTTTATCCCTTGTTATCTCCATTTGAGGAGAGAAACAAAATGTCATTATGGGGGACTTTCTTGTTGGTGGAGCATTCAATAGCACCACTTCCTAATCCTCTGACATCCTTGGAATGCTTTTGCTTCTTCAACATTTTTTTCCAAAGCATCATTGTTGCCGTCAAACTGAATTCTCACCTTGAGCTCATCTTGACACTTCTCAAGGTTATTTCAGAGATTCTCCACTTCTCCTATTAGCTTCTGACAATCTTTGTCTTTGGCCTCAAGATTTGATGCTAAATCTTTATACCTGCATACCTTGGTGTCTGAATCTAATTTTGGCTCTTCATTTATCCTTTTAGCATGATCTACTTGTGCTTTCAGATTAGCAGTGGTTGACTCTGATTCTTGAAGGCATTTGATCAACTCATCTTGTTCCACAATAGTAGCATTCTTGAACAACTTGTATTCATTCCTCACTCTACTAAGTTCTTCGAGTGCACTTAAAATTTCACCTTCAAGATCAAATTCTGCTTCATCTTCTTCTTCACCTTCACTATCACTGCTAAACACATCTAGCCGGTAGGAGTGATCTGCATGATCATTATTAGATGTGTGTCTCTCATCTTCTAAGTCTTGAGCCATGAAGATGTGTGTTCCTTTTTCATCATTGTTGTGGTTGCTAACAAATTTGCCTTCATCATCTGCAGACACATGAGTTGCATTTCTCATCTTTTCTTCACAAACCGATTCTGTGGTAGAAGGTTCATTTCCATAGAGCTTCTTTAATCTGTCCCATAAGCTCTTTGCCGATTTGCATCTGTCCACTTGTGAGGAAACATCATCTGATAACCCACTGACTTGACTAGGGCAGCCATTTACAACTGACATCCATACATCAAACCCAAGAGAGGATAGGTAGACTTCCATCCTATAACTCCAAACAGAAAAATTTGAACCATCAAACATTGGAGTAGGGGTTGACATGAAACAAACAATTATGTTCAAATACTAGAATCTACCCAAGCTAGAGAAAGCTTATCAACCAAGAACCTAAGCCCTGATACCAATTGTTGAACATAAGATGCCACTAAGGCGGGGGGTTTGAATCAGTGATTTCCAAACTTAACCCTTTTCTATCTTATGTGTCTATACTAGTTAATTGATATAACATGAGAAAACTTACCAGTTAGAGGGGAGAATGACACAAATGTAGCCAAACATAATAGGGACACCACATAACATCATATGTACGAGGAAAACCCAAGATGGGAAAAACATCGGTGAGAAATGATGCTGGAGTCTACTGCTCCAATCCAGCCTCATAATGAAAACCTTGGTTACAACATTTAGGGCACCAATCCAAGTAGTACCACTCCTACTTTAGGACACCAACCCAAGAAGCACCAACCTCTACATCGAGCTCCAACTCAGTGATTACAAAATCACATATCAGATACAAAAGTAATATCCTTGTTACAAATTAACTTTGTAACTCTTATGCAAGTCTCTCCACCAGTTCTCCTCTCTCATATTCTCTATCGGTTTTCTACTCATCTTCTCACTACAATAATCTTATCTCCTGATGCAACTCACTCTCTATTGCAACCTTACTAGTCCAACCTCTTCATCTTCTCTATTGGTTTTTCTTTCTGTCGATTCACTTTTCTCTTTGTCACACTGTTGCTAACCACCACCGATCTTCTTCACTAAGTTAGATGTCTACTATCTAATTACTGTTGGTTCTCAGCTTACCAGTTCTTCACTGACTCTCACTGTGCTCTTCTCTTTTCTGCAATCTTCTCTAGCTCTTCTTGGCCGATTCAATCACCACCAGTGCACTCCTTTGTCAAACTTGATGGAAGACTAATAGTTGCCTCACTCTCACTGATTGAACCTTTCAAACTGGTTCACTCTCAAACACTCGGTCTCTTCTGTGATTGTCATAGAGCACTTGATTGGTTAGATCTCTGGTTTTGACTCCCTTCATTGGCTTTACTCTCTCATGCAGCAGAATCATTTACATCTTTTGATTCACATACTTATAACCATACTTTCCCACCTAAACGAGAGTTCAAACATTTGTGTGCTAGGGTTTTCGCCATGCACTGAATCTGCATCCAATCTAATCTTAGATTATTGTGGTACATCATATCCGATTATATCTCATATCCTTAATTGATGTCTTACAACCTGTCAATCAACATCATCATACTCTTTACCTTTCAATGCCATTTGTAGCATGATTTTTGGCTTTTTGTCTGGTCAATCACGTACGTGATGTGGTTTCCTTCACCCACTTTGATCTGTAAGATCAGTTTGTATTGGATCTCTATTATTTCCTTGATCTTGAGCCGTAATCTCTCAACTCCTTCCTTGAGCTTTGTAGTCATCTTGAAATGTTGGACCAACCACCAAAAACCTCACCGATACACCACACTGACCTATGCATGCATGCCACTTCACCTTCACGTGGCACCTTTGTCGGCATCCACCTCTATTAAGTCTTTTGTGTTGATCCAGACAATATCACTGACCAACCACACAATTGTGTTCATCTACCAGTTCACAAACCCTTTCGGTTATACCCTAACCAGTTTGTCATCAACTTCTCAACTTCACCTTCTTCATCATTTGACCGGTTCAACTATCAACTAGTTTGTTAGAGTAACAAACATATCCCTCCTCTGTATCGACAACCAATCATGTCTTCCCTTGTAGATTTGGGACACATCCCTAATCTCATGTACCTAGGGCAACTTAGTGTTTCACCAATTGATCTGGTGTGAGCCTTCAATCACCTACCTTCTACTCATCTATCTTATCTCAGAGGACTATGATTCATTTCATGCATAATAGGAGATAATCTCTACTTACCGGTGGGAGTGGATCCTTGTCATCTGCATTTTGCAATGTACCAATATGGCTTCCTTGTTAGAGTAGGCATATCATCAATTAGGCACATGTGATCCGGTTGTGCACACTCACTATCAGTTATCGCTTCATTTGGTGATTATATCTTTATTCAGTGGGATTCCTATTGTTTCACATCCAAACATCATACCGGTTGGCACTTCTAGATTAGATCACCTAGTAGATCCACATGCTAGTTCACCTTGCTTGCCCACTTCTCGATTGACAATAATGCACTGCCAACATACCACTTACAGGTTGTTATCCAATACTGGTCTCTTGTCCATGTCTTCAACACAAGTCAATATTAACTTGTGTATCGGTGACTCCAAAGACCATTATGCTAGATGACATTAATGACACCTTTTCCAGTATGCATCAATGACAATACTGCTCATCACTCTCCCATATTGGTTGCCATCCTATACCAGTTGACGTCAATGACAACACAATGCCAACACTAATTACATAGACTTAATGAAGTGATTACATTTCTTTCTTATACATCTTCTTTTTGAAACTCAGTAGTAGAAAAGGGAGATACATAGGTTTCTATCTTTTTACATTCTTTTTTAGATTTCACTAAACACTAGAAAATAAGCATAAACTAATACAATATTGAAATTGCAACTAGAAGCATTCCTCATTTAGCCACATAAAAATATTTCATTCCTTCATCTCCTACATCTAATAAGAAAACCTACAAATACATACCATTTGGGTTGTGACCATTGAGGCTCACCTCCCAACCTCGGCCTACAAGAGGCCACCCTTGAGCTAGGGAGAACTCGGTGCCAAATAGGTTATAAACAAGCAATACATGCATAATTTTCAGAATACAAGACAATACATTCAACACAAAATTCCCTTCCCAAGCTTAACACATAGCCATAAAAATGACATTTTTAGAGTGGGGTGAAGATGGACATGACATGGGGAGATCTGCAAGTATAAAACAATAACCCAAGGCCACAAGGCCAAAATCCCTTTCAAACTTGGTCTCTCATGACCATAAAAATAAATCCCTTATGACCCCCTAAAGTATTTAAGCCAAATCTTCCCTTATGACCCACAAATTTAACAATTAAAATACAGCAAGGATCCCAGACCCTTGTTTCCCTCTCTTCCCAAAAGAGAGACTCTACACCCTATGAATGTCAAGCTCCCTTCACCCCAAGACTATTCTACCCTCCCAAGGGTGAGTTTGGTCTTGACTCATATAACAATATACATATGTAAGAATTATACAAATGCAATAACTCAACCAATACTCAAAATAACACAACACTCAAGTTACAAACCAAGAATTTAACAACATGCGGATTTTCACAAAAACAACCAAAAATATGCATTTAAAACCTAAGGGTGACAATGAACCAACCTTAACTCCTACAATGGAATATGATGAGAGATTTTATGAAGAGCCTCCAAAACAAGGCAACAAGATCCACCAACTACAAGCTTTCTTACTAAATTTTCTTCTTCAAAATTCAATTCCTTCAACTACTTTTGATCTCTAAGATTGGAGAGTGGGTGATAAAAATTCTAAGTCCAAATTTCTTTCCTAAGTAGACTCTCTCCTCAAACTTTCTAACTTCCTTGGAAGAGGATGGTGAGATCTCATAGGTTGGTCTTCCCAACCCTCTTACAAGGTTTCTAAAAAAGGAAACTAAAAAGGTAAGTGTAAGGTGGGGAAGTGCATCCAACACAACAATGGAAGGTTGTCTTACCAAGACTCAATTTTTTAAAATCTCATTTTCATTCATCAATAAAATGTCACTTTCTTAGTGACTTGGAAATCACATGTTAGTGGTTCTATTCCCAAAAAGGTCCCTTACCCATAGTTATATCAAGTGGGCCTTCAAAAATGACTTAACCTCAACTATAGGAGTTAGTTTGACCCCCCAAAACCCACCTAAAGTTTACCTATGGGTCAAAATTGATTTGACCATTGCAAGGGCTTCCTAACCAAGTTGTCATTTGGGAAAACTAAATGAGATTTGAAAAATGCATAGGTTTTCACATTTCCCTCTTAAAGACATGTCACATGCCAACTCACAACACATTACAAGTGTCAAGTGACACCATGAAATACAACAAATCAACATACACTTGGACATTTCTTTTCAAGGTGAAAATCATTTAAAATTAAATAAATTGAATACACACACATGCATTCACTTATATAAAATAAACACATTACGAACGAGGTAATGTCTTTCCAAATAGACAAACCTTGGCTTCCCAATCACACATAGGTTTGGCTCTAGTTCTCCTATTTATTTCCATGGTCACATGGATTAATATCCTGCACATCTCAACCCACACATCAGTAGGTCCAAAACAATATGCATACATATATGAAGGAATACAGTTTAAAACACATAGCATCTAATTTCACATCATATCATGGTTAGATCTCTTAATCAAGAACAATAAGGATATAATCAAATTACCTTTCCTAAGAATCCATATATAACCATTTACTAAATTGCAACATCATTAAAATCATAATAAGAAATCATCAACTAGGCATGCATACATGAATCATAATATCATCTACATAAGTACTAAAATGAAACATAATATAGGATATATCATATCCAATATTATCAAGTCATCTATCAAATAGTCTCAATATCCATAGTGCATCAAAGTAATGTATCAAATGATAATTCCATAGTGAAAAATAAAGAAGTGTTATGATGGGCTCGGGGTAGGGCCTCATAGCCTCCCTTGAGAATAATGAGGGTCATTTATTGGAATGTAAATGCCCCTAACAAGAGATGCTTGATTAAGTCACAATTGGACTTAATGAAGTGTGATGTTCTTATGTTGCAGGAAACAAAATTAAATGTGCAAGCAATTGGTTCTTTATTTTCTCAATGGAAAGAATTTTGTGTTTCCCCCTCCGTGGGGGCTTCAAGTGGGTTGGTGTTTCTCTAGAATGATGTTACTATTGAGTTATCATTGGTTTCTTTTGCCCCTCATTGGATGTTGAGGTTGGCCAGAAGTGGAGTCTCTGATCTTAAGTTTTGGCTTTTTAATATCTATGGCCCTATGAGTATCTTGGGTAAAAGGGATATTTGGGATACTTTGTCCTTAATCTCATCTCCACTTTGGGGTCAGTTTATGGTCTTTGGAGGGGAATTTAATGCTATTTCTAGTGAGGAGGAGACAACTGGGAGGTTTCTTCCTAGTAAATGAATTATAGCTGATTTCAACTCTTTTATTCAGAAGAATAGTTTATTGGATTGTAAAACTCTAAATGGCCCTTTTACTTGGACTAATATGCAAAGGATTTTTCTCAGATAGATGAGAGACTTGACCAAATTTTTATTTCATAACACTGGCTTTTATAGGAAATTAATGTTGTTTCAATGGTCCTTCCAAATCCAGGGTCTGATCATTTTCCAATTTTGTTGTCTATCTTGGATGATAGATCCCCTAGGAAGATTCCCTTTAAGTTTGAGCCTATTTGGTTTAGGGACCCTTCCTTTTTTATTCTTTTGGAGTCTTGGTGGTTATCTGCTCTCTTTGTATCTGGGACTAGAATGTTTCAATTTGTTAGAAAGCTTTCTTTCCTTAAGAAGAAGATTAGAGAATGTCTCACATTTTAAAAATATGTTTACTAGAAAAAGCTAGAATTCAAAATGAGTTGAAGGATTTAAATAAATCTGTCATGAATGTTGGGATGGATTATGTTGCTTTTGCTAAACATCAAATGTTGCATAGTCAACTTGAGGAAGTTCTTTCCCATGAAGAAATCTATTGGCGATAGAAGTCCAGGGACTTGTGGCTTGTTGAGGGGGATAGAAACACAAAAAAATTTCACTCTTCGACTAAGATTAAGACACAAAGACATATGATCTCTTGCATTCAAGATTCTAACGGGGCCTTATTAACTGATGAGAAGGATATTGCCATTGAGGCCGTTATATTTTTTAAATATTTATTGAAGGTAGAGCCGTCTTCTTTTGATGATAGCTTTACTGCTACTATCCCTCATCTCATCTCTGAGAAGGATAATAAAATGCTTATGGCTCCTTTTTCTAGTCAAGAGTTGAAGGAGGTTGTCATTTCTATGGCTCCTGAGAAGGCTCTTGGGCCTAATGGCTTTACTGCATTATTCCTTCAAAAATGTTGGTCATTTATTGGGAATGATGTCCTTCTTGTTTTGGAAGAGGCCAGAAGGAATAGATCTATGTTGAAGGAAATGAATGCCACTTTTATTGCTATCATTCCTAAGATTGAGAACCCTAAGAATTTTGCTAACTTTTGGCCAATTGCTTTATGCAACACATTGTACAAGATAATTACTAAAGCAACATCTGTGAGGCTCACTAAGCTTATCCCTAAAATTATTTCAGGTGAGCAAGGTGGGTTTGTTCCTGGTAGGGAAACTGCATAGGGGGCTATTGTAGCTCATGAGGTCCCTCACTCTATCTCCACCTTATCTATCCCTACTATGGTACTAAAATTAGACATGATGAAAGATTATTGTAGGGTAAATTGGAAAGCTTTATCCTCTATCCTCGAAAAGCTTAGTTCTGGGGACAAATGGATGAGATGGATTTATGAATGTATTTATACTACCAGATTTTTGGTTATTCTGAATTGTTCCCCTTGTGGATTCTTTGCCTCATCTAGAAGCCTTAGGCAAGGAGATCCATTGTCTCCTTTTATGTTTATCATTCTAGCTAAGGCCTTAAGAATATATTTCCATGTTGCAAGGGTGACTGGTCTTTGGAAAGGCATTAATGTTCCAAATATGGTAGAAAGCCATTCTCATTGCCTTTTTTGCAGATGATACTTTATTGTTTGGGCAGGCTACTATGGCTGAAGCCAAAGCTATTAAAAATGTTATTATGGATTATTCAGCTTTCTCTGGTCATAAGGTAAATAGTAATAAGTCTAAGGTCTTCTTTCTTAACATCTCTCCCATGGTGCAATCTCGGTTGGTTGGGTTTTGGGGCTTTACAATTGGTAATTTCCCTTGCAAGTACTTGGGGATACCTTTGTTTGCTAGCTCTGAGAAGCATAACTTCTAAGATAGGGTCTCCTCTTTAATATCTGCAAGGATCGTATCTTGGAACCATAAGTGGCTTACTTTCTCTAGTAAGTTAGTGCTTATTAAGTTTGTTTTAAATACGGTCCCTATCTACTTGATGTCAATATTGAAGGCCGCTAAAAAAGCAATTGTTCATTTGCAATCTATTTTGAGATATTTCTTATGGAATGATAATGTTGGTAGTAAGGCTAAAATCCCATTGTTGGCTTGGGATAAGGTGTGTCTACCTAAGAATTGGGGGGGGGGGGGGTACGTATTAGAGATTTGGATTAAAAAAATAGGGCTTTAGGGGCCAAGTTAGTATGGAAATTGTATAAAGAACCATCTTCCAAATGGGCTTCTATTTTTTTTGCTAAGTACTTAAGTAATTGGCCTAGGGAGGTTCTTTTCATGGCTTCTTCATTAGCCAGTGGGTTTGGTATTTGGAATTTCATGGTCAAATGTAAGTCTATTATTCTTTCAGGCCTATCTTGGCTTGTGCACAATGGTAAGAAAGGCAAGTTCTGAGAGGAAGTGTTGAATGTCTTCTCTGCCATGACTAGCATTAGGGATTGGTCACCTCTCATGTCTCAGTTGTAGTCTTCTTGGGGAATTTATGTGGCAGATTATTTTTATTTGGATTTGTCTAGGCCCCTTTCGGTTGCTAGATGGAAATCCATTGAATCATTGCCTGTGGAGCAGCAGCTCAAGTCAGCTTATGTTGTAGAATTAAATAAGAGACAAGTTGTTTTCTCAGAGAAGGAGGATGAGTTACTTTGGATTCACTCTATCTGGATTGTATTCAATTAAAGATGGTTATAGTTTTTTATCTTCTAAGTGTATGGGGGAATCTTGGCCCCTTAGGCTTTTTTGGCATGTAGTTTATCTCCCAAAAGTAGGTGCTTTTGCCTAGTTGGTTGTTCAGGATAGAAACCTCACTAGTATGAGATTGGATAGACTGGTGAATACTGTTTTCTTCCCTTGTATGTTGTGTGAGCATTTCTTGGAGTCAACATATCATCTTTTTGTTATCTTTCCTTTTGCTTATGATTGTTGGTATTGGCTTTTTGGGAAGTTAAATTGATCTACGACCTTATGTGGGGATATATTGTCCCAGTTTAGGAGTTGGCCTTCCTTGCATGCATCTTATTTCTATGTTTGTTTGTGGGATTGCCCCTTCTATACTAGTTTGGAATGTTTGGTTAGAAAGAAACAACTGAATTTTTAGGAAAAACTCTTCCTCTTTAGCTGATGTTCTTTTTCAAATTGAAAAATTCATCTCAGAAACTGCTTTGTCTTATATCTATAAAGAGATGGATTTTTGGTGTTGTTTCTCCTCTTGGGATAGCTAGATTATGAGGCATTGGCAGGCATTACATTTACTCCCATCTCATGGTGTTATTACTAGGAGTATTATTTCTAAAAACAAAATAAATGAGGCTAAATGGTTGCCTCCTCCTATATCTATGCACAAGCTGAACTTTGATGGTGCCTCCAAAGGTAATCCAAGCAAATCTGGTATTGATGTGGTAGTAACTGATGATGGTCTCAAAATTGTCAAGGCAATGTGCAAATGTATTCTTGATGGGACTAATAATGTTATAGAATTTCATGTACTTTATTTTGGTTTAGACTTACTTATCTCCTTGAATATTAAAGATGTTGTGATTGAAGGGGATTCGATGGTGGTCTTTTATGCTATGGAAAATAGAACATGTCATTCATGTAATCTCTAATACTAGTTAGATAGAATTTTGTCGCAACTTCAATTCTTTAATTCATACTTTATTTCTCATTGTTATATAGAGGCTAATTATATTGCAGATTTTTTGGCTAACAAGGCTATAGATATGTACAATCATTGGACATGGCAGAAAGTGAATTGCTACCATTGCTCAAGCATTTGTAGTGTTTTTTAAGATGGGGTGATTTTTTGGATATCTTTAGGACTAAATTTGGATATGTTTGTGCACTTACTTTTTTGTCTTTGGTGTGACCTTGCACTTTATTTGATATCATTAATAATTATTTGCATTTATTGATTTTGAGTATGGAGCCTATTCTAGATGCTTATTTGATGTCATTAGAGTTACATTTTTGTTTAAGAATTTTAAAGAGGGTGTTGGTCGGACAATAGTTTGAGAAGTGATGTGATGGATGTGACACTTCATTCCCAATTGGGGGTGTGTAATGAGTATCCCTTCTCGAGGTGCTATGTGACAGATTTCTTGTATGATATTTTGTTTGGGTTGGGTTATTTCCTTGCTTGGTTTACTTTAAGGTGGTACACTTTCATGATATACTTCTGTTTGGTTTCAAGTGGCATGGCTACTTGAGACAAGTAGTTGGTATGGGTTATGTGTTGAGACTCGCATGTTCTTATTGGCTTTTGGTACTTGGATTAAGGATGTGATTGTCATCCTGTGAGATCTAATGGATTTTTGTGGTATGTGGCTGGCTAATTATGATATGTCATTCTGATTTTTTCTTCATGTGCTCTCGGGCTTTATATATTATGAACAGTTGTTCATTTTATATGTGCTATTTACGGTTTATTTTTTATGGTTGTTGGTTGTGGTAGCTACAGAATTGTCTTGCCCACTAATATTTGTGTCTTTTAGGTTAGCCATTCCTTTGATGATGAAAAGCTTGGTAGGTTGTTTAATCTACAGTCTCCAAATGTTCCTTTTGTAATTCGCATGGTGGTGGATAATTTGTGGTTGGTGGAAAACACATGTTTTTCTTTCTAATGTGGCTTCTTAGTTTGTCACTATTTGCATGGCTTTTCTTATGGATGTTTCTTTAGTTCAAGCATTATCAGACACATTTTTACATACCTCTTTCTATTCTACTTTTGATTTGGATAGTGCTTTGTCTTATTATCATTTTGATTATGGTGACCTTCCTTATGGTGCTTTTTTATATCTTCATCAGCTATTATCTATAGGTTGGCATGGAGAATTACTTTCTGTAGTTAGAGGGTGGTTGATTACTGATAATTTTGATGACACTGTGCTTAATTTTTGAAGCTCTTTTAGATCATGTGTCGTCGGTTACTTTGTCTATTACTTTGAGTGTTTTTACAGGGTTGCATTTTCTTCTTGAGACTTTGCCAATAGTTATCTCCCTACCAACTGCGGTGAAGCCTTTGTAGATGATTTCTCTCTAGGAACATTTGCATGGATTTTATTTTGGATGCTCATATGCCAATTGTTTCCTCCCTTCACAGGTGTTGATGTGGCTTCTCGCTCTTCATATTTTGTGCCTCCGGAGGAAAGTTCAAGCACATGGTAGTTTGAGTCATGATATAGATTATCTTATGGGTTCTTTTTTATTGTAATTTTATGGCTTGTCCATCATGGGGGGGAGGTTGTAAAAGGCATCTTGGTTTTGTTTTGGGATGGGTTTTGGTCTATTTTCATGTACAGGGTTTGTCAAATTGATATCTTTATATAGTTTTTTTCTCAAATTCTGTAACTGGAGGTTTTCTTTGCCTGGTTCTTTCCTGCCAGTATGCCTGTCCGAACCAAGTTTTTGTAAACTCTCTATATTAATAAAATTATTCAGTGACTTTGCCACTTTTATAAAAAAAAATAGATGGCTAAAATTATTTACATATAAAAATTACATGGGCATCAATTTAAATTTCATGTATTTTTTATTAATGGAGGTTCTTCAATTCATTATATGCAAGTAATATGCCTCTCAGTGTAATAAGATCTTCAATCCCTCCTTTTTTATCTAGCACTTTTGGTTACTTACACTATAGTCAAATTATTACTTGCAGCTACCAAGCATTCTCAATCAAGAGATAGTCTATATCCTTCATTGTGCAATCATGGTTATGTTATTTTGAAGAGAAAACCACATACCAAATTATTAAAACAAATTTCAATCAACAATAGAGTCTCTTGAGGTCTTTGTATTGGTATTATTGTTTAATATTTTATTTGAACATAGATCTTTGACTTTATTTTTTGATTGTTTGGATTGTGAGTTTGGATCTTGTATTGAATTATTTCTATAATTTTGATTCATATTTCCATAGCATTCATATTTTAGCACACCTATCACAATAAATATTAGCTTATCCACACCATCTCCATTAAATAACTCACCTAACAATTAAATATTTTAAGTTTATTGCCAAGTGCTATCCATAATAAATAATCATGAAATCCAAGCTAATCCATTTCTTGATACAAATCCTTTATATAATTCAAAAATACTAGATCCAATACCATAATTCGCTTCATTGCCAATCAAACCCACTCCAAAGAGTCAAATTCAAAATCCATTCCTATCATACTTAAATATCAAATCCATCCCAAAATCCCACATACATATGTAAACTTGTACCTCATCATTAGAATTAGATCTATGTCAATAGGATAATCCAAAGCATGAAGAAATAAGCCCTTAAATGAATCAAGTTCAAGATACCAAAACTCTCCAATCTCATCTAGATTCTTACCAAGATCCTATCTCTCTATAATCTCATTATGATCTCATTATCCCTTTTGATTCCATCCAAGATGATCCCCTTCCATCTCAAGAGAAAATTATCCCTCCAAGTCCCATTCATTATCTACTTCATAATCAAGATCATGGTATTCATCCCATACTATCCAATTATCTCATTCAAAATCAAGAGGAATACCCTTTCCACTCCATCAACAATCCCCTTCCAAGTCAAGACCAAATTATCCCTTCATCTCCATATCACAATCCTCCATATCCACCTCAAGATCCCAATATCCCTATTAATCCCCCTCATGGCCCTAATCTTCCTCAAGATCCCATCACTTCTATCCAATATTTTTATGAACCCCTTATCAAATGGGTTTCTCCACTTTCAACCAATCTACTTTTCTATGATCCTATCATTCCTTCCATACATATCCTTCTCAAAAGGGACTTGCATCTTGTTTCAAAAGTGATAAGTATCTCATTGGTAAGAAGATTTTTCAAAATATGCATTATCAAGGCAAAATGTTGGATCTACATGAATAAGGTATATTAGAAGCCCTTCATATAAAAAAAAATCCCAATTATCATGGCCTTCACTACTCTATGATCCATGTGTGGTGCACTTTTTGAAGACTAGAGCACTTGTCTCTCCTGGTTGTGAAATGGGTCATTGAATCATTTAGGTCTTGTCTAAAATTAAGAATTTGTTAGATTCTATTTTTAATTATAGCCTATTCATATTAAAAAAAAAAAAAAAATTAAATATGAGTTTATGAGAGAAGTGGATGGGAGATAGTAATTAAAATTTTACATAAACAAGAATTCTACCCAAGACTAAAAATTGTTATAAACCAATAAAAAAAACTATATGAACAAAATAATGCTATTTTATATTCAATATGATGAGACAAGTTACAAATAAAAACATAGAAATATATAGGCCTCTGTTAGTGTAAGTTTTTTATTTTCCTTATGTTAGGGGGTATTTATTTTTCCTACACGTATTATTTAAGCTTTCTTAGGTTATTAGAAGTGGTTAATATGAGGATACATGGTGAAATACTTCAGCTACATGTGTAACTCTCCATCTTAGATGGGTAGTTGAGTTACACACCCTCTTTTGGCTTGTTGTGCCACCTCTCATAACCGCTATTTTGTCATTTCCTAAGTGGGTTATGGGGTAGTTGGGTTTCTCACCCTCTTTCGGCTTTATGTGCCACCTCTTATAACTCTTTTTTTATTTTGATGTAAGGAGGTTATGCCACATGTTTTGGCATTTACCAAGTAGGTAAAAACCTCCCACCTTTTATGGGGTAGTAGGTAAAACCTCCCAATTTTAATGGATGTGAGAGTTAATGCACCTCTTGGATGTATATGCTATTATTTTTCTATATAATAAGCACTATACTCTCACCTTCACTAGTTCAGTGATAGCTCAGTGAGAATCTTCTCAAAATTCTCTTCTTTGTCTCTATTTTTCTCTCATATCAAATTGATCTTCATATATCTATTTTTATCTTTGATCATCTGTTGCTTGGAGTTGCATGTGGTCTACGACCGGCATCAGATCCTAGTCCGTTTCTTGTTTCTTGCAGAATCTAGCATGATATCAAAGTTGTGTTGTCTAGTATAGCTGATTACTTTTCTAATTTATTTGAGAGATTTGAGACTATTCGATAGCTAATAATCTCCTTAAAAACCAAGTATAATCTTCTCCTATATTCTCATGTGACCTGGAGAATCAGAACAGTTTAAAGGAAAATAAGCTTCTAGTTAAATCTAGTTTTGTACGTGTTCTTGTGAAATCTAGGTGATTGTAGTTTTTTGGTAATATTGGAAGCTTATTCAATATTTTCAGAATGTCCAGAAGGATTGAGAAATTCAAAAGTGACTTTTGTTTCACCAAAATCAGAGTTTGGAGGACACAGTAAAAAAACTAGAGTGAATTACTATTTACTGGAGCTATTTTCCTTTTGGCTTCAGAAGTCCAGCTTCTTCTCATTTTCAGGAAAAAGGATTTTTGTGTTTTCTTCCCATCATCGAAAAGCTTTCTGATTTTTTGATGGTGTTCCCAAAAAAATAATTCTTTTTGTAGAAATCGAGTTTGAATAGGGTGTGGGCCATTTTTTCTAGTAGGCAAATTTACCAACCTCTCTTAAAAGTTGCATAACTTCTGCTTCGAGTGTCATATTTTTGCAAACAAGTACTTGAAGAAAAGCTATAAAGGAGAACTTTCCATTCACATGGGTCTCATTGAAAATTTTTCCCTTTTTCTATCAGATATTGCAGGTTGTATCAACTACTTCTTTTTCTTTTCAAAATATCATATCTTTCACCTCACAACTCTATTTTTCAAAAATGAATAGTTGTTGGAAAGGTATTGAGATGAATTGAGCAACTATAAGGCTAATTTTTTCAGATCTTATATTAAATATATGTGTATTGAAAAATTATAGTTTTGGCCATTAGAGCCTTAAAAGCATTATAATCTCATAAAAGGCCTTGTGAACACACTAATTATAAAGTGTCAACCTTGTAATATTTTGGGGGGGTGTGTCTCTTGTTTCTTCTTTCTTGCACTCTTCTTGAATCTTTTCAATCTTCTTTTCTACTATTATGGATGCATCTACAATTCCTCTTTTAACACCATAGAATTATTTTGAATGGAAGTCTAAGATGATAATATATTTGAAAAGACATGGATATCATCGTGTTACTATGGGACTTGAAACTGAGCCTTAGGATGCTGCAAAAAAGATTAAATGGTTTAATAAATGTGATGAAGCTTTTGGTACTCTGTGTATGTCAGTCTCTCCTGACCTTCTTTTTCACATTGAATCTGTCACTACACCAAATGCAGTGTGGACTACTTAGGAAAATCTCTTTGGTAAGCAAGATGAGCTAAGAGGTCATCAGTTGGAGAATGAACTCATAGGGTTGAATCCAACCAATTTTAACACTATACAAGACTTCTTCACCAAACTCAAGTTTGTAAGATTGTAGTTGGAATAGTGTGGAACTAAGAAAGATTATAAGTGATTGATCTTGAGTATTCTTTCTAAGCTTGGTCCTAACTATTCAGTGTTTGTTTCTACATTCTATGCTACAAAATGTGCCCTAGGTACCACATTCAAAATGCTTTCTCTAGATGATTTTTTTGCAGACCTCACTAGGGAGTAGGATAAATTGGTTCAAATGGGTACAATAAAACCCTCTAAGTCACATGCCTTAGCGGTAAATCAAGGCACAAAAGAACATAAAGGGTATAGTGAGCAAGATAAGAAACAAAATAACTAAGGAGAGAATACAAAAGATCAAAAATTTGCTAGTTCAAAAGCAGATAATCAGACCTCTTCATCAAAAGGTGAACAACCTAAGAAGCAGAAGGTCAAATTTTCTTATTGTAAGAGGCCTAGTCATGATGAAAACAAGTGTTTGAAGAAACAAATTGATCACCTGTTACATCTTCTTGAAAAGAATAATATCAAGGTGTCTGATTCAATCAAATAGAGTTCATTAGAAGGATCTTCAAAGGACATAGATAAGAGCAAGGGGAAATAAAAGGGTAAGGCCCTAGTTGTTGTTGCTTCACAACCCAATTCTTAGATAATTGACTTGGGTGCTTCGCACCACGTGGCTTCTTTAAATTATTATTTCACCTCTTTATAGTCATGTTTTATGCCTTCCATCCTAACGGGTGATGATACTCCTATTGAAGTGCATGGGAGAGGGTCTATTGATGTGGATGAAATAACATTTCAGCATGTCCTTTGTGTTCCATCTTTACCAACTCATCTCCTATTTGTTTATCAGATCACTCACACATGTTCAAAGGACACATATAAGAGTAAGGGGAAAGCAAAGGGTAAGGCCCTAGTTGTTGTTGCTTCACAACCCAATTATTGGATGTATAGGTCACTGACACATTGTGTGGATGTAGAACAATAGGACTCCCACCAGATAGAGATGCAGTCACCATATGAAGAGATGACTGACAATGAATGTTCTCGAACTGAATCACATGTGTCTATTTGAAGATATGTTGCACAAATAGGAAAGCCACATGAGTGCATTGTAGGATGCAGATGACAAGGGGATCCACTCCCACTAGTAAGTGGAGTTTATCTCCTATTATGCATAGAATGTATCATAGTCCTCCAAGATAAGATAAAAGGTTGAAGGCAGGTGATTGAAATATCTCACTGAATGAACTGGTGAAATACTAAGTTGCCTTAGGTGCATGAGATCAGGGATATGCACCAGATCAACCAAGTAGAAATGTTGAGTTTCTGGTATAGAGATTGAAGGATATGGTTGTCACTTAGACAAACATTTTAATAGCAGAACCGGTCTAGTGGAGAAGAAAGGTGTTACAACAGATGCAGATAGATGGAGGCAATTGAAGGTTGATGGCATGGTGTCATCAAGGTGTTTACCGCTAAGCATGTCCACTGATAATGCTGATAAAGTGTAGATGTAAAAGGATCCCATCTGATGAAGGTGATCATGAGGTAGGTTTTCATATGTGCTAATTGATTTTGGTGCTCCACTAGAACAAAAGTAGAGTGCAAGGTTGAATGCAAGTCAGTTAGGGTATAACCGATAGGGTCTGTGAATCGGTAGATGAACCCGATTATGTGGTTGGTCGGTGATCTTGTGTGGACCAACATAGAAGAGTTAGCAAAGATGGGTGCCAACAAAGGGGCCACATGGAGGTGAAGTGGAATGCATGCACAGGTCGGTGTGATGTGTCAGTGAGGTCATTGGTGAATGGTCCAACATTTATGATAACTGCGAGGATCGAGGAAGAAAAGAAGAGGATAGTGGCTCGAGATGAAGGAAATAGAAGAGATCGAGAAAAAGATTGATCTTGCAAATTGAAGAGGGTGGAGGAAACCACATCACGCACGTGATTGATCAGACAAAAGGCTGAAAAATATGCTACAAATGGCTGAAGAAAGAAGAGGTCTTTCATAGGGTAGACAGATGGGCGATGCTCATTGATTGAGTGTTGAACATCAATCAAGGACATGATATAAAATTGGATTTGATATGTCACAATGATCAAAGATCATATCAGATGTAGATTCAGTGCATGGTGGAAACCCTAACCATGCCAATGTTCAAACTCATGTCTTGGTGGGAAAATCTGGCTATAAGTATGGGAGCCAAAGATATTGTTTGTGTTGCTGAATGAAAGAGTGTTATTGCTGCATAAGAGAGAAAATCAGTCAAGTACTCAATGAGAATAAAAAAGGAGACTAAGTGTGTGAGTGAGAAAGGGGTTGAAGAGTTCAACCGGCAACATTGAGGCAACCGGTAGATAAGAGTTGTAGAAGATTGCAAAGAAGGCAAGTTGAGGACCAACGGGAATCAGATGGTAGACATCTGACTAAGTTACCAAGATCAGTGGTGGATAGCAAGTGTGTGGCACAAATAAAAGATAACCAATAGAAAGAATAATCGACGGAGAAGGATAACAGGGTGGACTGGAAAGAGTGTAGCAGAGAGTAAGGTTGCAGAAGTGTGAGGGTTAGGAGAAAACCGATAGTGAACTGGATAGAAGATCCAACAAAGAGATTTGTAGAAGTGTTACAAAATCCATTTGTAACAAGGTTATTAATTTGTAGATGATTATGTTTTGTATTCACTAAGTTGTAGCTTGATGCAAGGGTTATATCTCCTTGGGTTGGTGCCCTAAAATCAGGGGTTGGGGCTCCTTGGATTGGTGCCCTAAAAATTATAATCAGAGCTTCATTATGAGGCTAGATTGGAGCAGTAGTCTCCACCAACATTTCTCACTAAGGTTTTTCCAATCTTGGGTTTTCCTCGTATATGTTGGTGTTATGTGATATCTCCTTTGTGTGTGATTGCATTTGTGTTGGTCTCCCCTCTAACTGATAAGTCTGCATTGAGTTAGAAGGATAACCGATATACTCACATAGGACAGTTAAAGGGAAAATTTTGAGAACCATTGATTCACCCCCCTCTCAGTGGTACATTATGTCTAACAATTGGTATCAGAGTGTATGTTCCTAGTTGATAAGCTTTCTCTAGCTTGGGTAGATTCTAGGTTAAGGACACAATGGTCTGTTTAGTGTCAATCCCAGCTCCAGTGTTTAATGGGTCTAACTATTCCATTTGGAGTTATAGAATGGAAGTTCATCTATCCTCTCTAGGGTATGATGTCTTGATGTTTGTTGTAAATAGTTGCCCTAGTAAAGTCAGTCCTCCCACCAATTCTGATACAGAGAGAAGAAACCAGTGTAATGATATAATGATGAATTCTATACTCTATGGTTTATCTGATGATGTTTCCTCATAGGTGGATAGATGCAGATCAGCAAAAAGCTTATGGGCTAGACTGAATAAGCTTTATGGTAATGAGCCCACTATTGCATAATCGGCTTGTGATGATAGGATGAGAAATACATCTCATGTATCTATAGATGATGAAGGTAGATCTGTTAGCAACCGCAACAATGATGAAGGAACCCACCTCTTCATGTCTCAAGAATCAAAAGATGAGAGGCACACATTTGAGAATGATCATGTAGATCACTCCTACCAACAAGATGTGTTTGGCAGTGATAGTGAAGGTGAAGAAGAAGAGGAAGCAGAAGTTGATCTTGAAGGAGAGCTTGTAAATACACTTGAAGAACTCAGAAGAGTAAGAAATGAATACAAGCTATTCAAGAATGCTACCATTGTCGAGCAAAACCGGTTGATCTGCCTTGAAGATTCTGAGAAGTATATCTCAGATTTGAAGACTCAAGAAGAACACACCAAGGAATGTTGGTGTAAAGATCTAGCATCTGAGCTAGAGGTAAAAAATAAAGAATATCAATGACTTCTTGGAGAAATGGAGATTATCCGAAATGACCTTGAGAAATGTCAAGATGAGCTCAAGGTAAGAATCCGGTTTGATGGTAGGAGTGATGCCTTGGACAAAATGTTGAAAAAGAAAAAGCATGCCAAGGACACTGAAGGTTTAGGAAGTGGTGCCAGTGAATGCTCCACTAACAAGAATATCCCCCACAATGACATTCTATTTGTCTCCTCAAATGGAGACAACAAGGAACAAACCTTCATAGTTAGAAATTCTCCTTGGAAGAATGTTGATCTAACCTCAACCGGTGAAGACATGCAGACAAGATTGAAGACTGGAGTTACAAGAAGGAGGAAAAATACAAATCCCAAAGGGAAAGGGAAGATGGGAGAAGACAGCTTCACCAGAAGCAAGAAGATGAGAAGACAACAAAGAAGACCTCCTACCAATAGAAGACAAGGAAATTCTACTGCCCACAAGACAAAACAAGTGTGGGAAAAGAAGAGATCAAGTGGAGGAAATGCAAAGAATGGACAACCCAGGATCCATCCTCAAAGAAGGAGAAATGGATATGCTAGACCGGTAAGATCTCCCCATGCATGGCAGAATAAATTTGTAAGTCATATGCCATCCTTTACTGGTTATTGCTTTGCATCTAATGGTCATGGCCATAGGGCAGAAGAATGTAGAAAGGGATCTAGAAGGAACAATCTAGGATCTCATAGATATCATGCATATAAGAAAAATGTATCTAGGAGTAGATGCATGCATATTCCCTCTCCCAGTTATGCAAATAATGTTTGTTATAACTGCAATGGAATTGGCCATAGAAGTTATAAATGCAGGAAGAAGGACTTGCAGTCATATGGAAGTTGGTATAGAAAATATGCTCAACATGAAAATGAATTTAGAGCATATGGAAGTCAGAGACTGCATGGAACCAAAGGAGAAATGTCACTGTAGGATCAAGAGATCCAATGATTTTAGTTGCTAGTCACAACAACATGACCAAAAGAAAATTGTCAAACCAGTATGTTAAGAGATTCCCCAATAATGAAGTTGGGATGGATGTTGTATGCTACTATAGAACTGCTTCTGGTTGTGATGCAGAATCCAGGAATACAAAGACCCATCAGTGGAAGAAGGAAAGACCTTCTCCCAAGACTGAAAATGGGAAGAAGAATGTGACCAAGCAAGAATGGAAGAAGAAGCAAGAGAATGCAACCATGGATTGGCACTATGCATTCAATGCACAGGTGATATCTCCTAAGGCTTAAAGGAGTTGCAGGATCTTAGGGGGGAATAGTACACTGAACTTATCATCCACCCCCTCAATGAAGAAGGACACATGGAAGAACAAGTTGTTGCCGACATGAAGGATGGAAATGAGAAGATAAGTGTGTGTAGAGGCTTCCTTGGCTACACACCTGTAGATTAGAGTTGGATCGCTACTACGTGTGTCAGTAGATGGAGATTAACAATTAGAATCAGATGCTAAGCAACACAAAATGATAGGATCTGTAGGAAGGTGCTCTGGTAGTAATGATGGACCGGTACAAGGAATCAATATGAGCAGAATGCTACTGGTATGAATGCCAATAGGTACTTGCAGGTTATGTAAAACAATGAGGCTAGAGATCATTGCATTAGACTTGGTAGCATGGAATGTAGTGTTTATGTCTCAGGTGGTATTGGAAAAGACCCAAAAGACATATGTTGGCCCGGTTGTTGTTTCATGCAAGCATGCATGTTTTTGGGCTAACCGGTTTGATTCATGGCATGATGATGACATTGTAAGGTATTGTGAACATCTAGGATCATGTCATATGTTATGGTAGATATAATGGAGATGATAGATCATTAAATTGATCACATATGAACAACTCAACTGGTATAAGGGGCAGTTTGGCTCCAGTTTTGGACTTGAACGACAATGGGAACCTAAGATGTATGACTCACGGGGACTTGATAGCCATACTTTTCTGACTAATTATTTGACTTGCTGACAAAGAGGGTGAGCAAGTGTCTATGGTTGTACCGATATGGTTATGTATTTGGAAGTGTCCAGAGTTGTGAGATATTTCAATGCCTTTTCAATTGAAATCACAACTGAACCACTAGGTGTGTTGCTTGTAAAAAAAAAGGGGAGAGCTACCTACATAAGAGAACATGCATTTGGTATCGGAAGAGATACAAATTGGTATCAATGTTATCTTCAACACTTGGTATCAGCGTTTTGGGGTCAGAATGGCTTTTGCATATCAAAGGGGTGATGATGTAGTCTAACAAGAAGGTATGTTGTATTCACTAACACATGTTCCTTCAATTGGTTTCAGACTTATATATGCATGTGTTTCTGGTTTGCATATACATTTGGTTTCTAAGAAATTGGTGTCAGTTGGTGGTTGAGCCCTTCGTCTCAAGTGTTGTGAATTCAGAGGATGCAAAGATTGAAGGTAAAAGGAGAAGATGCATCTGGTACAACAAAAGGGGAGAAAAATCTCTATCAATGCCCGATAGACACAAGGAGGAGAGAAACCTTGTCAGTACCCTTTGCCATTACTATCAAAGGGTGAGAGAGACTATGTAGTGTTGGAATCCTAAATTTTGGGAAACTTAGGGGTTTCTAAATGTGAGAATTCAATGAAAGCCCCTAAAAATGCACTCATAGATCTTGATATTGATGAGCTATTTGACCTTGCAATTAGGTTTACCACTTATAAATAAGCATGATTACCCATATTCAGCTTCCAAAGGTTAGATTTCAAGTGACAAAATTTAGGGTGTACATAAGCCTGAGTTTTATAACCTTTCTGAGTAGGCATTTGTGAGATTCAATATCATTGTATTAGTAAGCCTTCATGCTAAATTGATTGTCCCACTTAATTATCCTATTCATAAAGTATCCCCATACCAATTTACAGGATCCTAGGCTACCATGTGCTATTTTTCCAAAGTCAATTTCATTTCTAATTTCTTCATTTCAATCACTCGCACATTGCAAAACTCACTAAAGTAGCCTTCTATTGAAATTAATAATCTTCACCCAGATCACCCTTGGGCCAAACCAATTGATCCATGCAATTCTTAGTATGATTATGAACTCCTTCACAAATTCCCAAGCCCTCAGCAATCGATTTGATATTTTTCTGAGTCTAAAACTAAATGCAATTTACGCAAATCTAAGACTTGCACAAGGCTGAAATCAATTACAGAGCTCACCTTGAAATTCAACATCTCTCACCTCAGAAGGAATTTCTACAATCCATCCATTGCATTGCAATCTCTAGTTAAATGTCTACATGATAGCTAACTTTCGTGACCTCATGTGAATTATTTGGCAAAATAAGTCAGAGCAAGGTGTGGAGCGTTGGTTCGAGAAAAATGGTTTATTTCATCATCAGACGAGGTTAGTACTATTACAAGTTCATTAATGAAAAACATCTTTATGAAAAATTAATAATTCAAATTAATATATTTGACATTATTGAAACCAAATGTTTACTATATGTGGGAGTAAATGCGGCTCCCACGAGGGTAGAGCCCAGCATATAGTATTAAGAATGCAAGTGATTTTTAACTTTATTTATTCTGGTATGATAATTCATTATCAGAGCTAGATTTAAAAAATAAGTCAAGACTTACAGTAGGAAGAAAGTTAAATATTCTTTACAAAGTGGAATGTCTCAGAGAAGTGGGAGTCCATGAAGCACAATTATTGCAGGAATATGCTTGAAACAGATTTGATGAAAGCCTTTACAAAATTTCAAGAAAATGTAATCGACATATAAAGGATTGAAATCTACAACCTTTACTATAAAATTCAAACATTTTGAAACAATGAATTCAAAGCATAATCGAGGATAAATATTAAATTTTGTCATTGCGAGGATACAAAATATGGAAACATAGACATGATGCGTGGCCTCATGGCATGCCAATTGCATTTGCACATACCTCAAATTTGATCCCATGGAATGCAATGATTGTAGGATAGGCAGCAAATGAATTTGTTAAAAATTTCTTTTTGGAACCTTCAAATCGAATACAATTGACAGATATGGATGCAAAATATCAAAATATACATGACGTGTGAAATGCAGAAGTAATAATTCAAAGAAATGTGATCTCATGGATTGTTGTGATTACACTATATGCAAAATGCATATGATTTAAAAAAAACCCGTCATATTGTGATAAGATATGCTCATTCATGAAAATAAATTTATCAAAAATTCTTAATTTCGTTAAGAAACAAAAAAGTTATGGACATTTTATCAAAACTAGTTTTCAGCACAAAGAATTATCAAATAACAATTTAACAAAACCTATGAATTGAAGATGGAGGAAAATATTAAAGATATAAGAGGTAATAGTTTTCATAGATTTGAGAAAGATAGAATTTTTCTACCCAAAGTATTTGGTTAAAAATTTTACAAGACTTGAATGGAAATAATAAATAAAGATGAATCATCTTTAATTATTTTAACAAGTTAAGTAAATATGAAAACTAAAAATGGAAGGTGAAATCTTCATGAGAAATTACCTTGACAAAAGAGTGAAGATGAGTAAAATGTTTTCACTTAGGGTTAGATGATTTCATATGGGAAGTATAAACATTTTAGAGAAAACTCATAAATCTGAAATGGAGTGGGAATAATAACTTAATTAGTGAAAATATGGGTGAAGTTTTTCCATTCTATTGTGAAAGGGTAAATAAATTTGCAGGACAAGCATAAATATTTTATGGTAAAGTGGAAAGAATATGTTAATTGATGTAAGAGGAAAAGAAAGCTTATCGGCATAACTTTGTACTATAGGAATAGAATTAAAATATTATCCCTATAGTATATGTTACCCCGATAAGAAATGAACAATATAATGAGAAGTAAGATAAAGAGGAGTGGGGCCCGGTGATAACACAATAAAAAGAGTAATGTTTACTTTGTTGAGTTAAAAATAAGAATATTATTCCAACGTGGAAGATTATTGAGGTAATAATATTTTATCCTAATGATGAAAACAATTACATGAAGGTGATTATAATGTGAAGACTTTTGTTAATGAAAGGGAATAATTATTTTGAGAAAAATAAAATCATATCAGAAGGGTATCACTCATGAGAAAGAAGTTGCCAGGACATGGACAATATTATTTGAAGTATCAAAAAGGACAAAATGTTTTAATTTATTTGAAATTTACTCTACAAATACAAATTAAGAATCAAAGTGCATGTTTTGTAATTTGGGGTAATTAAATTATTCCTTACTTCAAAAGGATGTAACAGTCTGAAATGCTCTCTTAAAATTATAAAAGGGAAATCAAGACCGAGGGAGAACATAGAAAAAATAATAAAGAAAAAATGGCTATTTTTCAAATTGTCTGTTGGAACTAGTAGTGCTATGTAAAATAAGTCTGTAGAAATGAAGATCCATTTTGTGCAAGCAAGTGTATCATAAAGTACCTACGAGTCTATAGTTTGTATGCCCATTATTCCAAAAATTAATACACAAGATTTGTTGTCTTTATCTTCAGATTGTTTCATGCTATATGATGTTGATGAGTTAAAATTCTTTGGTTAAATCTGAATTAGGTTTGTTGCAGTGTTTTATCACTTGTTGTTATATAGATAACATAATTGTTTTTGTTGTTCTTCTAACATACATTGAATTCATTGCAGTGATAGTCTTGCATACTTGTGAGTGTTCTCAAACTGTCTCCAAGAACCACAAACATTTGTCCATTAAGTAACATATAAATTGTCAGATAAGGCACTAACTGTTATTAGTTTTCTGTGAGTAAATTTGGTGTGCACAAAGTCCTCACTAGAGAAAAATATTACTAGTGTCTACTAGTATTGTTCTTTCATAATTACTCATGGTTCCAAAAGCATTCTTTGGTTCCAAAAACATTCTTTAATAATCTTTGTTCATATTCAATTATATTCAGTTTTTTCAGATTAAAGCAAGTTAAAGTATATAATAAAGCATAGTTGCAGGAAAGATCTTGCCATTCATGTAAACAACTAAATTGATAAATTTAATTTTACTATAAAGAAATCTCTTTGTGCTTTGGAGATTGAGGTATACCCACCTAGGTCTAGTGGAGCCTTAAGTGCAGAGGAATTTGTTCTTTGACCATTCCTGTTCGTTGGACAAGGCTGATTGATAAATCAGTAGGAGAATCGAAAAAACTCTAGGATTTCCAATCTGTGGTTTTGGGAACCAACAGATTGGTGACTCCGCTGGGGAGTTGTCTACAGAATTTCAATTCCAGAATCTCTGTTAAGGTGTGCTCTACTGGAAGGAAGAACCCAGAAGATCAGTAAGTAATATTTTCCTCCATAGGAGGTGGCGACTCTATTCTACATAACAAGATCTATTTCAGTTGGTGACTCTACTAAGGGAGAAGATCTAGAAGGAGATGAAAATTTTCTGTTTTGAAAGAAATAGCAATTTTGTTTTAGAATGTTTCAAAGAAAACCATTTATTTCAGATGGCATCAGGCCATTGGATCTCAGAAGATTTCAATGTATCCCAAACAAGTTTTTCCCTAAGCTTTCACAACTTGTACCAAAATTCCATGGGGAATGACAAATTAGCACTTGATCATTTGGGTTGATTTTATACATTCGTAAAGGATTATGAGATTTATGTAGAAGATTATGTGATTAAATTATTCATCGGGACATTGAAGGATAATGCATGAGAATCCTATGAATCACTCCCTACATAGAGCATCTCATCGTAGAGGGAGTCAGAGCAATGGTTCCTTGATGTGTTTCATGATGCAGGTGAAGAAGGAAGCATGCACTATGAGCTAGAGGAAGACCAAGAATACACTATGGAAAGAGAATTCTATGTGTCTCCCTTGGATGAATTTTTAAATATAAAAAAACAAGAAGATGAATCTGCAGTAAATTTCTTTAGGAGCATGTTCAATATTTATCAGAAGATGCCTGTAGATGTCAAGCTTCCATTTTATGAGTTATTAAAAAAAAAATATAAGTTAGGGTATGACTCTCAATTGCATAGTTTTCTCAGGTATCTACATGATGAAATAGTTGTAGAAGATAATGGATGCAGGATGAAATCTATAGAGGGAACACAAAACCCTAATGAAGAGGGAAGTTTGGATTAGATTGAAGAAGAATTCATTGTTGATGAGACTTGTATGGAAATAGACAACATGCAATATCAAAAGGAAGATTGTCTACTCAGTAGTGAACAAATTTTAGATCTTCTGGCCAGAGAGTATTAGAGAAATGCAACAAAGGAAAAAGAGGTGTGTCATGGACAATGGATAGGACATGCACATGCACCTAGAAATAGGCTCAAATCTTTTTCAAATCAATTGTGTGATGACATGACAGAGGATGACTGCCATTCGGAAAAAACTTTATGTGATGAGTCCTCCTATTTCTCTGATAAATACATTAATGATAGTCAGAGCACATATGATGACCAAAAATTGAAGAGTCATATAACTATCAAGATCATTTTAAATGTTTTGCAAATCCTTCTTTATAATAATGCAGATATAAATGATGAAATGACATACTGCCAGAGTATGTCTAACAAAGATCTCTATGTGTTTTCAAATCCACTATATGAAGAACAAGAAATATTTCCAGATGATCAGGAGATCTTATAGAGCAATGACATAAATAACAATGAGGATAATTGGGAGCATTGTTATGGATGAGAAAAGTTGGATTCTCCAAAGCACACTCAGATAAATAAAATTGGTGATATAGATTTTTCAAAAATAAAAGAAAATGTTCATGAGAAAAGTTTAGGGTTTCCAAATAGGTACAATTGAAAAGTAAGCCTAAGTATGAATTTTTGACTTTAGGTTTACATCAATCACATAAGGGAATAACAAAGGAGAAATTTTTTTCTTGCAATTCTGATGTTGATATTGTTAGTATGATTTCACCTCATCACAACAAGGAAATAAAGGTTGAAAGCCAACATCTCTCGGGAGAAATGGAGAAACCCTATAAAATAGGGATGAATATTGATGTATTTCCAAATATAGGAGTATTTCAAAGGAAAAACCCTTATAAGGATAAAAGCATGATGGTTCAAAGGAATTTGATTTCCTATATGGTAAATTCAAGGAGGGGTAAAAAGCAATATACCACGGATGATTTGGAGCATGTCCATAAAGTAAAGAGAGATAATGTGATATTTAAAAATATTAGAAAGTCTCAATAGATAAAACTTTATAAATCAAATGATATAACAATTTATAAAAGTTTCATGCCCTGTGCGGTGAAAACAAAAGAAGATTTTTGTGATTCTTTTAGAATGGAATATCAAGACAAAAATAAAAGATATTACAACATATATGGTAAACATGGAAATATGACAATTGATAAGCTTTATGATGAAATTGGATTGGTTGATGATATGTGCCAAACTGGAATATTTTTGCATGATGAGAACTAGGTGTTTGATCCAGGAAAAATGAGTGTTCATGTTTTGGGACCTAAGGTTCACCAAATGCAGTTTTAACATAGTCTACATAAGGGAGGTGATTGGCAATGGTTTACTCTACCAGAGAAAACTAAATTCTTGTTATGCCCACAGGGGGCATACATCCCTAGATAGAGCCATTGTTGGAACCCTAAATTTTGGGAAATTTAGGGGTTCCTAAATGTGAGAATTTAGTGAAAGCCCCTAAAAATGCACTCATAGATCTTGATCTTGAAGAGCTATTTGAACTTGCAATTAGGTTTACCACTTATAAATAAGCATGATTACCCATATTCAGCTTCCAAAGGTCACTAAAGTATCCCATATTCAGCTTCCAAAGGTCAACAATCCATTTGATATTTTTCTGAGTCTAAAACCAAACACAATTTATGCAAATCTAAGACTTGCACAAGGTTGAAATCAATTATGAATCTCACCTTGAAAGTCAATATCTTTCACCTTGGAAGGAATTTCTCAGAGCCATCAGTTGCATTGCAATCTCAAAAAATGGTTTATTTGATCATTAGATGAGGTTAGTACTATTACAAGTTCATTAATGAAAGACATCTTCTTTATGAAATTTGATACTTCAAATTAATATATTTGACATTATTGAAACCAAATGTTTACTATATAGGGGAGTAAATGCAGCTCCCACGAGGGTAGAGTGCAACATATAATATTAAGAATGCAGGTGATTTTTAACTTTATTTATTCTGGTATGATAATTCATTATCAAAGCTTGATTTAAAAAATAAGTCAAGACTTATAGTAGGCAGAAAGTTAAATATTCTTTACAAAGTGGAATGCCTCAGAGAAGTGGGAATCCATGAAGCACAATTATTGCAGGAATATGCTTGAAACAGATTTGATGAAAGCCTTTACAAAATTTCAAGCAAATGCAATCGACATATAAAAGATTGAAATCTACAACCTTTACTATAAAATTCAAACATTTTGAAACAATGAATTCAAAGCATAATCGAGGATAATTATTTAATTTTGTCGTTGCGAGGATATAAAATGTGGAAGCATAGCCACAGTGTGTGGCCTCATGGCATGCCAATTACCTTTGAACATGCTTCAAATTTGATCCCATAGAATGCAATAATTGTAGGATAGGCAGTGAATGAATTTGTTAAAAAATTATTTTTGGAACCTTCAAATCGAATACAATTGAGAGATATGGATGCAAAATGTTGAAATATACATGACACGTGAAATGCAGAAGTAATATTTCAAAGAAATGTGATCCCATGGATTGTTGTGATTACACTATATGCAAAATGCGTATGATTTAAAAAACCCATCATATTGTGATAAGAGTTGCTCATTCATGAAAATAAATTTGTCAGAATGGTTTTTTCGATTAGTTGCTCCTCGGTTCTAGCTTTCCAAAACATTTTGAAATTCTTAATTTTGTTAAGAAACAAAAAATTTATGCACATTTTATCAAAACTAGTTTTCAGCACAAAGAATTATCAAATAACAATTTGATAAAACCTCTGAATTGAAGATGGAGGAAAATATTAAAGATATAAGAGGTACTAGTTTTCAAAGATTTGAGAAAGAAAGAATTTTTCTACTCAAATTTTTTGCTTAAAATTTCTTACTAGACTTGAAGGGAAATAATAAATAAAGATGAATCATCTTTAATTAGTTTGACGAGTTAAGTAAATATGAAAACTAAAAGTGGAAGGTGAAATCTTCATGAGAAATTACCTTGACAAAAGAGTGAAGATGAGTAAAATGTTTTCACTTAGGGTTAGATGATTTCATATGGGAAGTATAAATATTTTAGGGAAACCTCATAAAGCAAAAACAAAGTGGCAATAATAACATAATTAGTGAAAAGAAGGGTGAAGTTTTTCAATTTTATTGTGAAAGGGTAAATAACTTTGTAGGACAAGCATAAGTATTTTTATGGTAAAGTGGGAAGAATATGTTAATTGATGTAAGAGGAAAAGAAATCTTATCGGCATAACTTTGTACTATCAAATAGAATTAAAATATTATCCCTATAGTATATGTTACCCCTATAAGAAATGAAAAATATAATGAGAAATAAGATAAAGAGGAGTGGGGCCCGGTGAGAACACGAAGAAAAGAGGAATGTTTACTTTGCTGAGTTAAAAATAAGAATATTATTCCAAGGTGGAAGATTATTGAGGTAATAATATTTTATCCCAATGATGAAAACAATTACATGAAGGTGATTATAATGTGAAGGCTTTTGTTAATGAAAGGGAATAATTATTTTGAGAAAAATAAAATCAATTCAGAAGGGTATCTCTCATGAGCAGTAAGTTCCTAGGACATGGACAATATTATTTGAAGTATGAAGATTAAAAGGACAAAATATTTTAATTTATTTGAAATTTACTCTACCAATATAAATTAAGAATCAAAGTGCATGTTTTGTAATTTGGGGTAATTAAATAATTCCTTGCTTCAAAAGGATGTAACGGCCTAAAATGCTCTCTTAAAATTATAAAAGGGAAATCAAAACTGAGGGGGAACACACAAAAAATAATATAGAAAAACTGATATTTTTGATATTGTCTGTTGAAACGAGTAGTGCTATGTAAAATAGGTCTGCAGAAATCAAGATCCATTTTGTGCAAGCAAGTGTATCATGAAGTACCTGTGAGTCTCTAGTTTTTGTATGCCCATTATTCCAAAAATTAATACACAAGATTTGTTGTCTTTATCTTCATATCGTTTCATGTTATATGATGTTGATGAGTTAAAATCCTTTGGATAAATCTGAATTAGGTTTGTTGTAGTGTTTTATCACTTGTTGTTATATAGATAACATAATTGTTTTTGTTTTTCTTCTAACATACATTGAAGTCATTGCAGTGATAGTCTTGCATACTTGTGAGTTTTCTCAAACTGTCTCCAAAGACCACAAACATATGTCCATTAAGTAACTTGTAAATTGTCAGATAAGGCAATGGTATGCTATTAGTTTTATGTGAGTAAATTTGGTGTGCACAAAGTCCTCACCAGAGAAAAATATTACTAGTTTCTAGTAGCATTGTTATTTCATAATTACTCATGGTTCCAACAACATTCTTTTATAAGCTTTGTTCATATTCAATTATATTCATATTTTCAAATTAAAGTAAGTTAAAAGCATATAATAAAGCATAGTTGCATGAAACATCTTGCCATTCCTATAAACTAAATTGATAAATTTAAATTCACTATAAAGAAATCTCTTTGTGCTTTGGAGATTGATGTATACCCACCTAGGTCTAGTGGAGCCTAAAGTGTAGAGGAATTTGGTCTTTGACCATTCTTGTTCATTGACCAAGGTTGATTGAGAAATCAATAGGAGAATCGACAAAACTCTAGGATTTCCAATCTGTGGTTTTGGGAACCAACATGTAGTATGTCAAATACTACATGTGTTGACATCAATGCCAAAGGGGGAGATTGTTGGTATTGTGTTGTCATTGATGTGAACCAATATAGAAGAACAACCGATAAAGAGAATATGTCAACTGGTAAGTGATGTGTTGACATAGAGAAGTTAAATCAACCAAGTGAGTAGTTGCCAATCGGAAAGCTTATGACCACTGTACAAGAAGGATGAGAAAGATGTTGATCTATTGATTGTGATGAATATGTAGAGTGTCATCTAAATCAAATCAACACATGAGAAGGATGTACAGGTCACTGATACACTGTGTGGATGTAGAATAAAAAGAGTCCCACTGAATAGAGTTGCAGTCACCATATGAAGAGATGGATGATAGTGAATGTGCCCCAACTGGATCACATGTGCATGTTTGAAGATATGTTGCACAATAGGGAAGCCGCATGAGTGCATTGTAGGATGCAGATGACAAGGATCCACTCCCACCACTAAGTGGAGCTTATCTCCTATTATGCATGGAATGCATCATAGTCCTCCGAGATAAGACAAAATGTTAAAGGAAGGTGATTGAAATCTCTCACTGAATGAACTCGTGAAACACTAAGCTTCCTTAGGTGCATGAGATCAGAGATATGCACCAAATAAACTAGGTAGACATGTTGAGTTGTCGGTACATAGATTGAAGGATATGGTTTACACTTTGACAAACATGTTAATAACAGAACTGGTCCAGTGGTGAAGAAAGGTGTTACCATTGTTAGATTCAATGATATTCCCTAGGACACTGAGAGGGGGGAGTGAATCAGTGTCTAATTGGTTAACATAATATTTATAACTTTGCAACCCAAAATGGTGTACCGATAAATAAGAATTAATACAGTAATTAGAAATAATAGAGACAACATAGAAACACACCATAACACAAGATATTTAACAAAGAAACCTGGTGTGGGAAAGACCTCAGTGGGATTTGTGACCCACAATATTTACTCACTAGCCAATAAATAAATACTACTTACAATAGGGGCCTACACATGCAGGGAGGCCAACAACCTAGATCTCACTGCTCAATAAAGAGTCACACTAACTACAAAAGTAGATTATCAAATCCAATACAATGTACTGCTCAAAATATCATCTCTAATGCTAGGTTCAATAATGGTTTCAGATCAGTCAATAACCAAAACCTTCTCTTTCAACTATATCACCTTATACAATAAAATTGTCTCATCACACACACCAAAATGATTTATAAGATCTCATACATATATGAGTCTTTTATAATATACCATGTTGGCTTACAAAAGATAATTACATTTTAAAACAATTCATATAAAAAAACTTTATCCCATGTTGGCTGGGGTGCTGGTATGCTTTTGTTGTTGATGTAATTTGAATGTCGGTGAAGTTCCTGTTGGTGCCGATGTATGAAGTTTGTGATGTCGAGTATGTGGAAACCAATTGCCGGTGAATTTCCAGTTGGTTGCCAGATGGTTGCCATCAATGAAAACATCAACTATTCTCATAAGAGTGTAGAATGCCAACAATCTCCCCCTTTGGCATTGATGGCAACACTCATGAGAAAAATCAAAACTATTATCCAAAAACTGAAATCCAAAAAGATGTGCTCCCCCTAAGCAAGTGATCTCCTATGTACATGCATTTTTCTCTTCACTACTCCCCCTTTGACATCAATGACAAAGGATGTCATAAATAATCACAAGAGTACAAAAATGCTACCTCAAGGTCTGTAACTAGTTGGTTACAATCTGAAAGATGTCTGCCAAAATCATATTCAAACTCTGCATAAACATTTTACTGTCATTTAGAGTTGCCTCTGTCTGTTGGATCATACCAATGAGATAGTGCATTTGTTTCTCCAGTGATCATTCTCCTTGAACTGTTTCCTTAGATATTTCAGCTCTCTGAGTAATCAAATTATCCAGCCTCGGACCAAGTTTATCCTTTAGTTCCCATGCATTAGACCTTATTCTTGCCTTCTCTTTCTCAAGTTTTCCCAACTTCTCCTCAAAAAATACCATTTCCTGCTCAAAAACTAATATAAGTATGGATGAACCTATTATATTGTCCACAATGTCATCAATTTCCTTTTGTGTCTTCTTGATCGCCTTATCAATGTCCTCAGTCAAACAATGAGGTTAACATGCTTCCCTATATAACTCCTTATACTCCAAAATTGTAGAGTTGAGTACCGGTAAAAGTGCATCCACATGATCAATACATTTCTTTATGGTGTTTCCAAAGAATGTGTTTTTCTCTTTTTCAACTCTCTCCTTTATGGTATCCTCATTCACCTTGTCTATTGTTATTATATTATCAGCAATAAATTTGGACTATGTGTCCAATTTCTGTAAAGAATCATTAATGTGATCTATCTTACAATTGGGTGCAATCATCTTTAGAATAGGTAATTGTTGGCATTGCACACTCCAATGAGAATTGTAGATGATTGAAGGTATTTTCATTGATGGCAACCTTGCAATCCTATGGCACCAGTAGGCACCGACACTAACAACGACAAATATGAGTACCGACACCCCAACCGACAGGATTTTAATTATTGTATTTTGTATTTATTTGTGATATCTTTTTGTAAGCCAACAAGGCATGTTGTAATAAGACTCATATATAAGTATGAGATCTTGTAGATCATTTAAGATGCGGACATGGGAAGATTATTACAGAAGTAATATGCGAATATTAATGCAAATTTTGGAGTAAGGTTTATGGTTATTGTATGAGCTTAAACCGGTACTGAACCTGGCATAGCAGATGCTGAACTAAAGTAGTACATTATATTGGATTTGCATAATCTATTTTGTAAGTCAGTGAGACTTCCTTTTTTAATTAAGCAGTTGGCCTTCCTGCATGTGCATGCCCCTATTGTAAGTAATATCCATTCATTGGCCAATGAGTGAATATTGTGGGTCACAAATCCCACTGAGGTTTTTCCCACACCAGGTTTCCTCATTAAAAATCTCATGTTATGGTGTGCTTTCTATGTTGTGTTTATTGTTCATATTTACTGTATTAATTCTTGCTTATCGGTACACTATTTTGGAATGTAATTTATTTAATAAGGTCAAAAAATCTATTTACCGGTTAGATATTGATTCACCCCCCCCCCCCCCCCCCCTCTCAGTATCTTTGGGAATCCTAACAATTGGTATCAGAGCTTGGTCCTCTATTTTCAAAAGCCTAACAGCTTGAGAAAGATTCTGACATTGGTACAAATGGATAACTTGAGAAAGCAATTAGAAGGAGCTCTTGCAGATTATGATGTAGAAAAGTTGAAGAATATCAAACTTGAAGATGATTTGAAGGCTGGACAGGAAATGATTCAAGGACTTCATGAGAATCTTACTATTGCTAGAAACAAAAGAAGAGAACTTCATGAGAAGATACAAAATAATGATGATGAAAAGGAAACTCTTAATGATCATGTAAGCAAGATGAAGAAAGAAAACATGACCTTGAGGAATGAGATGTAAGATATGACTATGAGATTTTGTAAGGACACTGAAGACAAAAAGAAGAATGAAGAGGACTTGACTAGAAGACTAAATGATGTTGGAACTGAAAATCTAAGTCTCGGTCATGAAAATGATATGTTAAAGATAGATCTGATTCACTTGGAACATGATAAAACTAAACTTATGAGACAAAAGGATTTCTTGGAAAATGAGTTGGCTACTGCAAATCAACATAAAGAGGAATTCAAGAAAAGTTCAGAAGAACTTGATGATATGCTGAAAAATCAGAAACCTAATGGAGATACTAATGGACTTGGCTTTGAAGTTGGTTAAAGCTCTGGTACTAAAAACAATCATGATCACAGTAAACGGGTAAGACAACCTAATGCCTACAAATTTAATGGGAAATGCTTTAACTGCAACAAGTATGGTCATAGAGAAAATCAGTGTAGATCTAGAAACTATTAGAACACTAATGCACCCACCGGTCAATGTTCAAAATGCAACAAAATCGGTCATAATTTAGAAAAATGCAGAATAAATATAAGATGTTATGCTTGTGGAAGATTTGGACACTTATCTAGTCAATGCAGAACACATACCGACATAGGATATGGAAAGGTTATTCAGAAAAACAATGTGACTTGTTATGCATGTAACAAGATTGGACATATTGAAAATTTTTGTAGAAGTAAGGCATCACTGACAAATAATAAAGGACCTAGTTTGAAAGGTAAAGAGAAGGTTGAAGAGGTAAAGCAAGAATTTTCAAAACAATGGATTAGAAAGAGAGATCAAAATGTTGATGAGACTATTCCTTCACCAGTAGAATAGAGTATCACTCCACCAGTAGGAGATTCTTCATCTAACTGAAAAGAAACCTTTGGGGGAAATGGCAACTAATTGAAAATCATGCTAGTTTACCCTTTGTTGATGGTAAGAAGATGAATTGTTTCTTTACCGGAAGATGTGTTAAGTTTCACTTAACCGACAGGCATTTATTGTGGTAGTTGAAGGAAAAGACATTATAAAGCAAGTGTTTTTCACTCTTTTTCACTCACCGAGCATTCAAATTTCCTAAGAGCGTGAAAAACCTGAGTGAAGGCATCCACAACGAGAAGTGAAGCAAAATATTTCAAACATCTAAACCTAAAGGAAAATTAAGGTATTTATCAATGGCTTCCTCCTCTACTCCCAAATTCATTGCAAACCCTATTGTTGTTGAAGTGGTTAAATGCCCTAGGCCCGTATTCAAGATCATACGTGAAGTAGCGAAGTAGGATGATACCCTAGGTGCATTATCTAAAATCCCTAAAGGAGTTGCATATGCATAAGACCCTAGGATATACATACATTTTCATATTGAGGAACTAGGTTCTGATGAAATCATGAATATGTATAAGATTGTCATTTGTGATGAGAATGGTGTTGTGAAACCAGAACATAAGATCATAGAAACCTTAGGATTTGTGGAAATACTTGATATTCCAAATTTCCCTAAGGAAGTTGTGAGGATTGTACTCAATAGAGTTCATGGAGAATTGTTTTGGCTTGATTCTATCCATAAGATCACTAAAGAAGTAGTAAAGGCAGTGACTGGCTTACCTTCCACCGGTAGCAGGCCTGACAAATCTAAGAAAGTTCCAAATAACACTGTGATGACATTAACTGGTGCAACCCATGACAACTGATCCTTGAGAGTCAATGATGTGAAAGACATAAATGTCAGATTCATTAGCATGATACTAGGATACAAAACTACACATGCTAATAGTCTGAACTCTGTTTCTAGTTTATGTATCAAGAGTGCTTATGATATGGTGAACAGTAATGCTAAAATAGATATATGTGAATGGTTGAAGGATGAATTGATTGACAACTTGAAGAAAATTAAAGGTGATAAGAAAGGTACTTTTAGATTTGGTAATCTACTTGTGTGCCTAATGCTATATATTACAAAGGAATTTCCCAATATAGGCAGGAAAGAATTTGGTTTTGACATACCGATAGGTAAACAACTATTGGATATCTTTACCAGCATGAGAACTGATAGGGAAAACAATATAATTGAATATTTCCAAGAATTTAAGGCTAGAATGAAAACAAGGGAAAGGCTACCTCAGGACATTGTTGACAAATATTAGAAAGAAATTTGTTTTGTTATTAAGAAAGATGAAATATGGATGGAGGCAGTGGTTCCTAGAACTATTTGGGTGATAGAAATGGGTTATGAGGCTGATGTACACATAATTGAGACATATGCCAAAGCCCTACTTGAAGCCCCTAGAGAACCTAAAGAGAAAATATTTGGTAGTGCTGAAACCATTGAAAGGAAAGTAAGAACACTTAAACAAAGGAAGAAAAGAGAGCAATATATCATGAAAGCAACTAAACAGGTGAAATAGATCAAGGAAAATATATTGAATATCACTGGTATTAAGGAAAGTGACTTGGAAGGGTTACAACTGGAAGCTCACCTCTCACTGGTTGGAACTTCATCTGACAGTGAAATCCCAGCTGAGTTTAAGAGAGTAGAAAGGAAAAGAAAACCTTCACCGGTACCCTCTCCTACACCAAAGAGAACAAGAAGGAAACAACAAGCAGTAAGGCCCCCAGCAAAGAAAATGGTGCCAAGGAAGAAGAAGGAAAAATAGGTTTTTCCTCCTTTAGAAAATCTTTTGAATGAAATAACAGATGATGGAAACTTGTCTAATGATAGTAAATTGTATGATACTTTTTTGAATGAGGAAAAAGAAAGCATAGAAAATAGTATCATTCTACACCTAGATATCTATAAGAAATTTTTAATAGAGGTAGTAGATGATCTACCCAGTGACTTGTATAGACGACTTGATGCTAAGAGACTAGCTATTATGGAATTGGATAAGAAAATAAAAGTTGAAAAGCTACTTGTTGTACATCCTGTTAAATCAGTAGAATAAATTGATGAGTTAATAAGTGAGGCTAATAGGACAGTGTTTTCTAGTGGTCACTGACACGTATCCTTAATGGCAGGCAGAGTTAATGAAATCACTGAAGAGACAACAGATAAATGGGATATATTCTTTGTGGAGAAAGAGAAGCAAGAAGAACTCAATAGACCCAAAACTTTCAAGGTATATCAAAAGGATAAGGACAAAGGTAAAGGCAAGGTAGGCGGACTACCCAACATAAAAGTAACAGACAATTTGCCACCACCTCCTTCTATTACTTCACCGATTGAAACTGTTCACACACTAGCAACTAAGGATATGGAGACTACACATGAGGATACAAATCCTGATTCTGAAGTTTTCTATACAATGAATATTGATACACAAGAGGTCAATATTGTGGTTTATAAGGAAACCACTGGTGAGAAGAAATATGTGGCTACTGAGCCACTAGTTGACAATATTGCAGTTGAAACACTAGCTGATAATGTTGAGATTGGGGTTGAGACACAACTTGAGAAAATTGAGCAATCAGTTGATCCCCTGGTTACTAGAATGGATACTGACAATACAATTAATGCAAACATTGAAAAACCTACAGAGTTAGAGAAACATACTGATAACACAAAGAAACCAGTTGAGATACCGATAGTGGATAGTACAAAAGTGCATACTGAGAAACTGGCAGTGAATACCAATGAGACATCATCAGAGAAACCGGCAGTAGAGAGCACAATGAAACCCACTAAGGTACAGGTTGAGAAACAAGACGAGAAAAAGGTTGAGTCACGGGTTCATGCAAGGATAGTACCACCGACAATAGCTAAGAAGTCTAAACCTTTGCTGATAGAAATGCAGACACAAACTGACCTACTAGAGGTCAATACAAGCAAAGAGGTTAATCACACCGACAAAATACATATTGTTAAGGTAGTTGGACAATCATCTGGTTCTTCCATGACAAAATTCAGACCAACTAATGTAATAAAGGTATTATTGGATTCAATTAAGAAAATCATAGAGTGTAATGCACTAGCATACAAGGCTATTGATGATACCATTCCTATTCTAAAACTGATTGCACCCAAGTGCAATGTGGACAATAAATATTCTTTAAGTCAATTAGACACATTGTCTAAGTATATCACTGGTAACATATTGATAGTTGAACAGATAAATGAGGAGACATTTAGAGAGAAAATGAACAGAGAAAAGGAGAAATTATTTGATGAGACAATAAAGAAGTGCATGGGACATATTGACACACTCCTATCGGCACTAAGCAAAACAATAATGGAGTTTAAGGAATTGTACAAAGACACATGCAAGCCTAATATTTTGACAATGGATATAAACAAGAAGATCAGTAATGTGAAAAAAGAAATAAATGATATAGCTGACAACATCATTGGTTCACTTGAACCAATATCAATTATAGAGCAGAAGATAGCTGAATTTGAAGAAAAACTTGAGAAATTGGAGAAGGAAAAGGAAAGAATAAAAGGAAAGGCAAAAGATCTAAAATGTAGACTCAGTCCCAAATTGGATTACCTCATCTCTTTGAGGAAAGAGATATCAGAGGTACTTTTTCAAGGACTGAAGACACCAGAAGAGAAAATGTATCATCCCACCGATACCATTCAAAGAACATAGGCAACATTGAAGGACAGTGACAGGTTCACTGAGAACCTAAATTTTGTATTAGTAGACCTTTTTCAGATTGTAACCAACCGGTTATAGGGTTCTAGCTGATAACTACACTCAATTGAAATTTTGAAAACCTTTGTCATTGATGTCAAAGGGGGAGTAGTAGAGAAGAGAAAAAATCCAATGACTTAGAGATCATCTACTCAGGGGGAGCACATAGTTTTGGTAAGAGTTTTGGACTTCAATTTTTGATACAATTTTGAATTTTTCTCATGGGTGTTGCCATCAATGCCAAAGGGGGAGATTGTTGGCATTGTACACTCCAATGAGAATTGTAGATGATTGAAGGTATTGTCATTGATGGCAACCTTGCAATCCTATGGCACCAATAGGCACCGACACTAATAGATAGTTCACCGACAACAACAAAGATGATTACCGGCACCCCAGTTGATAGGATTTTAATTATTGTATTTTGAATTTATTTGTAATATCTTTTTGTAAGCCGACAAGGCATATTGTAATAAGACTCATATATAAGTATGAGATCTTGTAGATCATTTAAGATGCGGACATGGGAAGATTATTGCAAAAGTAATATGTGAATATTAAGGCAGATTTTGGAGTAAGGTTTATGGTTATTGTATGAGCTCAAACCGGTACAGAACCTGGCATAGCAGATGCTGAACTAAAGAAGTAAATTATATTGGATTTGCATAATCCATTTTGTAAGTCAGTGATACTTCCTTTTGTAATTAAGCAGTGAGCTTTAGGCAGTTGGCCTTCCTGCATGTGTAGGCCCCTATTGTAAGTAATATCCATTCATTGGCCAGTGAGTGAATATTGTGGGTCACAAATCCCACCAAGGTTTTTCCCACACCAAGTTTCCTCATTAAAAATCTTGTGTTACGGTATGCTTTCTATGTTGTGTTTATTGTTCATATTTACTGCATTAATTCTTCCTTACCGATACACTATTTTGGAATGCCATTTATTTAATAAGGTCATAAAATCTATTTACTGGTTAGATACTGATTCACCCCCCCTCTCAGTATCTTTGGGAATCCTAACAGTAATGTGTTATCAATTTCCTTAAAAGCCAATGTGTTGCAATCAGTAATCCTTTTAATTGAATCCAAAAGTACTTCTGTGATATTAATAGGTCTGAATTCACCTGTAGATGTGCTTGGTTATGCTGTAGGTTTCTTCTCAACAGATGTCTGACCAATCACCTTAACTATATCCTCTTTGTTTCCATCAGATGCATCCACTTCCCTTGTATTTAACTTCGGTGGATCTGTCTATATCTGTACTTCTACCTTTACTAGTTTCTTAGTCTAATTAGGCTTCTCTGTAACTGTCAGTGTCACAAACTCAACATGTACCTCTGCCTCAGATTGTTTTTTTGTTTGTAGCACTGTCAGTTTCTTAGATTTTGGTGGCCCTGTGCTTGTTGTCTTATCCTTTGTTTTCTTAGTCTCTGGTTGCTCTGTTTGAGCTGGTATCTCAGTTTCTTGAGAGTCAACAGTTTGTGTCGGTTTCTTCGAAATCTTGCTGTCCTCAACTCTATCTATCTTAACCTCTGAATTTTTATTATCCACAAAAATGTTTACCTCTTGAGTATCTACATTCATGGTAAAGAGTATCTCTGACTCAGTGTTAGTATCATCATGTGTTAAACCTTCAGTAGCAATAACCGGTGGATCTTCTGTGTGTACAGGTGATGTATCCAAGGTGGTCGTGGAAGATTATTTGTAACCTTTATGTTTGGAATACCACCAAATTTGTCTTTGTTGGTATTTTGGTATGGTTTTGTCATTGATGTCAACACCTACTATCACTTATCAACTCTGGCACTTTGAAGAACTGGCAATGTTCACCGACAAGCAAGTGACTTATGCACAGTAGATAGCATCTGGTACACTGGTAGGATATGATGTTCACCGACACTTGGAATGGCATGAAAAACACCTGGTTATGTTGAAGACATCGTTTGGACACTTTGTCTTAGAGATTTGTTCATTGGCATATTCGTGTTTGCATATTTGTTATTACCAGCAAATAGGTCCAGGTTATACACTGGCAGGCTTATCTATTCCAGATCAGCATGACACACTATGGAGATGTTTTATTATTATTATAAATGCATCAAGCCGACATGTTGAATTAGTTATTGCATCAGATATTTTTTTATTTGTAAATTGATTTTATTGTAATATCCTTTAGAGCCGACCTACTAAAATTGGTCTTAGGTTATGATATAAATGTAAGATCTTATTTGTAAGATCAAGTGTAGAATGTGAAGGATGAAACAATTTGGTATATGTGAGAATAAGCAGAGCTTTACACACAGACATCATTTGAAGGTGAAGCAAGGTTTTTGTGAAGACAATTAGAACTACACTGGTACTGAATCCAGCATAGTAAGATGCTATTTTGAGCAGTACATCCTTATTGGATTTGACCATCCAATTGTAGTCAGTGTGACTCCTATTTGTGTTTGAGTAGTGAGCTCTAGGCGCTTGGCCTTTCTGCATGTGTAGACCCCATTTGTATACACATACTATCTGCAGTAGTATCATGTGATTGTGGGTAAGGTTTCCCACCATGGTTTTTCCCCTTACAGGGTTTCCATGTACAAATATTGGTATTATGTGTTGTGAATGTTATTGTCTTTCTATTTCATGCATTAATCTTTACCGGTGCTGTAATTAACTGATAAAACTGTCTACTGGCATAAAAGTTTAGTTTTACTGGTATTAAGCATTAAAGTTGGTTAAGTTGTTTTGGTTTGAATTTATTTGACAACTAATTCACCCCCCCCCTCTCAGTTGTCCCCGAGACCTAACAATTGGTATCAGAGCCTAGTCCTCTTTTTGCAAAAATTTAACAGCTTGAGGAGATCGAATGTCTACTAAATATTTCTATAAGGACAGTCCTAAACTTGATGGAACCAACTATGGCATATGGAAGATCAGGATGGAGACACATTTTAATTGCATTGGAAAGGACATATGGGAAGTTACAAAGAATGGCTATACTGCTCCTACTCCTAGTCAGCCTAATCCACCTATCTTAGGAAAAGATGAGGAAAATGATTGCAAAGCTAGAGAAGCACTTTTGAGCGCATTATCAGATCAGCAAATCATGGGATTATTAGATAGATCAACTGCTAAAGCTATTTGGGATCACTTGGAAACATTGAATGAAGGAGATTCCACAGTCAAAATTGCAAAACTTGAAAGCTTCCAGGTTAGGTATGAAAATCTAAAAATGGAAGAAGATGAAAGGATTTCTGCTTTTATGGAAAGAGTAAATGAAATTGTTTTGGGTATTAAATGTTGTGGTGGAACCTTAAGTGAAGATGAAATTGTTTCAAAAGTTTTAAGAGGATTGCCACCAGCATATAAAATGAAGGTTAATGCTATAAATGAGTTAAGAACAATGCCTAATACATCAGTAACTAGGGATACATTGATTGGAAAACTGTCAGCTTTTGAAATTGAGGAATTTGGTCATGTTGCTACTATAAAGACAGATTTAGCTTTTAAGGCATCAACATCATCTACACCATCATTTGACAAGTCTGATTGGAAATCCTTTTATGAAAGAGAACTTGAAGAAAGCAGGAGAGAAAATGAAGAGCTTGAAGAACTTGAAGCACTATTTGCAAGAAAAATGCCTAAAGGTCCAGTTGGAAGTAAGTATGAAGGTAAACCACCCTTTAAATGATTTAACTATAATAAGATTGGTCATATGGCTTCTAGATGCCCTGATAGACATGCTAGCTGGGAGAACATACAAGCTTAACCCTGAATATCAGAGATACAGATTTAAGAAGAATAAAGATAAATCTTGTTATCTTGCTGATGAAGGAGTCACTAATGATTCTGATGAAGATCTGGCAGACAATGGATGGTTTTTTGTTGCTATAATAGAAGATCAACCGGCACCTACTATTCAACAGGTAGAGCTCACATCATATGACTGGTGATAAAAGCAAATTCTTGAACTTTCAGGAATATAATGGAGGTCTAGTAAGATTTGGAGATGATAAAGCTTGCTTGATCAAAGGTAAAGGTACAATATCTCTTGATGGTAAGCATAATACTGATAATGTTTACTATGTGGAAGGTTTAAAGCATAATCTTTTGAGTGTTGGTCAATTAGTTGAGAAAGGATTTCAGTTACAATTAAAAAATGGTAAATGCAAAATTATGAATAGAACTGTTTGGAAATTGCAATTGGTAATCAAACTAGAGGTAATATCTTTCATTTGAATAATAGTGAAAAGACATGCTTGATTGCACATATTGATGAAAGTTGGCTATGGCATAAGAGATTTTGTCATGTAAGTTTTGATTGCGTGGTAAAAATTAGTAATACTAAGGCAGTTAGAGATTTACCTAAGATTGTTAAACCTCACAATCCGGTATGTAAGGAATGTCAATTTGGAAAACAAGTTAGAGAAACTTTTAAAAGTATTCCAAAAAAATCCAATAATTCTCTTGACTTAACTCATACTGATTTATGTGGTCTAGCTAGAATAGATATTTCATGCTAATCATTGATGACTATTCTAGAATGTGTTGGGTTACTTTTCTCAAAGAAAAATCAGAAGCACTTTGAAAGTTCAAACTATTCAAAGTAATGGTAGAGAAAGAAACCAGTAAGAAAATCAAATGTCTGAGATCATATCAAGGAGGAGAATTTACATCTAATGAATTTAATGCATTCTGTGAAGTGAATGGAATCAGAAGATAGTTATCAGCACCCCAGACACCACAACAAAATGGAGTTGTAGAAAGGAAAAATAGAACTATCTTGGATGCATCTAGAAGTATGTTATCTGAAGCAAATCTACCACATGTATATTTGAGAGAGGCAGTAAGCACATCGGTCTATACATTCAACAAAGTTCACATCAAAGGAGAAACTGGTAAGACCTCTCATGAACTATGGTTTGGTATTACTCCTCTTAAATATTTCAGAATATTTGGTAGTAAATGCTATATTTGAAGAGATGAGTATATTGGAAAATTTGATCCTAGAAGTGATGAAGGAATATTTCTTGGTTATTCATCTAAGAAAAAGGCATACATATGTTTTAACAGAAGACTGCAAAAAATTGTTGAGAGTACAAATGTGAAGATTGATGAACAATTCAGAGGAACTTCAAGGTATATAGACTCTAAACCGGTAACAAAGATTCTGACAAATGAATCTACATTGAACCCACTAGTACAGAATAAAGATCCAGTTACACCGGTATCATTTGAAAATTCCACTGTAACTGAGGGACAATAACAAACAAAGACACCTCGGTATGTAAGACTGAATCACTCTGAAGATCAGATAATTGGAAATAAGTATAAAGGAGTTATGACAAGAGGAAGACTAGAAAATGAAGAGGTATGTCTTATTTCTCAAATTGAACCATCATCAATTAATGAGGCATGTGAAGATAAACACTGGATTAAAGCTATGGAAGAGGAACTAGAACAAATTGAGAAAAATAACACATGGACATTAGTTCCCCGACCTAAAGACAAAAATGTGATTGGAACAAAATGGGTATTCATAAACAAACTCAATGAAGATGGTAAGGTAATTAGAAATAAAGCAAGATTAGTGTGTAAGGGATATTCTCAGAAAGAAGGAATTGATTATAATGAAACCTTTGCACCGGTAGCTAGAATTGAGGCAGTCAAATTATTCTTAGCCTTTGCAGCACTCAAGAACTACAAAGTATATCAAATGGATATTAAATGTGCATTTTTGAATGAGATCTTGAAGAAGAGGTTTACATTGAGCAACTTGATGGATTTTCTTTGACAGATAACAAAGATATGGTTTGGAGGTTAAGAAAAGCTTTGTATGTGTTGAAACAAGCTCTAAGAGCTTGGTATGCAAGATTGGATAAGTATCTTTTGAAGATTGGTTTTTCTAAAGGTAATGTTGACAACAACTTATACTATAAAGTAACTAATGATGACATCTTGGTTATAGAAGTTTTTGTTGATGATATAATCTTTGGAGGAGAAGATGGATTATGTAAAGACTTTTCTATTGAAATGCAACAAGAATTTGAAATGTCTATGATTGGAGAGATAAAATTATTTTTAGGATTGCAGATTTCACAGACTGATAAAGGTATATTCTTGAGTCAATCCAAGTACTTGAAGGAGTTATTAATGAAATTTGGGATGGAAAACTCTAAACCGGTAAGCACACCTGTGACTACAAATGACAAATTATCACTAAGGGATGAATCTACACCTATTAATCCGACTAGGTACAAATCTATGATAGGAGGTTTACTATATTTAACACAAACCAAACCTGATATTATGAATGTAGTATGTATTGTTTCAAGATTTCAGAGTAATCCTAGAGAAAATCATGAATCGGCAGTAAAAAGGATTTCTCGGTACTAACAAGGCACTACAAATCTTGGCTTATGGTATCCTAGAGATGAAAACTTTGAATTATGTGCATACACAGATGGAAATTGGGCAGGAGATGTAGATGATAGAAAAGGCACCACTAGTGGAGCATTTTTTCTTGGCAGCAAATTAATTTCTTGGTTGAGTAAGAAACAAAGTTGTACATCTTTATCAAGAGTTGAATCAAAATATGTTGCAACAACAACTAACTGTACACAGGTATTATGGCTTAAGCAAATGTTAAAGGACATAAAGGTAAAATGCAAGGAACCCATAACTATCTATTGTGATAACACTACAACAATTGATATATCTAAGAATCCAGTATTACATTCTAAAACTAAACATGTTTCTATCAAACTGAATTTTCTGAAAGAGAATGTTGAAGCAAAAGAAGTAAAAATGGTTTATGTGAATACTAAAGAGCAGATTGCAGATATTTTCACTAAACCTCCACCGAAGGAGACCTTTGAATATCTTAGAGATCAACTTGGGGTCATACCCCCACCAGTAGAGACTTCGATAGTTGATGTTTATCATCAACCGACAGAATTAACAGAGAAATATTTTACTCTAGCTTTGATGAGAAAGCTACTTCTCAGGGGGAGTAGTTGGTATACTGAATTGGTTGGTATTTTGTATTTACATCTGGTTTTTTATTGGTTTTGGCATTTGATGTCAAAGGGGGAGAGATATCTATGGAAAAAAACATTATCTTTTAGGGAGAGCTTATTCATTTGGGAGAAATATTAATACTTTGAGATGATAGATTACTCTCTGTATCTATATTTTGATTTTTGGTTATGATCTCTTTTTGGTAGATTGTTGGTTTTTGGTATTTGGCATTTTTGTTTTGGCACTTTGATGGTTTTTCCATCTTGTGTTGCCATCAATGCCAAAGGGGGAGATTGTTGGTATTTTGGTATGGTTTTGTCATTGATGTCAACACCTACTATCACTTATCAACTCTGGCACTTTGAAGAATTGGCAATGTTCACCGGCAAGCAAGTGACTTATGCACAGTCACTGGTATTTGGTACACCAATAGGATATGATGTTCACCGGCACTTGGAATGGCATGAAAAACACTTGGTTATGTCAAAGACATCGTTTGGACACTTTGTCTTAGAGATTTGTTCATTGGCATATTCATGTTTGCATATTTGTTGTTACCAGCAAATAGGTCCAGGTTATACACCGACATGCTTATCTATTCTAGATCAGCATGGCACGCTATGGAGATGTTTTATTATTGTTGTAAATGCATCAAGCTGACATGTTGAATCGGTTATTACATCGGATATTATTTTATTTGTAAATTGATTTTATTGTAATATCCTTTAGAGCCGACCTACAAAAATTGGTCTTAGGTTATGATATAATTATAAGACCTTATTTGTAAGATCAAGTGTGGAATGTGAAGGAAAAAACAATTCAGTATATGCGAGAATAAGTAGAGATTTCCATGCAGAAATCATTTGAAGGTGAAGCAAGGTTTTTGTGAAGACAATCAGAACTACACTGGTACTGAATCCAGCATAGTAAGATGCTATTTTGAGCAGTACATCCTTATTGGATTTGACCATACAATTGTAGTCAGTGTGACTCCTATTTGTGTTTGAGCAATGAGATCTAGGTGCTTGGCCTTTCTGCATGTGTAGACCCCATTTGTATACACATACTATCTGCAGTAGTATCATGTGATTGTGGGTAAGGTTTCCCACCATGGTTTTTCCCCTTACAGGGTTTCCATGTACAAATATTGGTGTTATGTGTTGTGAATGTTATTGTCTTTCTATTTCATGCATTAATCTTTACCAGTACTATAATTAACTGATAAAACTATTTACTAGCATAAAAGTTTAGTTTTATCGGTATTAAGCATTAAAGTTGGTTAAGTTGTTTTGGTTTGAATTTATTTGACAACTAATTCATCCCCCCTCTCAGTTATCCCTGGGACCTAACAACCTTTACCCTTGTCCTTTAGATATACTTTGAATGTTTTCTCCATTTTGGTTCTGCTTCTTTCCTCTTGCTTTTCTTTCTCTACAAAGAATATATCCCATTTATCTACAGACTCATCTGCAATTTCTCTTACCCTTCCAGCCATCGGGCTCACTTGCCAGTGTCCACTAACAAATACTAATCAGTTAGCTTCAGAAATAAGTTCATCTATCTCTTCTTTAGAATTTACCAGATGTACAACTAAGAGTGATTCAACTTTCAACTTTTTGTCCAGTTCCATCACTGATAGCCTTTTGGCTTCCAATCTCATGTAGAGATCATTTGGTATCTCATCAATCACCTCTATCAAAACTTTGTTATAAATGCCCAAGTGCAAAATAATACTTTCTTCAATTGTGCTTTTGTCAAAATCATTTGAAGAAATATACCATTTATTTAAATTAGATAGATTACCTTCCTCTGTAATCTCATTTAATAGATCATTCAGTGTGGGGGTAATCGGTGTCTATTTCCTCTTAGGTGTAAGTTTCTTCTTTGGTTCCCTAACCGCCTGTTGTTTCTTTCTTAGTGTCCTAGTTTTCTTAAGTGAAGGAGAGGGTACCGATGAGGGTTTTCTCTTCCTTTCTACTCTTTTAAACTCAGTAGCCTTCCCACTATCAGTATTGGAGGATGTTACAATTGGTGAAATATGTGCTTCAGGTTGTAGTCCTTCAAGCTCATTGGTTGATATACTACTAATATTCATGATATTTTCTTTGATTTCCTTGACCTTCTTGGAGGCATCTCTGATAAATTTGTCTCTTCTCTTTGTTCTTTTCTGCATAGATACATTACTCTCAATAGTTTTTGCATTACCAAATAATTTCTCAGAAGGCTCTCTTGGTGCATCAAGTAGAGCTTTAGCATAAGTTTCTAGAATAGATAGGTCAACCTTAGAACCTATCTCTGTAACCCAAATAGTTCTAGGTCTTACTGCTTCCATCCAAGTTTCATCTCTCTTAATCACAAAATATATTTTCTTGTCATATTTGTCAATTATGCTCTGTGGTAGTCTCTCTATTGCTCTCATCTTAGATTGGAATATTTTGAAGTAGTTTGTAATTCTTAATACTGTCAATGCCCATACCAGTGAAAGAATCTTGTATCTATCTTCCTACCAAGGCGTCATAACCAAAATCCTTGTGACCTATGTCGGTATCTCTTTGGTAAAGTATAACATTAGGCATACTAGAAGGTTTCCAAAATGGAAAGTACCTTTCTTTTCTCCCTTAATCTTCTTCAAATTGTTAATTAATTCATCCTTAAGCCATTCACACACATCAATCTTAGCATTATTGTTCACCATTTCATATGCACTATGAATACATAGGCTAGAAAATGAATTTAGTCTATTTACATGAGTTGCTTTGTATCCTAGTACCATACTCGCATATCTCACATTTATGTCCTTAACATCATTTACTCTAAGTGACGTGTTATCAAATGTTGCTCTGGTTAAATCCATAAGTCCCATGTTAGGTATCTTCTTTGTTTTATCAGGTCTACTACCGGTTCAAGGTAAACCAGTAACTGCCTTAATTGCTTCCTTGGCTATCTTGCAAACTGACTGTAACCACATGAATTCTCCATGGACTCCGCTCAATACAAGTCTGACAACTTCCTTTGGAAATTTGGGAATGTTTAGAATCTCTATAAAACCTAAGTTTTCCACAATCTTATTGTTGGCATTTTTGTTGTTTATGTTGTGATTGTCATTGATGGACACACACTTGTATTGAGATCCCCTTTATGTGTATGAGCTTGTGCTCAACCAATATTTGTTCCAACCGGTATGTTGTATTCTAGTCTTTAGACTAGTGGTGATTTTATAGAATGTGTTTCCCGGTCTGAAGCGGCATGTCAACCCCAAGTGGTTCGTTGATCCCAAGCAGTACGAGGGAGCAAAGTGGTACAACACATTCTTACTAGTCTTCATTTTTGTCAAACCGGCAACTGGTATTTTGTATGAACCAGTAATACTCTGTGATGAGTTACCAACTGACATTTTGTGATGAGTTGCCAATCCACCGATTGTTTGACGGTGCCAACACATTGATAGTGCTTTTTGTGTCATGTTACTGAGTATGTCTAGATTCATTGAACCTAGGAAATTGTAATGTAATCCTATTGGACCAACATGAAATCAGATTCCTTTAAAAGGACATCATACCTAGGGTTTTAAGTGGTTACTGAAAGGGTTAATGTCAAGCTAGGGTTTAAGGTGGAAGTTGAGTTGTTGTGAGAATGATCTTATCTGAGAAGATCAAGTTGTAACTATGAGAGAGATAGAGAAGACTGAAGTAATGCTGGAATGCATTAACTGTGAGCAATACTAGATCTAACCAAGTAGTTTGTGTTATCTGATAGATCAAACACTTGTTGATTACTCACATCTTTGACAAGTTTGTAGCCCTTGACCGGGTAGGTGTCAAAGCCTTTGTAAAATCCTCTAACAAGGTGGTTCATACATGTGAATCTAAAATCCTCTAACAAGGTAGTCTTTAATCGGACTTATCTCCTAACAGAGATCAAGATTCCTAATAGGATCTATTCTGGTGAAGAACATTGTAAGACCTTAACCGGTCTGGTTTCTATTCTACAGATAGTGACTTGTGAGTTCCATCTCACCGTGATTTTTCCTAGTTGGGTTTCCACGTCAAATATCTTGTGTTATGGTTGTATTGGTTTTGTGGGTGAATGCTTTATTCGCATTTTGGTTTGCATGTGTGGTAACCAGTTTGACTATTAGACTACTTTATCGGTTTATCTTTAGACTGTGTAAGTGTTTTAGTGTAGTGATTTTGGCATACTAATTCACCCCCCCCTCTTAGTATTCATCAAATGGTATCAGAGCCTACCTTTCTATAAGTTTAACCACTTGGAAAGAGATATGGGGGAATACACCATGAGGGAACTTACTCAACGGCTCACTAAGTCTGAGCAAGCCTATGATGATCTTATGGTAAAATATAAGGCATCTCAAGCAAAAAGGAGAGAACATGCAGAAAAACTGATGGAACTATTTGAAAGTAGTTCTAAAGATGAAGCTAACATGGAAGCCATGATTGCTGAAGTAAATAAACTAAATGATTCAAACTCCAATCTGAGAAAGGAGTTGGAAGGACTAACTATTAGGTTTAGTCAAGATCTTGAGAACCAAAGAAAAGCTGAAGATCGGATAAAGGATAGAGATCATGAGATCTCCAAGTTGAAACAAGAGATTAGTGCACTAACTGCTTGCCTTCATGAGAGCAGAATGGAAAAAGAAGACATGCAAAGAGAACTGAACATAGCCATCTCAGAAAATGCAAGTCTAATGGAGACAAACACTGCTATTTTCAAAGAACTCTTTGAGTCAAAGGAAATACTTGCTAAGTTTGGCAAAAGTACTGTCAAGCTAAAGAAAAAGCTTGAGTCATCTAGACCCGCAAAGAATACCAATGGTCTTGGTTTCTCTGGACATGAGGAAGGAGAATCCTCAGGAACAAATGTTGAAGCATCAAAGAAGCAACTGGCACTCAAAGGAAAAGGTAAGAAAAAATTCAAACCTATTTTCTTTAACTATCTTAAAGAAGGACACACTGCCAATGTATGTAGGAGAAAAGCCTACAATAATTTTCCTTATTTTATCAACAATGTAACTAGATCCAATAAGTTCAATGGTCATTGTTATACATGCAACAAGTTTGGGCATAGAGCATTTGAATGCAAGTCTGTGATGGATAACACTGGAAGATATCCTCAGAGGACCCAAGGAACTAGTCCTGAACCTTTTGTGAACCAGAATCACAACCGGTTTAATGTCTTCAATCATCAGTCAAGAAGCAGTGGTCATCAAGCGGCAACCAGATGGAGAGAAAGTTGTATGATCTGTCATGGTCATGGTCACACTACTACAACATGCAGAAGGAAGAATGGAAACATGTACAATGGACCTTGGAGAGCACCTGGACTTGTTTGCTATCACTGCAGCAAACCGGGTCACATTGCAAGATTCTGCAGAAGCAGAAAAAGTATATCTGATGATATACCGGTCACTCAGGAAGGAGAAATCAATGTTGAAAAAGTTCAAGGGGACATGAAGAAAACATGGAGGAAGAAACCAACAATGTCAGAAGAGGAACTGGTTTCTGCACCCAGTGTGGAAATATCAGAACCTTCAAACTAAGCCTTAAAGGCTTAGGGGGAGCAAATGGCAAAATGCTTTTGAACCCCCAATTGACACCGGTAAAAGACCTTAACTAGTATGCGATACCTATTGCTTGGCAAAAGACCAAAAATGGTAAAAAGGCAAATTAGGGTTTACGCCCTAATAGAGGAGAATTAATGACGGTAGGTGAGAGACATGTATAAATGCATTTGTCAAATCATTTCTCACTATCTATTTTCGAGCAAAGAAAATTTTTCAAGTGCAGAGCAAAGAAAAGGCGATTTGAGCTTAGATTTCAAGAAATTGAATAACCTTGAAAGAGATTCAAATCCAGTTTGCAAGCGGTAGTGGAGAACACAAAGTGGTGATTTGGCATCCGACGGAGAGTGGAGTGAAGTAGAATCAGGAAGCCCTAAATTGATGTTTGAAAGGTATTTTTCATGTTCTTGAAATACTCTACAATGGCTTCTGCATCTCATACCAGTTTGAGTACATCAATTGAGTCAAAAAGTTTTATTCAGAGGAAGTCTAAATATAATGCTTTGTCACAAGTTCCGGCTGGAGTCATAGTTGAAGAAGGAATTTTTTATTATATTGATTGCAAAATAGAAGACCTAGGGTCTTTATCCATTCACACTCAGTTAGGTCTATTTTGTAGCAAGGACAAAAAGATCAAACCGGAATTTAGTATCTTAGAGAAGAAGAAATTCAATAACGCAGTATATTTTTTGGAAGATTTCACGGAGGATCACATCAGAATTATTTTGAGCAGAGTCCACGGTGACAAGATGTACCTAGAGAGGATGCATGACATTACACCTTAGTCACTGGCTTTTATAACACAAGGGAAGTGCTAGCCCTGAGAAAAGTGAGCAAAACCAAAATAGCCAAGCTCACTGGTTCAACCAGTGATTCAAGGGGTATGGCAGTCAATCCTATCAAGGATGATCTGGTGAAATATGCCTGCATGGTGATAGGATACAGAATGTTTTCAGCTAGTAGGATTAATTTTGTATCTGCTGCAGTGGTAAAGACCGCTTACCAGATGATAAAAGAGGATGCATCTTTTGACTTATGCACCGGCATGCAGAGGCAACTCTTGTTGAATCTTAAGGCAATCAAATAGGATAATTCACTAAGGTTTAAGTTTGAACAACTACTGGTAGGGTTGTTCTTTTATTTCCAAGGCTACTTTCCTGGTGTAGGAGATGTCCAGTGGTCCCCTGACCAACCGGTAACCAAGCAGATAAAGGAAAGTGTACAAGCCATTGGAACCAGCTACCCTAAAGTACTAAACAAATATTTTGATGAGTTCAGAAGAAAGATGAGTCAAAGGGTAAGAATCTCAGGTGACATAGTGAAGAAATACAAAGATGACATCTATTTCACTATTTAGGTGGACAAATGTTTAATGGAGGTTGTTGAGCCTAGAATGGAGGAAGTAGAGCCAATGGGCTATGAAGTTATGTTTGACATGCTGGAAGGGTATGCCTCAACCCTTATTGCCTCGCCTCTTGATCCAAAGGCTAAGAGGACCGGAACCTACTTGGAGAGGATTGCACCAGTTGAAGAACCATCAGTGAAGAAAGGAAAAGAACCGACAGCTAAGAAAGCCAAGGCAGTGCCTGCAACATCGGCACTGGCTACCACTACAACTCCAAGAGTGACCAAGTGGTCACCGGCAAAGAAGAAACTGGAGGTAACACCGACAAAAGTCTTCAAAAGAAAAAGGAAGACTAAGACAAATGAACCAGACTCCGAAGAAACTGAGTTTGATGAAAAGCCAAAGAAGGCAAGACAGACAAAGAAGGTGAAGAAGAATGAACTGGCAGCATCCACACCGGTAAATATTGATATCTCCTCATACAAACTATTGACACATTGTCAAAGAACAATAAAGAATAGTAGGAGAAAATTACTTCATGATTTAGTAGATTATTATGATGATTTTAATAGTGAGGAGAAAGATGAAGTACTACAGGAAATCATTCTTTATTTGTGTAAAAATGACCGGTCACCATCAAAGATTAAATCTCAGACACCGGATTCATTATTTAAAGCATTAGATAATAAATGGCGCATTGCCATTGAAAAGGAACAGGAGATTAGGGAGAAAGTCTTTGCACAGTACTTCCCCAAACTCTCAAATTCAGAATTATTTGATGCCCTGGATCAAAATAAAGGTCTCTTCTTCACAAGGAGAAGAAGACTCTGGTTGTTGGAGGGGAGAATTGATGATGTTGAAAAAGATACTCATCAGCATATGGCTCATGCTATTATCTCTCACAAAGCACAAATGGCCAACCTCCAAGCAGAAAAGGAACTGGTTATTTCCAAACCGGATGAGGTCTTTGATGAGGAAGGAAACCTGGTGGAAGAACCAATCGACACTATGGATGTCGATGCCCTGGATGTAGAAGATGTCACTCAGGACATACCTTTTGAGGGAACTGAACAGGGGCAACAAGCCAATTAGGGTGGTGAACAAGCTGAGGACACACAACAAGCGGCAAAGGAAGAGGAAGAGAAAAAGAAGAGGGATGAAGATGAGAAAAAGAAGAAAGAGGAAGAGAAGAGAAATGAAAAGATGAAGAAAAGAAGAAGCAAGAAGATGATAAGAAAAAGAAAGAAGAAGAGGATAAGGAAGAAAAGAGAAAGAAGGAAGAAGAAGAGAAGAAAAAGAAGGAGGAAGAAGAGAAGAAGAAGAAGGAAGCGGCAGAGAAGAAGAAGAAGGAAGCAGAAGAGAAGAAGAAGAAGGAAGAGGAAGAACAAAAGAAGAAGGAAGAGGAAGCAAAGAAGAAAGCAGAAGCAGAAAGAAGAGGAAGACAAGAAGAGGATGGAAGAGGAAGAGAAGAAAAAGAGAGAAGAGAAAGAGAAAGAAGAGAAGGAAAGGAAAAAGAAGGAAGAAGCAGACAAGACAACTGAAGCAATGAAGAGCACACAGATGGAGACTCCTAAGGCAACCGGAAGCCAAGCCAAATTGGCTGCTATCTCGAGTCCTATTGATCTCCAATCTGCAAGTGAGTCTGAGCTTATGCAAAGCATCAAGGTTGCCCAAGAGCGCCTTGAAGTCATTTGTAGGAAAAGGGAACAAGATATTATTCAAGCAGCTGTAGACACACTTACCAGTTTAATCCCCGGTACTAATCTTCCTGACACTGAATCATCACTAGCATAGCTCAAACTTCTATGTACTATAGTGGATGACTAGGTGCAGAGTCTAGAAGAATTAGTAGAGGCCAATGTAAAGAAAGAGCACCAAAAGGCTCTTAATGTTGCTCTAGTGAAAAAGATGAATGAGCTTAGGACTGAACTGCTGAAAGATCAAAAGGACATAAGAAATGCCTTGGATGAGGGAAACTTGCTACTCAGCAAAATCTGTCAACCTCATCTGTTCTGTGATGATGTGTTAGCCAAGAAGCAAAAGCTTCAAATGGACTTACAGTCCTACTTGGGCACATTTAAGACACCTTATGATTCCTTTGCAGCATATGGGAAAACCAGTCATCGGTTCCAGATCTAGTCAGCCAAGATGGAGAAAGAGATCAGCACATGGTCTAGGGATTTGCAGGAGCTTCAAATGGTATTACTTCCATGACTGCAAATTCTTTAGAAGTGTTATTTGAACCTGGATGCCCTGACAGTCACACAGGAACTGAGCATAGTAGATGCCATGGAGGAACAGGTATCCCAAATGCAAACAGAGAAGGAAGTGGCAACCTCCCTACTTGAGTCCTGATCTCTATCCATGAAAAAATTTTTGCAGGACTATAAATCGGTTTTTGACAAGTATTATTCATTATTGTCATAAACTTTATATATATATATATGAAAATAGGGTTTTTTCAGCGGTACTTTGTCATTGTTGGCAAAGGGGGAGAAGTATATCTAGTTTTTGGTTTTAAAATTTTGATCTTTTGACACAGGGGGAGAAGTATCTGGTTTTGAAATTTTGATATATGCTGTGATATATGCTATATGCTCTGATGATTATGCTTTGTATGCAAAATTGCTATACACTGTGTTGATTAAGGGATAGTGTATATGCTTAGGGGGAGCAATTTTGTTAATTGTTAATGGCAAGTTTTTGTTGTAAAACACTTAGATGTCAAGTTGTAAAACACTTAGATGTCAAAATTTTTATTTTCCTAAGTGTTGTTATCAATGCCAAAGGGGGAGATTGTTGGCATTTTTGTTGTTTATGTTGTGATTGTCATTGATGGACACACACTTGTATTGAGATCCCCTTTATGTGTATGAGCTTGTGCTCAACTAATATTTGTTCCAACCAGTATGTTGTATTCTATTCTTTAGACTAGTGGTGATTTTGCAAAATGTGTTTCCCGGTCTGAAGCGACATGTTGACCCCAAGTGGTTCATTGATCCCAAGCAGCACGAGGGAGCAAAGCGGCACAACACATTCTTACCAGTCTTCATTTTTGTCAAACCGGCAACCGGTATTTTGTATGAACAGGTAATACTCTATGATGAGTTACCAACCGACATTTTGTGATGAGTTACCAATCCACCGATTGTTTGATGGTGCCAACACATTGACAGTGTTTTTTGTGTCATGTTACTGAGTATGTCTAGATTCATTGAACCTAGGAAATTGTAATGTAATCCTATTGGACTGACATGAAATCAGATTCCTTTAAAAGGACATCATGTCTAGGGTTTTAAGTGGTTGTTGAAAGGGTTAATGTCGAGCTAGGGTTTAAGGTGGAAGTTGATTTGTTGTGAGAACGATCTTATCTGAGAAGATCAAGTTGTAACTGTGAGAGAGATAGAGAAGACTAAAGTAATGTTGGAATGCATTAACTGTGAGCAATACTGGATCTAACCAAGCAGTTTGTACTATCTGATAGATCAAACACTTGTTGATTACTCACATCTTTGATAAGTCTATAGCCCTTAATCGGGTAGGCCTCAAAGCCTTTGTAAAATCCTCTAACAAGGTTGTTCACACATGTGAATCTAAAATCCTCTAACAAGGTAGTCTTTAATCAGACTTATCTCCTAATAGAGATCGAGATTCCTAACAGGATCTATTCTGGTGAAGAACATTGTAAGACCTTAACTGGTCTGGTTTCTATTCTACAGATAGTGACTTGTGAGTTCCATCTCACCGTGGTTTTTCCCAGTTGGGTTTCCACGTCAAATATCTTGTGTTATGATTGTATTGGTTTTGTGGGTGAATGCTTTATTCGCATTTTGGTTTGCATGTGTGGTAACTGGTTTGACTGTTAGACTGCTTTACCGGTTTATCTTTAGACTGTGTAAGTGTTTAGTGCAATGATTTTTGGCATACTAATTCACCCCCCCCTCTTAGTATTCATCACTTATGTTCGGGTTTGATCACACCATTTTCATTAGTAATGACCTCATTGAATATCTTCTTTAGATCCTAAATCCCTAGGTTTTCTATGTTGCAATGTATGTAAATTCTAGGGTATTCTGCAAATGCTACACCCTTAGGAATTTTCAAAAAAGCTCCAATAGAATCATCTTGTTTTGCAATCTGAGGGATAATCTTGAATATAGGTCTGGGGCATTTGATGTTTTCCACAATGGTAGGGTTCAAAATAAACTCAGGAACAGAAGATGAGGAAGCCATTTCAAAGAAAAATACCTCTAAATGGAAAATTTGAATGCCTAAAAGTCACTTCGCAGCTTCACCTTAGAATGTCCTTGCTTAGTTTTGCGCTCTCTGATCATTTGAATTCTCGATGAGTTCAAAATGAGGGTTTCCCAATGCTTTATAGCCAAAAAGGTTCTTTAAAACTACATTAAATTCTCGTTGGTTAAGTGAAAACTTAACACATCCATCAATAAAGAAGAAATGTATCTTCTCACCATCAACTAAGGGTATAATGCATGATCTTCAACTTGCTGCAATACCCCCTAAGGTTTATTCCTCAGTTAGATGAAGATTCTCTTGCCGGTGGAGGGTTACTCTATTCTACCAGTGTAGAGATAGTTTCATCATTTTTCTGATCACTCTTCTTAAACCATTGTTTTTAAAATTCTTTCTTTACTTCATCTATCTTTTCTTTGCCCTTCAAACTAGATCCTTTGTTGTTCGTTGGTGCATTCTTGCTTCTACAAAATTTTGGAATATGTCCAATCTTTTTGCATGCATAACAAGTTACATTATTCCTCTAAATAGCCTTTCCATATCCTTGACCGGTTTGTGATCTGCATTGATTAGATAAATACCCAAATCTTCCACAAACATAACATTTCACATTCATTCTACAATTTTCTGAATTATGACCAACTTTGTTGCATTTGGAACATTGACTGGAGGGTGGGTTAATATTCTGATCATTTCTAAATGTACACTGATTTGTTTTGTAACCATTAAAACATTTCCCATTCAATTTATAAGCATTAGGTTGTCTTACCAGTTTGTACTGATCTTGATTGTTTGCAGTACCAGAACTTTCTCCATGTTCAAATCCAAGTCCATTTGTATCTCCATCAGGTTTCTATCTTTTAAGCATGTCATCAAGTTCTTCTGAACTTTTCTTGAATTTGTATTTGTGTTTATTTGCAGTAGCCAACTCATTTTCCAGAATTCCAACTTGTCTCACAAGATCATCTTTATCATGTTGCATGTGAATCAGATCTATCTTAAGCATATCATTTTCATGACCAAGTCTGAGATTTTCATTTCCAACATCATTAAGTCTCCTAGTCAAGTCTTCTTCATTCTTCTTCCTATCTTCAATATCCTTACATAACCTCATAGTCATATCTTGCATTTCATTCTTCATATTACTGTTTTCTTGTCTCAACTTATTTGCAATGTCTCTAAGAGTTTCCTATTCATCATCATCATTTTGCATCTTCTCATGAAGTTCCTTTCTCTTATTTTGTGCTATAACAAAGTTCTCTTGAAGTCCTTTAATAAATTCCTTAGCAGTCCTCAGATCATCTTCAAGTTTGATATTCTTCAATTTTTCTACATCAAAATCTTCAAGAGCTCCTTCCAACTATTTTCTCAAGTTCTCCATCTATACCGGTGTCTGAATCTTCCTCAAGTTGTTAGGATTTTGAAAATAGAGGACCAGGCTCTGATACCAATTGTTAGATTCAATGATAGTCCCTAGGAAACTGAGAGGGGGGGTGAATCAGTGTCTAACCGGTTACCAAAATATTTAAACTTATTTATAATTTTGCAACCCAAAACAGTGTACCGGTAAATAAGAATTAATGCAGTAATCAGAAATAATAGAGACATCATAGAAACACACCATAACACAAGATATTTAATGAGGAACTTGGTTTGGGAAAAACATCGGTGGGATTTGTGACCCACAATATTTACTCACTGGCCAATGAATAAATACTACTTACAATAGGGGCCTGCACATGCAGGGAGGCCAACAGCCTAGAGCTCACTGCTCAATAAAGAGTCACACTAACTAAAAAAGTGGATTATCAAATCCAATAGAATGTACTACTCAAAATAGCATCTCTAATGCCAGGTTTAGTACTAGTTTAAGCTCAATCAATAACCAAAACCTTCACTGTCAACTATATCACCTTATACAATAAAATTATCTCATCACACACACCAAAATGACTTATAAGATCTCATACATATATGAGTCTTTTACAATATACCATATCGGCCTACAAAAGATAATTACATTTCAAAACAATTCATATAAACAAAATTTTATCCCATGTCAATTGTGGTGGCGGTATGCTTTTGTTGCCGATGTAATTTGAATGTCGGTGAAGTGCCTATCGGTGCCGGTGTCTGCTGGTGTATGAATTTTATGATGTTGGGCATGTAGAAACCAATTGCTAGTGAATTGCCAATTGGTTGCGAGATGGTTGCCATCAATGACAACATCAACTATTCTCATAAGAGTGTAGAATGCCAACAGCCATAGACGTAGACACATGGAGGTAGTTGAAGGTTGATGGCATGGTGTCATCAAGGTTTTTATCGGTAAGCATATCCACCGGTAATGTTGACAAAGTGTAGATGTAAAAGGCTCCCATCTGATGAAGGTGGTCATGAGGTAGGTTGGCATATGTGCTAACTAGTTTTGGTGCTCCACTAGAAGAGAAGCAAAGTGCAAGGTTGAAGGCAAATTGGTTAGGGTATAACCGGCAGGGTCTGTGAACCAGTAAATGAACCCAATTGTGTGGTTGGTCAGTGATCTTATCTGGACTGACATAGAAGACATATCAAAGCTGGATGCTGAAAAAGGGGAAATGTGGAGGTGAAGTGGCAGGCATGCATAGGTCTGTGTGATGTGTTGGTGAGGTCATTAGCAACTGTGTGTGTGAAAAAATGGTCTATAAGCTGCAAGCACAACATTTCAATTAAGTCATTATATGCATGTTTAATAATTAATAATCAATAAGTAATAAACCATAACAAAGCGACTAATTGCCTTCTAAAAGATGCGAGTATAAGATTGCTCTCAAATTGTTATAAGCAATCCCAGTGACTAGACTACACCAAGACGAAGGATTTAATCTATATGATATTAACTATATGGATGCAAGATGGATGAATAATTCAAGCAAATAATCAATTCAAGCAATAATGGATTCAAGCAATGATGAGTGAGTAAAATGGATGCAAATAATCTAAAAATGAACAATAATCTTCAATGACTCCAGAGTGAAATTAGTGTGATAATAATCTCCAAGCGCGTTCTCAAAAATATCTAGGGTAAATCAGAATGAGAGCTGAAGATTGAATTTATAGAGAATCACAAAAGAAAAGCTCAATTTAGGATTAATTGAAAATAATTGAGAAATCGGGTTTAGTTAACCTTGAGATAGATTCCAATTATAGTTTAATTGAAATGCATTCAAATTAGAAGTCCAAGTTGCATTGGAAATAATAATAAATAAATTCCATGCATTTGTGATAAAAATAGATAATTATTTTATTTATTCAAGAAAAGAGTCTTTTCAATGCAACCGAACTTCTTTTTCTGAAAAGCTGAGTTCCAATTTTAGAGAATAATTCAATAATTCAATTTAATTGATTTTCTAATTTCAAGTTCTAAATTTAGAAAAAGAAATAATATCTCAAGTTTGATTTCTCTCTCAATTCAATTATTTTATTTTAATTTAAATTCAACTCTTGTTTTGTAATTAATTCCTCTTTTGTAATAAATTAATTCCTTTTTCATGATTAAATGGCAAATTTATTAATTAATTAAATTGTAACATAGGAAATAGGAAATCATCACAAGCAAATCAAAATACTAATCTAGCTCAATCATGAAAGATCAAATGCAATGATCAATCCTAAACACACTCAATAGAGACATGAAAAGCAAAACATTCAAAACTAAAAACTAAGCAAACCAGATGCAGATTTGAATGTCTCCTTCATGCGGCTCCATTGTCCTTCTTTCTTCTCCAAATAGCCTTTGTTTGTGGATCTCACCTTCAAGTGCATAAACCTAATGTGAAAGCAAGATTGACATTGGCACAAGAGTACTCAAAGCGTGATTGATTTGACAAAGTAATTCAAGCAAGTGATTATTCGATGATGTGATTCTTAGATAATGTGATTAGTCTTGATTGAAGAAATTCATCCAATTTATAGATAAATTGGAGAAAAGACAAGATTAGCATGAAATTGATATTAGAGGCAATTGATTTCAAAAATGGCACAATTGAGTGGAAAGAAGAAGGTTATGACACCTTCTATGTCATGAATTATGACATATTGCCAATGCAAAGGTTAGAAGACTAGAGGCTTATGACATCTTGCTATGTCAAAAGTATGACGCATGAGAAATTCATGCTTCCACTGAAGCACAAAAATAGGGAGAACCTAGAGAGAAATTAATTAGGTGGAAATTAGGAATTTAGTGAAAATTAGAAATGATGAAATTAGTGAATTAATTAATAATTTCTCATTTATTAATTAATTCACAAAGAGGGAATTTAGAAATTGATGAAACATTAGGAAATTAGGTAAATCAATTAATAATTTGTCATTTATTAATTAATTCACAAAAAGAGGAATAATTAGTTAGCCAATTAAATTAAACATTTAATTGTGACACGAAGACATAGGATAAATAAATAAATTATTTAACCTAGAGGAAGAAAATGGAGAGAAAATGACAAACAAGGTTAAATGACTAAATCATAAAACCCTAGAAGATAAATTAGAAATGCAAGGATGACAATTAGGTCTTGATATAAAATTGATTTGATGCTGATTCGATCATGATTTTGAATTGACAAAAGACCAATGTGATAAATGATTTGATTGATAAATGCACCAATTTACAAGGAATAATGACAAATTGATTCAAATTAACACGATTGAGAAGGACTACGATCGATGACAAATTGATCGCAAAATGACAAGATTGAAAATGATAATGCAAAACGATAATATTGAAAATGATAACGATCGATGACAAATCGATCGCAAAATGACAAGAAATATTGATAAGAGGACAATGATCGATGACAAATCGATTGCAAGATTGACAAGAGGACAAAACCCTAATTAGGATTGACGATGTCCAAAATGATGACAAATTAGCACGCACATTGATGCGATAGGATAAGATTGACCAAAATCATGACTGAAGATTGTTGTTGACAAGACCAATTTTGAAAGCGAGATAAATGAAGAATGCAGAAGAATGACTCAATGCTTACAAATGATAAAAACCAAGTGCGTGACATAGGAGAAATGTTAATGCGACGCAAAAACCCTAAAATAAGGCAATGCGCAAATGTTAAAGTATGATTCCACAAGCATTGACCATTTTTAGGTGTCTATATTTTGCCCCTCTTTGAGACAATGCGATTTTAAGCATTGTTTCAAAGAACAATAATGAAAATGCCCCAGATAATGACAATGACATATGCATGCCCCCTCGATAAATTGGCCAGAAACATGTAGAGAAGAGGCCAATTGATCGATAAAAATGATAGAAAATGATAGGAGCAAACAGACTGACAATCGGAGACCGAATGCACGAAGGACAAGCAATCAAAGATGCAAAAGATTGCAACCAACATAAGATGGATAGGATGTATGTCCATCTATCCACTGACAAAGATCTATAAATGAGGCAAAGAGAATGAAATTTGCTCATTTGCACTAGTCCAAGAAGAGGATTTATTGCTCTGGAAAAGGACACTTGCAAAGAGATGGCGAACATTCCAAGGGCAGATCACCTCAGAGAATGTGTACACACATTCAGATGACCGGACAACATGGGAGCAGCAGTATGTATCTCAAAAACCCATGTTTTCAATTTTATGAATTTGATTTGCTTGCGGGACATTGCGGGGCCCACAGGGGATGCAGAAAGGGACTCCTGTGCTTGTGTAGGGCGAATCCTGTGCTTGTGTAGGGTCTTCTACGCTTGTGTAGGGAGACACAGGTGCAGGACATGTGACACAGGCATAGGACTCATCACACAGGCACAATTGTGCATTGGCAACTTAATTTTGGTCCAAAACGGCATGCGAATGATCCAAAAAGGGGGGATAAGGGTAAGATAGGTCAAAATAGATAAAGAACACCCTGATTTGGCCATGAAACAAGGAAATGCAACCCGTAGGAGCAAACCCTAATACTGACAAAATATGCCTCAATTGTGATGCAGAGTCGTCAGTATCCATTGATCACGCGAGAGAACCGACCAAATTGCTTCATGTTACGACATAGACTCAGGAGCACAGACAGAGATACATTAGCAGGACTTGGGATATACTATGTCACATTCATGCCTAAGATTAAGGAAAACACCGGATTGCTTACCGCATTGGTAGAGCGATGGCATTTGGAGACTTCCTCATTCCATCTGGCGACTGGAGAGGCGATGGTGACACTGGAGGATGTATGGCATATCCTCCGAATCCCAATTCATGGAGAGATGGTAGAGTATAACCCAGTGACAGAGAGAGATGCATTGTGCAGATTATTTGAGTGCGACACAGATGATCTGGATATCGTAGAGAGGGAGATTGGCTGGGAGACCATGGCATCAGAGTACAATCAACGATATGTGGTGATAGCAGTGGTGATAGCATGTCTACTAGCAGGAGACAGACGAGGACATGGATTCCCTATTGGATGGGGAAGAGTGCTAGAGTGGATGGCGATAGACGGTATGGTATACGCATGGGGACCATGTGTACTGGCTATGCTATATTTTTAGTTGCATCAGATAGCATATCAGGGAGTTCAGACTTTGAGCTATGGAGTCACATTGCTACAGGCATGGGCATTTGAGCACATAACCATATGTCAACCGATTACAGAGAGACAAGTAGTACCACATCGACCATATGTGTATTTCTATGGGGAAGAACTCAGATAGGGTCCTTTTGGATACATATTATATTGGCAACATGAGCTAGACAGACTGAGAGAGTTCACATGGAGACCATATCGTGATTGCCCTGGATGGTCAGATGATAGTGATGAGCTACCATATTGTAGATAGGAGAGATACCTGATTGGGTGACTAGTGAATCGCCAGAGAGTGATTGAGTTGTACCTACCAGAGAGAGTCAGACGACAGTTTGGAGAGAGGCAAGATGTACCTAGGAGGACTACACACTTTGCCCGATCTCATAGAGAGACGAGTCAGTGGGGGAGTATGATTCAGCCACACATAGCATATACAGACTTCTCATAGCTACAATAGAGATCGTGGGATTGGAGATCAGATGTGGCAGATGCTAGGATGATAGAGGAGTATGAGAGATGGTTTGCACAACTACGGCCAGTGCCATTGACAGATCCGGATATTCCAGTACCTAGGCGACAGGAGGACTTCCCACTCGCTGGAGAGGAGGAGGGAGATGATGAGGACGAGGAGGATGAGGATGAGGGGGATGACAAGGATAGAGATGAGGAGGGGGATGACAAGGATGGAGATGAGGATGGGGATGACAAGCAGGAGGCATTGCAGGATATACCCATAGAGCCAGAAATAGCTAGGATAGAGGAGATGGAGATGTGCAGGGCTACCATAGTGAGTCAGTAGGATCACATTGTGACTTTAGAGAGAGAGCATGAGTAGTTCAGAGTGGAGATAGCCAGACTCATAGCGGCTTGAGATACAGTGATAGCTCAGGCACAGCAAGAAGAATAGAGAGTCACTGAGTATATTGGGTCGATTCGGGATGCCAGTGCACGGGAGATGGCACAGATGCTAGTAGAGACTGGAGAGGAGATATGCCATTGGAGGACACTATATGAGAGTGCAGTTCCACCAAAGCAGAGAGCACCTTCATATCGGGCACGATCGAGGACAGAGAGCAGGGCACGCTCTCGGAGGTCATTGAGCAGCATGGGGGTGAGTGGACCTATGAGACCACCACAGCCAGGACTAGGAGGGACATCATCCACGAGACATGGCAGGTATGAGGAGGATAGAGGGAGCACCCAGTGACAAAGGCACGTACTCCATATGAAGGACAGTGGACATTATGTAGTTTGACATTTTTGTAGTCAGCCTGCGAGCCATACTTAGGACAGACAGTCCAATTTTGTACTCCGATATTATGATGATATATGATATGCATCGATATGATGAGATGTAATGTGCTATGACTAATGTTATTTTCTACGTATGGATGACTCATGCACTATTTATGTACCATTGTGGAACATGTATGGATATATATTTTTATGTGTTTTTGATGCAGTTATAATATGAAATGGATAAAATGCTTGATGTGATGTGTGATGTAATGCAAATGTAGTAACCAATGAATGCAGGATGCAGCATATGTGTTTGGGGAAATCAGAGCACTAGACCGAACTGTCTATCTGAACTAATGGAAGAAATGTTAGTAAGAAGAAAAATGAGATGGAAGACAGTTAGAGATGAAGAAAAACTTGCTTTCAGTAATGCACTTTGTAGGTGAGAACCTTTATTTTAATGTAGCAAAATGGATGCGTAGCATCATGGCATTGAAGGCCAGAGCTGAAATGCAACCCTTTTTGCAAAAGACAAACACATCACAGACAAACAATAATCACAACCAAAAAGGAAAAGGACCATGAACCATCCCGGTCACTCTAAATCACTCAGTGACATCATCGAGCAACATAGGAACATGATCGAAGTCAAAGATAAATCAATAAAAAGATAAGATGCACAAATTCCAACAAATCAAACAAACATCTTGATCTTCATTGTTAAAAGTTGAAAGGGCTGATAGGACAATCATGCTATCTGATTTTAGGGAATGTGGTACCCCGTCTAAGATAGGACACAGTCTGGTTTCAAGTGTACCACACCCTGTATAAGACCCATGATATTAGTGATAAGGACAAATAAATTTGTGGTTGATTGATATGACAAGTGCGATCAGTTTGAATGTCTGGTTTGAGTGAAAAAGTTTATCTATTAAGGCATGATTTCATTAAAGCGTAGCGTTGGATTGCATGTCGTTGGATGTATACTCAATGAGCTGTCTACGCACAGAAGGGTTATTTATTGCAAAATGCTTTTTGAGTTTTTACAATTTTTTTGTGTTCATTTTTTTCAGGACTTTATTTGATTTTTTTTGGATTATTTCAGAACATTATTCGATTTTTTTTTGAATTATTTCAGGACATTTTTCAATGTTTTTTTGAGATTCTTTCAGGACATTTTTCAATTTTTTTGTTGAATTATTTCAGGACATTTTTCAATTTTTAAGATATTTTTTCAAGACATTTTTCAAATTTTTTGAATTATTTCAGGACATTATTCAATTTTTTTGGATTTTGCCCCCAATGTCTAGCAAGGCAAGGAATATGACAGGTGAATAAATAGGCTTTTTGAAATGATAGTGGATAGAGGGAAGACAAAGGCCTTTTAGTATGGAGACAATACAGATGCAATTTTCAAGGGCTATGGCGTGATGGGACAAGAGACTGGATATGACAATGTAAAGCAGGAACATGGCATGAGGGACATGTCAAGAGATGTTTGAAACCATGTTTAAATTTTGTGTCCTTATGTCAGATCAAGGTCAAGGAATGAAAAAGAGTGTATGGATAGTGATAAGATATGGATAGGATAAGCAAGACCAAGAATGGATAAGGGACATGGACTGAAGGTTGGGGTAGGCTAAAGGATAATGGCATAAAGTTGCAATAAGACAGGGAATATGGATGAAAAGTTATAATAAGCAAATGGATAAATGACCAAAAGCTATGATGGACTAAAAGCTACAAACAATATGCATGATGCTCATGAAGACCGTCAGCCTTGTCAAAATCAAAGGTGGAAAGGGAAACTGGACATGAGGGACAATAGGATATGAAGGGTAATGACATGGTATGATAGGATAATGAAGGGAAATAAGATATGAAGGAGGAAACCTACCCCCAAGTGTGGGGTGCAAGAAGTTCATAGATTACGCATGACGCTTGTTTGCCAGGTTTTCATCACGGTACTTGCCCAAGGCACCTGTTTGCCAGGTTTTCACCAGTGGACGAATTATTTTTCTTTACTTTTTTTTCTTTTGTCTTTTTTTTTTTGAGTTTTTCAATAGAAGATGGACACATGATAGGGGATGGAAGAAGGACTCAAGCGTCTTTTTTTTGGATAGTAGCCTTGAAAAAAAAATGGACCATGACCTTTAAAAGTATACTCAAAGACATTGGTAGGATAAGGACATGGAAAAATAAGATGAAACTAAGGCGAGGATTTATGCAAAGGATTGGATCAAAGGGATTGAAGGATGGAAAATGTGCATTGGATAATGGATAGGGTATTGGAAGAATTGGGCTTCAATGGATAGAAATGTTGGCAAGATTGACATTGGCACACACCTTGAGGGGTGATGGACTGATGGAGGAAAAATGTATTTTGGATATTGAGATTTTGATGAAGGAAAGGCTATGGATTTTGGGACATAAGGGCCCAAAACAGATGAAGAAGGTGGTGAAGGAACAAATTTGAGAGGTTTGGATGGAGGAATATCAATTTTGGATGCCAAGTTGGATTTTTCTTTAGGCTTTTGTGCTTCAAGGAGCCGCTTAGGGATCCACATGGTTTTTAATTTTTCATGCTTTTGTGGTTCCTTGGAGTGAATTGCTTGCATAAGGGGTTTAGGAACCCATATATATATTAACTTTTGTTTTTGAGCAATGGTCCTTTGTGGCCTTTTGGATATATTTTTTTCTTTATAGATCATATTGTTCTTTGTTTTGACATGTCGATTATATTGGACATGTTGATCCTTGAATACATGTGGATTGCTAGACTTATGACTTTTATACTTGACATCCAAATTGCTTGGAGGGGGAAAGGAATGCATGGATGAATATGAATGAAATGGACTTATTTTGGATGGATGAAATTTACTCAAGGATGTGTGCCTTTGCTAACCTTGCATAGAGGATGAAGGGATATAAGGACCTAAGATGGATGGAAAGTATGATGGGAAAGGTGTACGTTTTGATTTTGATGGAGGGATACCAATGTCTTGAGAGTGAGTTGTGTAGACATGACCCTTAAGATCTTCTTTGATATGGAGGGATTCTTTCTTATGAAGGTCTACTCCTTTGCCTTTATGAATATCTTGACTTGTAGGATACTCTTTTCTTTGGGAAGAAGACACGAGTCCATTATGAGGTGGATATGATATGAGAGAAATAATGAGATCTTGAAGTGGATCGGATTGCACCAAAGTGGAAGAACCCATTATGCATGTCGAGGGTTCATGAACATCTTGCACTGACATGATAGAATCATGAGGGGGATTAGGATCGTGAGGGGGACTAGGATTGTTAGTGGACATGGTTCAATGAGAGGCTCTTCAAGAGATGGAATGGGAGAAATAATGGGATCATCAAAAGAAATACGATCTTGGAGTGTATATGGATCATTAAGACAAGGAGATGGAGGAACAAGTGGATCTTGTGGAGGATCTGAAGGAATAATTTGATCTTGACAAGGAGGAAGATCATTGGAATCCTCTTTAAAGGTGCTTTGCTCTTGACTTTTAATGGGATCATCGGAAAGGATGGAAGGAATATCTGGAATGTCAATGGGATTTGAAAGGACATTTTTTTCATGAAATGGAAGGGGATCATTTGGGATTGGATGGACTGGGATATCTTGATCTTGCTCAGGGAATGGAGTGTCAATAGGATTTGAAAGGACATTGTGTTCTTGGATAGAATTGGCAGGAATAAGTGAATCATTGTGAGTGTCTGGGGAAATGGGCTCCTAGTCAACAATTGGATGGGATGATAAGGTTTCATGATCTTGATCTTGATTTTCTTTAGGACTCATTTCTTCATGCTCTAAATTATCCTCTTGACATGGGGTTGGACTTTGGATGTGCATGAGGTATTCTGACAAGGGATCAATGTTTTGGCATGAAGGAAATGCACTTTGAACATTTGTGATGGATTCTGGCAAGGAATCAATGCTTGAACATGAGAAAGAGGGACTCTGAATGGGGTCCTCTAAAATAGGTAATGGCAATAAAGTGCATGGTGGCATTGGGTCTTGTATTTCTGAAACATGACAAGGATGTGCATCATGAATTGGATTATCATGGCAATCAATTATGGATAGCCCTTGGGTAATATCATCCTTGGGTGTATTGTTTGATGAGGACAATATGGAAGGTTCTTGTGAAACTTCTAGAGGTGTAGGGATAGATACCACTGGAGAGTCAATTTTCTTGCAAGGGGATGAGGCATTGCTAGACATAAGTGTATTATTTTGATCTTCCTCAAAGAACTCACTTGGTAATTTCCTTAAGATCATTGCAATAAAGCCACCTTTCTTTTGAGGTTTTGACATAGTTGTATCTAGAATTTGAACTTGTTTGGCAAGGAGTTGGTTCTGATCTAATGTCATGTTTTGATATTGGACTTGGTTCAATTGTTCTGACATGTTTGAAACTTGGGTTAGTGTGTGCTGCAACCTTTGTTTTTGAATGTTTTGTTGTGGTTGTTGACATTGATATTCCACCATTGGTTGAACCATTTGTGGACATTGTATAGTTGGTTGGACATATTGTTGAAATTGGACCATTGGTTGTATTGGTTGTATATGTTGAACAATTGGTTGAACCATTGGTTGTATTGGTTGAAAATCTGATTGATAGTAAACACCTTCTTGTTCTTGTTGTGGAGGCACATAATATTGAAATTGATGTTGTCTCCTTTCTTGAAATTGTTTCATCATCTCTATTTGGGAGAGGAGAGTTGGTATGTCTGATCGTTCAAGAAGAGATCTTACATCAATTGGCTCAATCTTTGGATTTCAACCTGGAAATTTTAGAAACATTTTGGACATTTGTGATCTATTCTTCTCAATGTTTTTCACTCTGTTCCAATATCTCATTTTCTTGAGCTAGTTTCTCCTCTAGTTTTTGTATTTGGAGACTTGTTTCATCATAAAAAGTTTGATCGATATTGCCTTGTTGTTGGGATGGATATAAATGTGATTGCCTTGGATTAAAATTTGATTGCATTGTCGGTTGATACGTCAAACTTTGTTGCATCATTGGTGCTTGGAACCTTGTTTCAATAGACATGTCACTATGCAAATGTAATATTTTTGGAATTTTTCAAGAATAATGTATGATATGCAACTAAATGCAAACTAAACAGATGAAAATGCAATCTATGGCAAGAATGCAACCTATGTTTTTGGTTGTTTTTCAAGATTTTGGACAAACTTTTGGAATGCAAATCTAAAAAAGAGACCCTTAGGAAATTGAAATGATGTCTAGACCTCAAAGGACAAAAGGACCAAGTGACAAAGGACAAAATGACAATGTCTCCCCTAATATGCTTGGATACTAAGCTAGGTTTGACCAAATGACAATAATGACAAAAAGAGAAAAGGTTTGAAAGGGTCTAGACTTCTTAACAATGACTTAGGGTTTATCAAAGATTTGGATTACTCAAGTATGACAAAACCAAGTTTTGACACTATATGCAAAGGGACAATTACTATGCAAATGACCCTAATATGATATGATAATGACCTAAGCTTAATGAAGAGACCTAGGGTATGCAAATGCAAATGTATGACAATGGTATTACTCTAATGCAAGAGGACATATGCAAATGGATGACCCTTATTGATATGCAAAGGAGTATGACTTAGGTGAAACCTAACCTTGGTACTTGACAATGACTTTGCAAAATGTAAACCTAAGATGAACCTAAATCTAAGTGGCATGAATGTTGAGACAAGATTTTGAACAATGTTTGACAACCATGCTTGAAGGTGTTTTGAAATTTGTTGAATGAAATGTTCTTTGTGTTTAACCTTGTTTTGAATCAATTTATCTTGAGATGCAATTCAACTTTTGACAAGAAAAGAATACAAGATATTTCAACTTAGACTCGAGACAATCATGCTCATTAACACATTTCTTATGGTAGGCAAAGACATTAGGTACTTGAGAGGTAGACTCATTATGGGATTCAAGGAGAATACATAGATGCTTGACCCCACGGGCTCCCCTCCACGACACTCACTTCTCAGAGCAGCCAAGCATCAGTCCCCATGGAAATCTCCCCATGGCGAACTTAGTATCTCTTCCAAGTATCCGAACTTGTCCTTCTCAAGCAACTAGAAGGGTTTTTGGCCTCTAAAAACAAGGTGTTTAGTAAGGATTTCTATTAGGCGTTACTCCTTGATGTCACGCAAGTGTGATTGAGACATTAAGCCCACCAAGATACCAAACAAATGTAGTCACACAAGCATGATTTAGACAATGAGGCCCTACTTAGATGTTGATATGAGAAAGAGTCCAAGGGTCATCACTTCCCAAGTAACTACAATTCCCATGTAACCCTTCCTTCAAAGCTTTCGCCCATCAGGTATTTGTTTATAGTGAGTTAGAATGCCAAGGTATTCTAGCCGTACTCACTTTGGGTCGTTCCCTTCTCACGATTATCACTTGCTTGCAAAAGCAAATGGTCGGGAAGGTAGACCCTCTAAAGGTGACAAGCAATCAAAGACATGAGCATGGTATTGAAGATCTGGATTTCTGATCACCCTAAGAAGGATGAGAGCATACTCTCCTACTCCAATGTCAAACTCAACAATCAAATCAAGAATAGATTCATTCCATCCTATTTAGAAATCACTAGGTGCCTAAATATTAATTGCAAACACAAAGTTTAGTTGTAGTCCAAGGCAACCTGCAAAACCCAAGTCAGAAGTTTGATATGTTTAGTCTTTGACTATCGAACCTGCATAAAACATGTTAGTAGTTTCATTTATTGTCTTTGTCATGCATATGCCAAGGTTCTGCACAGAGAATCAGTACCAAAGAAAACCAAAATGCAGAAACAGAATGGAAAAACAAAGTAATTTGCAAGTAAAAACACTGCTTTTTTTACCTTTGTTTCTGTCCCTACACAGGCGCAGAATGCATGACACAAGCGCATAATGTATTACACAAGCATACAATGCATTACACAAGCACAGATCCCTACATAGGTGCAAAAGTACTCACACAGGTGCAAGATGCATTACACAGGCGCAGATCCCTACACAGGTGCAAAAGTACTCACACAGGTGCAAGATTGCCTACACAGGCATAGAAGTACTCACACAGGCGCAAGATTGCCTACACAGGCGCAGAAGTGTCCAGAAAGCTCTGGGTCGCCCTGTTTCTTGAGTTTTTCACCTGCAAATCAACTCAAAAGCATGGTTAGGGGGTTAGTTCACGTCGGGTTCACTAATTAATGTAGCATAGGAAATAGGAAATCATCACAAGCAAATCAAAATACTAATCTAGCTCAATCAAAAAAGCTCAAATGCAATGATCAATCCTAAACACACTCAATAGAGACATGAAAAGCAAAACATTCAAAACTAAAAACTAAGCAAACCAGATGCAGATTTGAATGTCTCCTTCATGCGGCTCCATTGTCCTTCTTTCTTCTCCAAATAGCCTTTGTTTGTGGATCTCACTTTCAAGTGCATAAACCTAATGTGAAAGCAAGATTGACATTGGCACAAGAGTACTCAAAGCGTGATTGATTCGACAAAGTAATTCAAACAAGTGATTATTTGATGATGTGATTCTTAGATAATGTGATTAGTCTTGATTGAAGAAATTCATCCAATTTATAGATAAGTTGGAGAAAAGACAAGATTAACATGAAATTGATATTAGAGGCAATTGATTTCAAAAATGGCACAATTGAGTGGAAAGAAGAAGGTTATGACACCTTCTATGTCATGACTTATGACATATTGCCAATGCAAAGGTTAGAAGACTAGAGGCTTATGACATCTTGCTATGTCAAAAGTATGACGCATGAGAAATTCATGCTTCCACCGAAGCACAAAAATAGGGAGAACTAGAGAGAAATTAATTAGGTGGAAATTAAATTTGACAAATTAGAAAAATAGGTGGAAATTAGGAATTTAGTGAAAATTAGAAATGATGAAATTAGTGAATTAATTAATAATTTCTCATTTATTAATTAATTCACAAAGAGGGAATTTAGAAATTGATGAAACATTAGGAAATTAGGTAAATCAATTAATTCACAAAAAGAGGAATAATTAGTTAGCCAATTAAATTAAACATTTAATTGTGACATGAAGACCTAGGATAAATAAATAAATTATTTAACCTAGAGGAAGAAAATGGAGAGAAAATGACAAACAAGGTTAAATGAATAAATCATAAAACCCTAGAAGATAAATTAGAAATGCAAGGACGACAATTAGGTCTTGATATAAAATTGATTTGATGCTGATTCGATCATGATTTTGAATTGACAAAAGACCAATGTGATAAATGATTTGATTGATAAATGCACCAATTTACAAGGAATAATGACAAATTGATTCAAATTAACATGATTGAGAAGGACTACGATCGATGACAAATTGATCGCAAAATGACAAGATTGAAAATGATAATGCAAAACGACAATATTGAAAATGATAACGATCGATGACAAATCGATCGCAAAATGACAAGAAAGATTGATAAGAGGACAATGATTGATGACAAATCGATTGCAAGATTGACAAGAGGACAAAACCCTAATTAGGATTGACGATGTCCAAAATGATGACAAATTAGCACGCACATTGATGCGACAGGATAAGATTGACCAAAATCATGACTGAAGATTATTGTCGACAAGACCGATTTCGAAAGCGAGATAAATGAAGAATGCAGAAGAATGACTCAATGCTCACAAATGATAAAGACCAAGTGCGTGACATAGGAGAAATGTTAATGCGATGCAAAAACCCTAAAATAAGGCAATGCACAAATTTTAAAGTATGATTCCGCAAGCGTTGACCATTTTTAGGTGTCTACATAAATATGCAAGGATATTTAATAAATTAAAATGGGATAATTGATCAAAATGATATTCTTGGAAATGATTCAATTAATTAAATGAATATTTAATTAATATTGAGTAATTGATTTTCCATGTGATATTTGATGATTAAAGAATTAATAATGTACTCAAGATTGATTTAATTGCCTCTGGTTAGGACCTTGGTGATATTGTCGAGATTAGGGGCCCATGGTTTAGATGACCATTTTTAGGGTATTACATTTGCCCCTCTTTGAATTAATGTGCAAGCAACATGTTGGTTCAAAGAATGTGTGATGTCTAGGAGATACCAGTTCTGAACTTGAATGATCATGAACTAGATGAAAAGCAAGGTGTTTAGCTTGATTTGAAGCGACAAAGCTGAATGAAGTTTGATTAAAGCAATGTCATTCATGAACTTGATTGAACTGAGGAACGATAGAACAAAAGATACTGAACTTGAACTTGATTGATCAAGAAGCAGATCTTACTGATCTAGAACTTGATTGAACTAAGATGCAGTGAGTGATGATAAAAATCAATCTTGAACTTGAATGATCAAGATACGATGAAGATAAACTATTCAGCTTGATCAAGAAATGAATACTGAACACCTGCTTAGATTGAGTGTGATCAAAGATACTCTTTAAACTTTTGATTAAGTCTAAACGAATAATCAACTTGATTTGAAGTGATGAAAATGATTAACGTTAAGAGATTGGTTCAGATGAAGGACAAATATCAGCTTGATTTGAAGCGATGAAACGGATATGCCCCTAGCGATTGATTCGATTCAGATGATCGAGAGATCTCAACTTGGTGTGAAGAGATGAAGCTGGGATGCCCCTTAGCAATAAGAATTGATTTTCTTTAGTTAAAAAATATTTTTCTTGACTTTTGATGAAGATTTGAAAAATTTCTCAACTTGTGAGATGTGAGGTCATAAGGTCATGAGTATGCCCCCTCGGGAACGAAATCGAAAGATAACGAGGGATTGATGATTATAGGCAATTGTTGACGATGATAACTTATTTGAGCACAAATTGATTCTGAGGAATATTTGAAAAATTCAACATTGATTGATAAGAAATTGTGTGTAGAGTTGATCATAAAGTTGATATGTAGAATTGAAATGGGTATTCAGCATTGAAATTGAGTGCAATTTGAAGAAAAATTAACATTTGATGAAAAGAGCGCTAAGTGGTCGAAATTGTGAAATTGACTAGCAAAATGATCTGGAATTTCGATTTCGATCCTGAAAATGGAATTAGAATGGGCAAATTAGCTAGGGGTACAATTTTCATGTCCATCAGAGCAAGTTGAAAAATTAGGTTTTTAGCTATATATGGGACGAAAGTGTCATTTTCAAATCATTTTAACCCTCCAGGTTTGAAAATTCAAAAAGCCTTCTGTGAAGAAAATGGAATGATGATGCTTTTAGCTCTCATTCATATGATAAAGAGATTATTACCATACCGAAATCACTCTAAAGTCACAAAAATGTAGAATGATATGCAAAATGATATGTGAAATGCTATGCAAAATGCATCCTAAACCTAGTCACTGGATTTAAAATACTTAAGATTCATCATTGAGCATAATGAACACAACATGCAGGTTAGAGTTCCTTTCTTTTTCAATGTGCAATATTAATTATCTTGTCTGCAATGACCCTTTTTTTGTTCATATACTTGGACAGATTTTGCAGGGACCCGAATTGCATCATAAAGAAATTCCCTCAAAACAGACAAAGAAATGATATGGACCTCCCTGTAGCATACAAATAAGCGGAGTTGAGGTATGTGAGGTGATTTCACCTTGTTGTGAAGGCTCTTATCACAGACACCCAGCAAATTTATATGTTTCCAGATCATTGGGATCATTCCTACAAGCAAAAAACAAAGAAAATATTATGCCCCCAATCCTTGCTCCTCTTAGTCACAATAGACTTCCTCAAGTTACTCAGAGGGATAATAATTGAAAACTAATATAAAAGATAGCACACAAAGAAAATTTTCATTCATAGCTCAAACTATTTAGTGATTATTTTCCATTATGTTGTTTTGCTTGTTTACTCGGTGATAAAAACTCTTTGGTAGTTAGGAGACAGGTGACTGTCTTAGAATGGACGACCAGGTTTCACTGATGGAAAGATGGCTTGTTTAACACTGCTTAGGATATGTAAATTGCTCTGTTGAGTAACCTAAGACTAGGATGATGATCAGTTTCAAGTCATGAGGGTTCCAATGAACCAGGATGTCATGAAAGTGACCGAAAATATGTACAAACGAAAGAAAAAGATGCATGAAAGCGGGAAATGCCAACGTTGCCTTGATAGATGGAGCGCTTGAGTACAAGAAGCACCTGTTTTCTAGGTTTTCACCTGCTTGGCAAAGATTCTTTTTTTTTTACCAAGGTGCCTATTTACTAGGTTTTCACCAGGGCATTTTCTTTCTTTTTACTTTTTTTTCTTTTGATGATTTTTCTTTTTTTTTAATGTATTTTTCTGATTTTTTTTTTCTTTTCAAGACTTTTTCCAGTTGTACAAGTTGGTGGCACAGAGAATGCTAAGCGAAGAATTTCTTCAAGTGGATGGTGTTAATCAGTTCATGGAGTTGTTCTCCTTCCGAGTTTGAGAGTTGATAGGCACTAGAGTCAAATACTACAATAACAATGTAGGGACCCAGCAAGTTGGGTTCAAACTTCCCTTTATTGTCGCTAAACTATTGATTTTTTGGATTTTCTCTCAGAACTAGGTCACCAACCTCAAATTCTCTTTGTCTAACTTTCTTGTATATCCTCTAGACATTCTCTTCTGATATACTCTGAGATGATCAAATGCCAATTGCCGACACTCATCCAACAATTCAAGTTCTTGCAATCTAGATATTCTATGATCTTCATCAGTAACAAGACCTTGCAAAGAAACTCTTAGAGATGGTATTTCTACTTCAATAGGTAATACTGCTTCTGACCCATACACCAAAGAGAAAGGTGTAGCCCTAGTAGGTGTTCTGATACTTGTTCTGTAAGCCCATAATGCAGGATTGAGCTGCAGATGCCAATCCTTCCCAGATTTGATCACTATTCTATGCAAGATAGTCAGTAGGTTTTTGTTAGATGCCTCAGCTTGTGCATTACCTTGAGGATAATATACAGATGACTAGTGTTTCTTTATTTTGAATTTCTCACAAAGCTCATCCAGATCTTTATTCTTAAATTGTCTACCATTATCAATCACGATGGATGAAGGTATCCCATACTTGCAGATGATATAGTTCAGGATGAACAAGGCAACCTGTTTATCGGTTGCTTTAATGAGTGGAACTACTTCTACCCACTTGGTGAAATACTCAGTGGCAGTTATGATGAATTTATGTCTGTTGGATGAAGCAGGATATATCTGACCAATGAGATCAAAGGCCCATTGTTGAAAAGGCTAGTGTGTTATAAATGGTATGAGGTCCCTTGTCGGGGCATGTATGAGATTTCGATGAAGCTGACATTTCTCACAAGTCTTAGAAAATTGGATGGCATCTTTTTCCATTTTTGGCCAGTAGTAGCCAGCCTGTAGTAGTTTCTGAGCTAAAGTAAGGCCATTTGAATGAGATCCACAAATACCTTCATGAACTTTCGATAATGCATGTTTAGATTCTTCAGTTTCTAGACATCTAAGTAATATACCATCCAAACCTCATCTAAATAAATTGTTAGCTATGATAACATGCCACGAAGCATTTTGAGTGAGGTTTCTTTTCTCATTTTGGGTAAGATTTCTTAGGATAATTTGGTCGCATAGATAGGAATAGATGTGGCTATATCCAGATGAGTCATGTCCAATAATAGAACAAACTATTTGGGTCTCAGGAGAATCAAAAGTGGGGTAATATAACTCTTCCACTAGGAAATCAAAGCAAAAATTGGACTCCTATAACTCACGTATAGATGCCAAGGTAGCCATAGCATCTGTTGCTCTGTTTGTGGATCTAGGAATCTGTTGGAATGATACAAAAGAAAAATACTTCTTAAGATCATCAACCATCCTCTTGTAAGGCATTAGTTTCTCATCTCAAGTCTGATATGTACCATTGGTTTGATTAACCACCAGCTGAGAATCTCCATAGATATACAATTCTGCAACCTTCTATTCAATAGCTAGTTTTATCCCATTCACCAAAGCTTCATATTCTGCAATGTTGTTTGTGCAAGGGAATAGAATCTTATAAGACTCTGGGATTGAATACTTCTGAGGAGTAATGAATAATATGCTAGCACCTGAACCATTTTGAGTAAAGGACCCATCAAAAAACATTTTCCAAGGTTGTTGAGTAAGGTGCATTATAGATTCATCTGGAAACTCTATGTGTAGCAGTTGAGTGTCCTCAAGCGGAGCTTCAACAAGTTGATCAAAAATTTCTTATCCTTTTATGGCTTTGCATTCCACATATTCAATGTCAAACTTTGTAAGAATCATGACCCATTTCGCTAATCTTCCTGTAAGTGTTGCCTTATTGAGAAGATATTTGAGTGGATCAATTTTGGCCACTAGCTTGACTGAATGTGCTAGCATGTAGTGTCTCAGTTTTTGTGATGCAAAGACTAACACCAAGCATGCTTTTTATATTATAGTGTAGTTCATTTCATAAGACACCAATGTCCTGCTGATGTAATAAATAACTTGTTCCTTTTTGTTGTCATCATGTTGCGCCAGAAGTGCCCCAGTGATGAATCAGTCGCTGATATATATAAGATTAGTGGTTTACCCTAAATCAGTGGCATCAATATCGATGGATTTGATAGGTACTCTTTTATCTGCTGAAGATGTTGTTCGCACTGCTAATCCCAGTTGTATATTACTCCTTTTCTCAATACCTTTGTGAAAGGTTGAGCTTTGTCTGCTAGCTGAGAAATGAATCATCTGATGGATTGGAGACGTCCTTGTAGACTTCTCATTTGACTGATGTTTTTCAGGGGCGGCATTTCCATTATAGCTTGAACCTTCTCAGGATCAACCTCGATTCCCTTCTTTGAAATGATATAGCCAAGTAGTTTACCAGATGTCACTCTGAATGCACACTTCTTTGGATTTAATCAGAGTTTGAACTTTTCCATTTTGTCGAGTATAGGACCTAGCTCTTGAATATGCGTTGATCTTTTCATAGTCTTCACTAAGGTGTCATCAACATAATCTTTCATATTCTTATGCATCATGTCATGAAAAATAGTTGTAACTACTCTTTGATAGGTTGCTCTTGCGTTCTTTAGCCCAAATGGCATGACGTTCCAGCAAAAGGTTCCCCATGCACAGGTGAAAGTTGTCTTTTCTTGATCTCCAAGAGCTATTTTTATTTGATTGTATCCAGAGAATCAGTCCATTAGTGAGTACATTTCATACCCAGCAGTCATGTCGACTATCATATCAATATTTGGTAATGGAAAGTCATCCTTCAGATAGGCTTTGTTAAGATCTCTAAAGTCCATGCAAACTCTGATAGACTTGTCTACCTTTGACATAGGTACTATGTTTGAAATCCATTTAGTATAATCTATAGCTCTAATGAATCTAGCTTTGAGCAGTTTTTCTAGTTCAACCTTGACTAATAGTGCTACATGCGGGTGCATCTTATGGAGTTTTTGCTTAACTGGTTTTACTCCTGGTATAATTGAAAGATGGTGCATAATGAGACCAGGTCCAAGCCTGGCATATCAGAGTACGTCCATGCAAAGTTTATTTTCTTTTCTAAGAATAGCTGAGTGAACTCCTTCAATTCTTCTACTGATAGTGATTGAGCTACATGAATGATGTGTGGTGTCTCTTGACTCCCAATGTTCACTGGCTAAGTTAGCTCGATCAATATGGAAGACCTTTCATGGAAATGACTTGGCAGTATATCAAGTATCTCACCTTCAGGCACCTCAGAGAGGTTTTCACCTTTAGGTACGTCCTTTATTTTCTCTTTTTTAGATTCTGACACCGCCACAATGTGTTTTTTGCCATCAGATCTTTTATTTTTATTTTTCTTGTTTTTGCGACTAAGATACTTGATATCCGCTTCAATCATGTTTTCACTCTGTTCACTAGTGGAAGAGTCTATAGGTTCGACTACATTGAGATAATAGGCTAATGTATAGGCATTGGCAAAAGTAGGTATATTCATGGGCTGGTTTTGTAAAGTACACTCAATCAATTTGGGATGTACTAAGGATAAATCTTGGATAGGTTCAAGAGTGTTCACGGTATTGTTATCACAGTGGTAGATCGAAAAGTCAAGTTCTAGAAGAATACCTTGCGTAAGTGTCTCGAGACCAAGAAGAGTCAGATCATGATTATTAAAGTTCATGTTAATATTTAGTTGATCTAATCCGATAGACATACTTGTAACATTGTTCACTACGCCAGACTGGATGTCATATCGTGGTTTAACAATGATAAGATTAGTAGACAGATTTTCATTGTTTGTATCAACTGATTTAGAATTTGAGGCTGAGTAGATATCGTCTTGAATAAGACTATCATCAGAATCGTTAGAGTCATCGAATGAAGTTTCCAAGTCTTCTTCAGGTGATTTAGTAAGCATATATATGGTATCAATACCAACATCTTTAATGTTGCAAGTTCCTTCATGTTGTGGTTCATTTGTCACTTGTGTCTGACACACCTGTTGACATGATCTTGATGTTTCTGTAATTTGTTGTCGTCTACTCCATTTAGCCTCTTCTGGACTGATAACTAGTTCTTGTTCTGTAGCTTCCAACTCTTCTTGTATAGTGCTATACCTGATTTGTTCTATTCTAGGATAAGGGTACATAGATGAGAATCTTTCTGGTAATCTCCCTTCTTTCAGTCCTTGTTCATAATTTGCTTGTCTCTTTTGTCTAATTTCCTGTATTTCTTTCTCTAGTTTTATGCACATCAGCTGTTGAGTATCATCTATGACATCACTAGACTCTTCTAGAGTTTTTGTAGTGGATGTGTCTAAGAGGTGGTCAGGACCCCATTCATACTCATTTGAGTCAGTCTCTGAATCATCTACTTGCTGCCTGCCAGTATATGTGACTGGAACTTTTAGTGGTGCAAACAATTCTTTGATTCTTACTACTTCATCTCTTATATCCTCAGGGACTTCAACTTCCTGTATTATTGTAGTTGATACCATCGAAGCTTGAGCACTGACTATCTCTTCTTTCTTGACTGCTGATTCCTCTTTCTCTTTTCTACACTCTACTTTTGTTTGTTGAGTTTCTACTTCCTGTAATGTTAAAGGCGATATTCTTTTCTGCCACTTAGACTTAAAAACATGTTTTTGATCTAATGTCTTTTTCAGATCGTAATCCAGTCCAGCCTTATCATTTGTGGATTTGGTTTGTAGTTGAATTGGTTCAATAATACCTTCCTTTTGTTTGCCCAAAGGACCATTACCTGAGTACCCCATGCATTGGATCATTTTCTAGCCAGGACCATATTGGCTTGAGGAAATCTCACAATGTCATACCTCCTCATTTTGACTATCTTCCTTAAAGAGCTAGTTAAGAACAACATCTTCTTCTATTTCATCTGCCAAGGAGGTAGAAGACTATACAAAGAGACCATCATATATGGTATTTGGAGCTAAAGTTTGTGTTCTCATAGCCTTTGATGGCTTGCCCAACTTTTTTGGTGATGGAGGGAGAGAAACTAATGAAAGTACCAGTTCTATCTTGTAGCCATCCATGTCGGTATTTGTAATCTTCAATCTCTTTTCTAAGTCTTTCATCAGTGTTTCTAGAGAGACTGCCCTATTATGAGGCACAAAAGTATCTGCACCTTTTGTCAATGCATTACAGATGACATTTGTATCAGCAGGAATACTAACTTCGGCTCCGTTATAAGGAAACTTTAAGCATTGATGGTATGTTGACGGTACTGCCTTCATTTCATGAATCCACAGCCTGCCTAGTAATATATTATATGACAATGGAATATCAAGAACTTGGAAAAGAACATCTCTCTCTACCGATCCCACTCTGATTGGTAATGACACCAGACCTTTAGAAGTCCTTTCTTCTTCATCATAGGCTTTTGTTGTTATTTTCTTGCCAGGATCAATGACATTTTTAGAGAATCCTAGTTGTGTAAGCAGACTGTAAGTACAGATATTCAACCCTGCGCCTCCATCTATCAAAACATGTTTGACTCTATGTTTGTGTATCATGGCTTCAATATGCAATGGCTGGTTATGTGGATGATTTAGTGAGTTGTCATCTTCTTCTGAAAAGGTCAGATAGTGAGGTGAAGTCAGATGACCCAACATAGACTGAAACTGATCAATGTCTAAATCTTTTGGAACATTGGTGTGAGTAATGCTTTGGCTAGGATCTCTTTGTGAGCAGATGAGAGTTTTAGCAATTCAAAGATTGAGATTTGAGCATTTGTCCTTTTCAACTATTCAATGACACTATATCCAGAAGATGATGATGAAGTTAACCTTTTAAATTTATCCAAGGTTGATTCTTTTTGTTTGTTTGGCAAGGCTGGTGGGTTTGATGTTGCTTGAGCCAGGTTGGAAGAACTAGCTCCTTGGAGGGTGACTTTCTTCTGAGAGCGGGTGAGAGCTCTTGCATATCATGATTCATTTGGTTTATTTTGGACTATAATCACATTGCAATATTTTGAGTGGGAAGGGTCAATCATGTTGATAATGTTGTCCTGACTGGCATAAGTATAATTTACCTTGGCACCTCCTTTGGTCTTTCAAGAATCACCTTGTTCGTAAACAGGCAAAGGGTCTTTAAATTCTTTATGATCGGTATTGGTTGGGTGATTCCCAACAATGAGTTTACTAGTGTCTATGAGATCTTGAATCTCATGTTTTACCTTCATACAATTATTTATGTTATGACCTTTATTCCGATGGAAATCACAATATTCATTTTCTCTCCACCATCTCGGTTTGATTTCTGGATCATATGGTCTGGAGTTATCTGGTAGTGTTATCAAGTTGTTTGCCAATAGAGTTTTGAAAGTGGATTCATATGATTCTTTGAGAGGAGTAAAATCACGCTTAGGTTTGGAAAGCCAAGGCTTTTCTTTGAACCATTCCTTTGTTTTCTTTGACGGATTTTTTGTTGCAGCCTCAGCGGCTTTAAGTGCTTGTGTACCACTAGTCAAGTTGAATATTGTGGATTTTGAGTTGGCTTTGACAACATCTACTACTCCATCATTAGCAATATTCTTGTTATTGTCTTTGCCAAACTTCCACTACTTGTTCTTCTCTTTAGAGCTAGATCCTGGTTGTGTTTCTTTCCAAGGTGTGATATCCCCCTTCTTTATGAGCACACCTTCCATTCGAATGACATTATCTACCATTTTGTTAAATGATGGGTGTACTTACATTTGTATACTATATTTTAGTTTAGGGACCAAGTTATTGACAAATATATCCATTTTCTCAGAGTCTGGGATAGGTCGTGGATACCTAGAGAACATCTTTCTCCAACATTGGAGGAAAGTAAGAAGAGGTTCCCCTATTTTCAGTTGAGTATTACAAAGATCGATCATAGTCACGAGATGTCGAATGTTGTATGAATATTGTTGTAAGAATAGTTGGATTGGTTCTTCAAACATTTTTATTCCTTTCGGTAGACTTGAGAACCATTCCATTGCTTCACCCCCTAAACTCCTTGGGAAGAGGTGTATGAGGTATGTTTGATCGTGCATGAACTCCGTACAGGTAGCACAAAATTCCCTGACATGATCTTGAGGATCTGAGGTACCATCATATTTATCAAATTTTGGGATCTCCACTCGCAAAGGAAATAGAGGCATGTATAAATTCTTGTTAAATAGAAAGGGACATATTGTTTCCAAAGAATATTGTTTTGGGGACTTGTCCTTATTCTTCAGTTTTGTGACTTCCATCCATAAGGCTAGTAATTGTTTGTGTACCATGAGTATAGGTGAGTCTTCCTTTTTAGTAACGAGTGTCTAGACATTATATCCAGTAGGAAGTTTGGCACCTTGTTTTACTAGTTCTAAGAAATAGTCTTCCTTCTCTCGAGTCATGATAGCTTTCATCATTTTTCTAAAGTCTTTGTCCTTTTGACAATCAAGGATTTCTTTTTCTGGAGGTTCAATGTCTTCGTCAGTCTCACTTGATGATGAGGAATCATTATCATTTCTGGGAATGTTATTATCATCCTTGTTTCCATCATTGTGTTCCATCTCATGCATAGTGGGAGATTTAGGCTCATCAAAAATTGGTCTGCGTGATGACATCAGTATGTCAGTTAGTGGATCCTTCACGTAGAATGGATTATCTTGATATTTGAAGGGTTTTTCTTTTCCTTTGGCTTCTTTCTTGTGAGAACTCCTCGTTTGTGTAGGCATTTTTATGGATTAGTGTGACCTAAAGTTGTTTGTGATGCAAAGGTCAAGATCAATTTCAGAGCTAGTTGTTCTGTTTAGAGTATTGTTTGGGAGAAACAACTGAGATTCAGTCTGGTTACAGGAATGATCTATCCTATATAAGATGTTTATCTAAGTTGATTCTAAGTGTAGTGTAAGATTCAGTCTAGTTTCAGGAATGATCTATCCTGTATAAGACGTTATCTAAGTGACTGAAATTTGATAGGTAGTTGATTGAACTACCTGAAAGATGATCGACCAAATCATGCAACGCAAATGGCAGAGGTACACTGTCTTGATCTGTTTATGCTCAGGAAAACTGATAACTAGTATTATGTTCATTGTAAGCTATTTTTAGGAAATTTTGACTATTCTATTCTGACAAAACCAGAGACTCGTACGACAGTATTTTCTGAACTGGATGACAATTTAGCAGTTTTAGGACAACAAAAGTTTTGTTTCGTACGAGTTGTTGTTTCTTACTGTATGATAGATGGGTATGTGTAGGATGAAAAAAGACTCAAAGAATTTCTATTTTGTATGACACATGATACACAACCAAACAACAGATTAAAATGACTTGTATGACATAGGATTAGGTCTAGGACGACAAACCAAAAGACTCATACGAGACAGGATCAGGTGCAGCACGATAAATTATCAGACTCGTACGACTATTCACAAGGTAAAGACTTAAAATTATGAGTTTTTTGGATTACTGAGTATGACCACTGAGTATGAGCAATTATGAAATGGACTGATTTTTGACCAGGATAGACTAGTTTTGGACAGAATTCTGACTTAGGCTGAACTAGTTTCTGACATGGACAAAGTTTCGACTTAGGATGAACAATCTTATGACATAGATAGAGTTTCGACTTAAGATAGACAAGTTTCTGACATAGACAGAGTTTTGACTTAGGATGGACAAGTTTCTGACACAGACAAAGTTTCGACTTAGGATGGACTAGTTTCTGACACGGACAGAGTTTCGACTTAAGATGGACATGTTTCTGACACAAGCAGAGTTTCGAATTAGGATGGACTAGTTTTTTACACGGATAAATTTTTGACTTAGGATGGACTAGTTTCTACCACGGACAGAGTTTTGACTTAGGATGGACAAGTTTCTAACATGCACAGAGTTTCAAATCACTGAGTTGTTTCTTGTCTGCTCCAATTTTTGGTATTTCAATTTTTGTTTCAGGGATGAAAACACAGAAAACAAGTAGTATGTATAGTGACTCCAATCACAACATGCAAACCCTAAGGAATTTGGTGAGGAAAGAAAACCTTTTCTTGTAGACTCAGGTACACACCCAATAGCTAATCAAAATATGGCCACTAAGTCTCATGCAATGGATTCTCAACGTCGTATTATCTGACTCCAAATGCTAATGGGGGCACGAAATGACAAGTATCTTGGGAGAGTTACTATCTCTCTTGCACAAAGATTATCCGCCTTTCAGAGATGAACCAGGTAGCTTCTAATTTTAATTGGAACTATTCAGGGATGCGTTCAATGCGTCAAGGTATAAACTCAATTAAGAGGTCTCCCAGCCTTGAAAACCAAGGTTTAATATACCCGAAGGTACAGAGGAGAGCTATTCCTGAGCACTGTTGTTGACTTGATTTTCATCAAATCACGTTTATTTTATAGTGGGTTGGAGTACTTGGCGTCTATCCATTCCCACTTAGATCGTTCCCCTCACATCAGCCATAATGGCTTTAAGAGTTTTTCAACCCCTCAGGAGGGTAGGCCTGCTAAAGATGTACAAATCTCAAACAAAGAAAAAGCCTCAAGGGTCTAGATTTCTGATTGTCTAGAAAAAGACAAGAGCATACTCTCCTACCTCTCAGAATCTTCTAAAAACATGAAAGATAGATTTGTTCTTTAACCAGATAGCAAGTTAGGTTCCTAAAAATGAATTTAAAGAATACACAATGTTTAGTCGATTCTCCTTAGGCAACATTCAAAGACAACAAATCAATAGTCATATTGTCTTTGTGTGATAAGCATTCTACAAAAACTGATTAGGCTGTGAAAAATTCTAAGATAGACAGATAAACAGTCAAGGTTAGTCATCAGAATAATCAAAAAATTATGAGAATTTGCCTCTCTTTTTTTTAAAAATTTTTTTTACCAGAAAATACAGAGTCGTACAATAGTGTCAAAACTCGTATGATACAGGATCCCAACTCATACGAGACAAGATTCCAGTTCGTACGACACTTGCAGTTTGTCGTTTAAGCCTATGGGAATTGTCGTTCGAGATGTACGGACGAAAAATCAAAAAATTTGAAATCTGGAAAATAACAAAAAAAACAAGCAGTCAATCTTGGAGGCCGAAAAATGTAGTCTTCTACCCCACGGTGGGCATTAGATGATGTTTGTGAAAAAGTGGTCTGTAAGCGTCAAGCACAACACTTCAATTAAGTCATTATAAGCATGGTTAATAATTAATAATCAATAAGTAATAAACCATAACAAAGCGACTAATTGCCTTCTAAAAGATGCGAGTATAAGATTGCTCTCAGATTGTTATAAGCAATACCAATGACTAGACTACATCAAGATGAAGGATTTAATTTATTTGATATTAACTATATGGATGTAAGATGTATGAATAATTCAAGCAATAATGGATTCAAGCAATGATGAGTGAGTAAAATGGACGCAAATAATTTAAAAAAGCACAATAATCTTCAATGACTCCAGAGTGAAATTAGCATGATAATAATCTCCAAGCGTGTTCTCAAAAATCTTTGGGGTAAATTGGAATGAGAAATGAAGACTGAATTCATAGAGAATCACAAAAGAAAAGCTCAATTTAGGATTAATTGAAAATAATTGAGAAATCAGGTTTAGTTAACCTTGAGATATATTCCAAGTATAGTTTAATTGAAATGCATTCAAATTAGAAGTCCAAGTTGCATTGAAAATAATAATAAATTAATTCCATGCATTTGTGATAAAAATAGATAATTCTTTTATTTATTCAAGAAAAGAGTCTTTTCAATGCAACTGAACTTCTTTTTCTGAAAAGCTTTGAGTTCGAATTTTAGAGAATAATTCAATAATTCAATTTAATTGCTTTTCTGATTTCAAGTTCTAAATTTAGAAAAAGAAATAATATCTCAAGTTTGATTTCTCTCTCAATTCAATTCTTTTATTTTAATTTCAATTCAACTCTTGTTTTGTAATTAATTCCTCTTTTGTAATAAATTAATTCCTTTTGCATGATTAAATGGCAAATTTATTAATTAATTAAATATGCAAGGATATTTAATAAATTAAAATCGAATAATTGATCAAAATGATATTCTTGGAAATGATTCAATTAATTAAATGAATATGTTAGTCTCAAATTCCGATTCCCCTCTTCTCCCCTGTAAGAAAAATAATAACTCTATTTGCAAATGAAGAGATCAAGGAAAAAGAACCTTAGAGAAACATATGACAAGGTTTCAAGAACCTTCTACACTTTGAACTTATCCAAAGTTCAATCGGGTATACCTTCTTTGAATAATTTCACACTTTTAAACGAGATCCACAGTAAACCAGTGTCCAAAACCAGTGGATTTTATCGCCTCTGTTGGTATTTTGGTATGGTTTTGTCATTGATGTCAACACCTACTAAATACACCTACTTTGGGGATCCAGCAACATTCACTGGCAAGCAGTAATCTGTGCAACAGTTACTGGTATATGGTTAACCGGCAGGATATAATGTTCATCGGTACCTGGAATGACATGGAAGACACTTGGTAATGTCGAAGACATCTTGTGGACACTTTATTTTGAAGTAATAATCATTGGTATATTCATATTTGCATATTTTCTTTTACTGGCAAATAGGTCCAGGTTATCTAGGGTTACACCGGTAGTTTTATCTTTTCCAGATCAGCATGGCACACTATGGAGATGATTTATTATTGTTATAAATGCATTAAGCCGACATGTTTAATCAGTTATTGTATCAGATATATTATTTGTAAAATGTTTTTATTGTAATATCTTGTAGAGCCGACCTACTAAAATTGGTCTTAGGGTATGGTATAAATGTAAGATCTTATTTGTAAGATCAAGTGTGGAATGTGAAAAATATTTAAGTGAAGGTATATGTGAGATCAAGCAGAGGCATACACGAAGACATCATTTGAAGGTGAAGTTAGGTTTTTGTAGAAGCATATCAGCATTACACCGGTACTGAATCCAACATATAAAGATGCGATTTTGTGCAGTACATTCTTATTGGATTTAACCATCCAACTGTAGTCAGTGTGACTCCCATTTGTGATTGAGCAATGAGCTCGAGGCTGTTGGCCTTTCTGCATGTGCAAACCCCTTTTTGTACACTTACTATCTATAGTAGTATCATCTGATTATGGGTAAGGTTTCCCACCGTGGTTTTTCCCCTTACAAGGTTTCCACATACAAATATTGGTGTCATGTGTTGTGGATAACTTTGTGTTTACGTTTCATGCATTAATTCCTACCGGTATAGCAATTTACTGTTAACACTGTCTACCGGTATACTTAACTGATTCACTGGTATTAAGCATTAAGTCGGTTAATCTATTTTTGGTTTGAATTTATTAGACAACTGATTCACCCCCCCCCTCTCAGTTGTCTCCGGGACCTAACAATTGGTATCAGAGCCTAGTCCTCTTTTTGCAGAAGTTTAACAACTTGAGGAGATCCAATGTCTACTAATTATTTTAGGAAGGACAATCCTAAACTTGATGGAACCAACTATGGGATATGGAAGATCAGAATGGACACACATCTGAATTGCATCAGTAAAGACATCTGGGAAGTTACTAAGAATGGTTATACTGCTGCTGTAGCTGGTCAGACTGTTCCAACTACCTTAGCCAAAGATGAAGAAAATGATTGCAAAGCAAGAGAAGCACTCTTGAGTGCATTATCAGATCAACAAATCATGGGATTATCAGATAGGTCTACTGCTAAAGCTATTTGGGATCATTGGGAAACACTGAATGAAGGAGATTCCATAGTCAAAATTGCAAAACTTGAAAGCTTTCGAGTTAGGTATGAATATCTAAAAATGGAAGAAGATGAAAGGATTTCTGCTTTTATGGAAAGAATAAATGAAATTGTTTTGGGTATCAAATGTTGTAGAGGAACCTTGAGTGAGGATGAGATTGTTTCAAAAATCTTAAGAGGTTTGCCACTAGCATATAAAATGAAGGTTACTACTATAAATGAGTTGAGAACAATGCCTAATACATCAGTAACTAGGGATACATTGATTGGAAAACTTTCATCTTTTGAAATTGAGGAATTTGGTCCTTTTGCTACTATAAAGACTGATTTGGCCTTCAAAGCATCAGCATCATCTACTCCATCTTTTGACAAATCAGATTGGAGAGCCTTTTATGCAAGAGAACTTGACGAAACTAGGAAGGAAAATGAAGAACTTGAAGAACTTGAAGCACTATTTGCAAGGAAAATGCCAAAAGGTCCAATTGGAAGTAAGTATGAAGGTAAATCACCTTTTAAATGTTTTAACTACAATAAGATTGGTCATATGGCTTCAAGATGCCCTGACAAACATGCTAGACTAAGAGAAGAAGCTAGAAGAACATACAAGCCTAATCCTGAATATCAGAGATACAGATTTAAGAAGAACAAAGACAAATCTTGTTACATTGCTGATGAAGGTGTGACTGATGATTCTGATGAGGATCCAGCAGACAATGGATGGGTTTTTGTTGCTATAACAGAAGATCAACCAACACCTACTGCTCAACCGGTAGAACAAGCCCTAGCAACTAAAGTTGAATCAAAGGATGAATGGATTATTGACTCAGGATGCTTACATCATATGACTGGAGACAAAGGTAAATTCTTGAACTTTGAAGAATACAATGGAGGTTTAGTAAGATTTGGAGATGACAAAGCCTGTTCAATCAAAGGTAAGGGTTCAATATCTCTTGATGGTAAACATAACATTGACAATGTCTACCATGTTGAAGGATTAAAACATAATCTTTTAAGTGTTGGTCAATTAGTTGAGAAAGGTTTTCAGTTACAATTTAAAAATGGAAAATGCAAAATCATGAATAGAACTGGTTTGGAAATTGCAACCAATAATCAGACTAGAGGTAATATCTTTCATTTGAATAACAGTGAAAAGGCATGCTTAATTGCACATATAGATGAAAGTTGGTTATGGCATAAAAGACTATGTCATGTAAATTTTGATTGCATGGTAAAAATTAGTACTTCTAAGGCAGTTAGTGATCTACCTAAAATTGTGAAACCTCAAAATACAATTTGCAAGGAATGTCAATTTGGAAAACAAGTTAGAGTTATTTTCAAAATTATTCTAGAAAAATCCAATAATGCTCTTGATTTAATTCACACCGATTTATGTGGTCCAGCTAGAACTAAAAGCTTACAAGGTGATAGATATTTCATGCTAATTATTGATGATTATTCTAGAATGTGTTGGATTACTTTTCTCAGAGAAAAATCAGAAGCACTTGGGATGTTCAAACTATTCAAAGCAATGGTTGAAAATGAAACCGGTAAGAAAATCAAATATTTAAGATCAGATCAAGGAGGAGAATTCACATCTAAAGATTTTAATACATTCTGTGAAGTCAATGGAATCAAAAGACAGTTATCAGCACCTCAGACACCACAATAGAATTGAGTTGTTGAAAGGAAAAATAGAACTATCTTGGATGCAGCAAGAAGTATGTTATTAGAAGCAAATCTACCACATGTGTACTGGAGAGAGGCAGTAAGCACTGTTGTCTATACATTCAACAAAGTTCACATCAAAGGTGAAACCGATAAGACCCCTCATGAATTATGGTTTGGTAATATTCCTACTCTTAAGAATTTCAGAATTTTTGGAAGTAAATGTTATATTAGAAGAGATGAGTATATTGGCAAATTTGATCCTAGAAGTGATGAAGGAATATTTCTTGGTTATTCATCTAAGAGCAAGGCATATAGATGTTATAATAAAATATTACAGAAAATTGTTGAGAGTACAAATGTAAAGATTGATGAACAATTTAGAGGAACTTCAAGGTATATAGACTCTGAACCGGAAACAGAAGTTATGACAAATGAACCTACAATGAATCGACCAGTACAGAATGATGATCCAGTTACTCCACTATCATTAGAGGATTCCACAGTAATTGAAGAACAACAACAGACTAAGACACCCCGGTATGTAAGACTGAATCATTCTGAAGATCAGATAATTGGAAACAAATTTAAAGGAGTTATGACAAGAGGAAGATTGGGAAATGAAGAGGTATGTCTTATTTCTCAAATTGAACCATTATCTATCAATGAGGCATGTGAAGATAAATTTTGGATTAAAGCTATGGAAGAAGAATTAGGACAAATTGAGAAAAATAATACTTGGACATTAGTTCCCCAGCCTAAAGATAAAAATGTAATTGGAACCAAATGGGTATTTAGAAACAAACTTAATGAAGATGGTAAGGTTGTCAGAAAAAAGCAAGACTAGTATGTAAGGGATATTCTCAAAAAGGAGTTGGTTACAATTAAACCTTTGCACTGGTAGCCAGAATTGAGGTAGTTAGATTATTCTTGGCTTTTGCAGCTCACAAGGATTACAAAGTTTATCAAATGGATATTAAATGTGCATTTCTGAATGGAGATCTTGAAGAGGAAGTTTATATTGAACAACTTGATGGATTTTCCTTGACATATGACAATGATATGGTTTGGAGATTAAGAAAACCTCTGTATGGATTGAAACAAGCCCCAAGAGCTTGGTATGCAAGATTGGATAAGTATCTTTTAAAGATTGGTTTTACTAAAGGAAATGCAGATAGCAATTTATATTACAAAGTAACTAATGATGACATCTTGATTATTGAAATATCTGTTGATGATATAATCTTTGGAGGAGAAGATGGATTATGTAAAGAATTTTCTCTTGAAATGCAGCAAGAATTTGAAATGTCTATGATTGGAGAAATTAAATTCTTTTTAGGATTGCAGATTTTACAGATTGATAAAGGTATATTTTTGAGTCAATCCAAATACTTGAAAGAACTACTTAAGAAATTTGGGATGGAGAACTCTAAACTAGTAAGCACACCTATGACTACAAATGACAAATTATCTCAAAGGGATGAATCTACACTTGTTAATCCAACTAGATACAAATCTATGATAGGAGGTTTACTATATTTGACACAAACCAGACCTAATATTATGAATGCAGTATGTATAGTTTCTAGATTTTAGAGTAATCCTAGGGAAAATCATGAATCAACAATGAAAAGGATTTTTCGGTACTTACAAGGCACAACAAATCTTGGATTATGGTATCCTAAAGATGAAAATTTTGATCTATGTGCATATACAGATACAAATTGGGCAAGAGATGTGGATGATAGAAAAAGCACCACTGGAGGAGCATTCTTTCTTGGAAAGAGATTAGTTTCTTGGTTAATTAAGAAACAGAGTTGTACATCCTTATCAATAGCAGAATCAGAATATGTTGTAGTAGCAACAAACTGCACACAGGTACTTTGGCTTAAGCAAATGTTGAAAGACATAAAGGTAAAATGCAAGGAACCTATTACTATATACTGTGATAACACTGCAGCAATTGATATATCTAAAAATCCGGTATTACACTCTAAAACAAAACATGTTTCTATCAAACTAAATTTTCTAAGGGAAAAAGTTGAAGAAAAAGAGATAAAACTGGTTTATGTGAATACTAAAGAATAGTTTGCAGATATTTTCACAAAACCTTTGCCTAAGGAAACTTTTGACTATCTTAGAGATCAACTCGGAGTCATACCACCACCTGTAGAGACTTAGATAGTTGATGATTGTCATCAACTGGCAGATTTAAATGGACAAATCTTTATTCCAGTATTCGATGAGGAAGCTACTTCAAAGGGGGAGTAGTTGGTATATTGAATTGGTTGGTATTTTGTATGAACTTGACCTTTTGTGACTTTGGCATTTGATGTCAAAGGGGGAGAGATATCTATGGAAAAACGCATTATCTTTTAGTAAGAAAAAGTGATTTTTAGGGAATAAATTTTGAAAAATACATATAAGGAGAAATTGGTATGAGAAATTGGTATTGTTACTCCTAGGGGGAGAAATGGAGATATTATTTGGCATTTATGTTCTGGCACTATGATGGTTTTGCCATCTTGTGTTACCATCAATGCCAAAGGGGGAGATTGTTGCTATTTTGGTATGGTTTTGTCATTAATGTCAACACCTACTGAATACACCTACATTGGGGATCTAGCAACATTCACCGACAAGCAGTAATCTGTGCAACAGTTACTGGTATATGGTTAACCGGTAGGATATAATGTTCATCGGTACCTGGAATGACATGGAAGCCACTTGGTAATGTCAAAGACATCATGTGGACACTTTATTTTTAAGTAATAATCATTGGTATATTCACATTTGCATATTTTCTTTTATCGACAAATAGGTCCAGGTTATCTAGGGTTACACTGGCAGGTTTATCTTTTCCAGATCAGCATGGCACACTATGGAGATGATTTATTATTGTTATAAATCCATTAAGCTGACATGTTTAATCGGTTATTGCATCGGATATTATATTATTTGTAAAATGTTTTTATTGTAATATCTTATAGAGCCAACCTACTAAAATTGGTCTTAGAGTATGGTATAAATGTAAGATCTTATTTGTAAGATCAAGTGTGGAATGTGAAAAAGATTTAAGTGAAGGTATATGCGAGATCAAGCAGAGGCATACATGAAGACATCATTTGAAGGTGAAGTTAGGTTTTTGTACAAGCATATCAGCATTACACCGGTACTGAATCCAGCATATGAAGATGCAAATTTGTGCAGTACATTCTTATTGGATTTAACCATCCAACTGTAGTCAGTGTGACTCCCATTTGTGATTGAGCAGTGAGCTCTAGGCTGTTGGCCTTTCTACATGTGCAGACCCCTTTTTGTACACTTACTATCTATAGTAGTATCATCTGATTGTGGGTAAGGTTTCCCACCATGGTTTTTCCCCTTACAGGGTTTCCACGTACAAATATTGGTGTCATGTGTTGTGGATAAATTGTGTTTATGTTTCATGCATTAATTGCTACTGGTATAGCAATTTATTGTTAACACTGTCTACTAGTATACTTAACTGATTCACCGGTATTAAGCATTAAGCTGGTTAATAAGTTTTTGGTTTGAATTTATTAGACAACTGATTCACCCCCCCCCCCCCCCCCTGCCTCTCAATTGTCTCTAGGACCTAACAACCTCAACATAAACTAAAATAGTAAAGGAAAGCTTATACTCATTTTCAGTATTGATCCTCAAGAGATGTAGAAAGAGAGCTACAACTGATACCAGTGCCTTATCCAAGCTACAGAGTCATCTAAATTAAGAAAGGATTTCACAATGAAAAATCCCCATGCATCTCATCACTTTGGCTTCTATTAACCCCATACATGCCTAACATATATAAGAGTCCTTCCTTGTTAAACTAAACAGTGTTTATCAAATTCAAAGTTGCCAACAAAATAATCTACTGAGAGAGATATTCCATGCATATTTAATTCCTCTCCTAAAGAGAAAAGCTAAGAAACATATCCATAAAGATTGCATTACAATCCATGTTTAGTTGAATAACCCTAGATTACTTAAATGTAACCGATAAATTATTGAAAGCACACCAGAAGACAACACAAATTTTAGGCTCAAAATTTAATGATCTGTATATTGATATTCATTTTTGAAAAGACTTACAAAACTTAAAATATTCTCTGTAATAACTAGAAAAACTCAGATATACTTCTATAGAGTTCTTTACCAAATTCTTGTGATCCCTTCTTTACTAGTCTTGGTATCCATTTATAATAGTATGGATGCGTACAAGCTTTGGAAATTTTCCAAAAAGTTTGTTACAACAATCTTCTTGTTTCAACAAGAAGTTACAAGCCCTTTTCATTTTCTAATGGCTCCTTTTTGCACTTTGTCACTCCACAGCTTCCTCTTGAACCTCTGCATCCAGCACCGCATACTTTCTCATCCACTCTTGGTACATGTCATCAGAAGGCCATGAGAACTTAATAACCTTCCCTTTTATCATGGCCAATTTCTTCCAAGAGTTTCTCATTTTATTTACTTCTGAGCTTAGAAAACCATAGTGTGACTTTATTTTCTCTATTTCCTCAATTGTTCTAACAAATAGGAAAGTATCATCTGTGTTAATGATTCCCTTTACCCTTAATAATAGGTTGGCTCCTAATTCATTAAGCCATACTTGTTTGTCCTTCAATTGAGCTGGACTAGCAAAACCCCCAGGAAATAATTCAAATTTTTGCTCAGTGTATTCTTTTTTATACAAATTGATCTTCCTTTCTACATTATCTCTTCGTTCTGCTAGTTTTGTCAAATCCTTTATCATGTCACAAGTAGATTTGATAATGGGATCAGCCCCTGCCTCATTATAGGATACACATATAAGTCCTAGGTCCACCTCCCTAGGCATCCACTTGTCCAAAATTGGCATTAGAATAACCCTGTCTCCATTGAGCTCATTCCACATATCCAAAAATTTATTCATGTTGTTATACACTAATGTGGATCCTATAGTGTCAGCAAAACTCAAAATTGTGGCTCTCACTCTCTCTTCATACTTATTTGCAAACAAGGTTTGAGCCTGTTTTAGCTTTTCCAACTCCTATTGAGTGATCTTAGCTGATTGGGAACCACAAGGTGCAGGAGAAGGTGGGAATTAAATGATAGGGCTAGTAGGTGGAGGCTATGCTGGGGAAGAAGAAATCATTAAGGTTAAGGACTCACCTTGATGGTATTGTCCTGCCAATTGGCCTTTCAATTTAGCAATAATGCTATCTCAGCTTACTATCTCTTCTTTGGCATCATTGTAATCTTTTAAGACTGTCTCTAACTTAGTTTGGAGATATGCCCTTTTCTTTGCTTCTTTCTCTGCCACCGCAATACTAAATTTTACAGTTTCCAAGACTATGCTAGCAGTGTCCACCACTCCAGTATTTTGTACCCTCTTTACTATCATACCTCCAAGGTAGCTGGACTCTAGGGTATCCTTTCTCCTTTTATTTTCATCTTTTTTCAGAGACCACATGACTAGGGAAGCATTATCCTTGTTGAAGGTTACTCCTTCCATAGGCTTTCTCTCTTTTCTGACTGCCTCTAAAACCAAGGCATTTGCTATATCCCCTTCAAGGAGGATGAGAACACGAGCCTTTGCTACCATTTCCCTTCCTTTCTCAAGAGTGATGGTCTTAAATTCAGTGACCATTTCTTGTTTTATTTCTTCCTCCACCATAGCTGCAACCTTACATGGGGCTTCTCATTCTTCCTCTTCTCACATCTAGCATTGAACTTATCAATATTCTGCTTCCACACAAATTGCATGAAACCTCTTGAGGTAACAAAGTTGCTATCAGCCAAGAATTCCTCACTGGCTTTTTTAATAGCAGGATCCAGTTCCTGGCGTTTGAACTCATTGGTGGTTATGTTCATCTTAGCATCTTGTGGCTCCTTTGGCATTCCATCTTCTATTTCATCATATGTATAGGCGATCTCCCCGAGACTCCCTAACTGCAACAATTGTTCAGCTACTGCCTGCTCATCTCCTATATGAATGGGGGATTGAGATGGGGAATATAGGGGCTCATTAGTTTGCATTTCCTTTCCCACCCTTTGCTTTTTTCAGGAATCCTGAATGTCAGTGACATCTTGTATTTTCCTCTTCCCTGTTGAAGTAGAAGGCTCCCCTATTGTTGGCACCAACACATTGTATCTAGATTTTCTACATAGTACATAATCACTAGGAGAGATTGTTTTAGCAGATGCAGACCTAGCTAGAACTAGTCTTGCCTTCTTAGGGTTGTTTTTAATCACTGCTTCCCTCTTCTCCTTTAATGTTTGCATTACATCCTTGAAGCAAAGAATTAGGAATTTTTCCTTTTCCTCAAAGGGGTGAAAACTGGATAAAGGGTCATAGCTTCTATTGAATTGGTGTACAAAATCAAGAGCCTTCTTGTAGGCCACCCATTTCTCTTTCCTCAACTCCTGCTCATCCAAATCAAACTCATTTCTGATGAGGTCTTCAGGGAATTGGAATTGGTGAGGTCTGCCTTTGCATACTACCCTTTTCATAAACATACCATTAAAGAAATCTTCAGGGTCAATGAACCTTGACACTACAGTGGACAGCTGGTATGGTTGAAAGAACTCCTCAAAGCACTTCCACCCACCCTTATTAATTACAAATTGATGTGCTATTGTTACTGTTGGCAAAATGGTCAGTTTTGCTCTATTGCATAGCTCCACCTCTTGTACACCCCCAATCTTCCTGAGGACCTCTGCAATTCCTATTTTCAAAGGGACCTGATAAGGTAACAAAAATGGAGTGCCTCTGAAACTATACACTCTGAAAACTATGGAAACAAGGTACAAGTATATGTCACGCCAATTGTAGATAATTTTGATTTCTTCAGCGAACTCCTTAGGCCTAAGAAACTCCAAAAGAGCTTTAGGGACCCTTGGATTCTCTGAGCATAAGAGAATTTTGATTTTAGATGTAAAGCATCTATCAAACTTTAGGTAGCTAGCATCCTCTCCATCCCATGACAACACTGTGCTCCATAGTTGAACTGGCATTTTCTCCCCATCCTTTTCCTTCACTAGATCCATTTCATTGGCAAAATAGTCACCACCCTTGAATAGAAAAAGATGCATGTGAAGGGAGTACCATCCAAAAGGCCTATCCACTTTACCATTCTTTATCCCTATCAAGCCTTCATGGATTGCATCAGTAATGTAGGGGGCATAATCAAATGTTATTGCCAGAGAGGGATTTAAAATTTGTGCTATCATTAACATGTAATCGGTTGGCATGTTCACTTCAGCATCTTCCCCAAAAATCTTGCAGAGTGACTAGTATAATCCTTTGGCTCTAAGAGTGAACAAATTTAGGTAGAAAGGATCCATTGTATTAGGTCCTACAATAGTCAATCCTCCTATTTTAACAAAAAATTCTTTAAGAGGCCCATTTCTAAGATGATCCCTTTGTGCACTATAGACTTGAGCAAATGATTCAAAATTAATGGGCCCCAAATAATTGGACACCTCACAGAGCCCAAAAGCATTTCTGAATTCATCATCGTTGACTTCAATGAGGGTTTTTCCATTTACATCCCTAACACTTTTGGTGAAAGGGTCATAATTGTGTGCAATCTGAGTTAAGAGATCCACATCCATGAAAAATCCAGTGTGAGATTTTGCCAAGATCAAGAGCTCAATGAAATGTACAAAATAGAGACACAATATAGGACAAGAATAAACTGTATTCTCATCAATAGAAAATGATCAACAATAATTACATACAATGTAGATGAGCTTGCTTATATAGGCAAGGCTAGGGATATGTGAGCACACAAACATGACATGTGGCTCAATAAGAAACAAGGGTAGGTAGAAAATAGGTGTGGGTAGGTAGGAGAAATAATATAATAGTCCACATGAGGTGGATCACCCACTGAATGTGGAGTGTAACAACAAGATCAACACCATAAAAGGTGGAATTTCTCCTACACACATTATCCCAATGTGGCACAAACACCCAAGTGTCTCATACCCAAACTATTATGAAATGCATTTCCTAAGTAAACTTAAGTAAGTGTAATAATATCCAAGATGAATAATTATTTACACCAACACCCCCCCTTAAGTGCAACTTAGGGGAATGCACTTAAGTCTACAATGCAACTAAGCAATGCAAGATGGGTCCCGGCTACTAGGCCATGTTAGGTACCAATGTACAAATGCAAATGCATGTAAACCAATGCAATGAAAACTCTCACAAAGTGGGCAAAGAGAAAAAAACCGAATGGGAAAAAACCCTCCCCCAAAAGAGAGATGAAAAACATACAAGAGAACTCTCATAGAAGAATGTGAGGAACAAAACCCCATGTGAGGAAATAGTCCCCCCCATATGAGAGAAGAAGAGAAGCTAGGAAGCCCCCCCTCAATGTGAAATTTGCACCAATGATAGAAGCTCGATGTATGAAGAAACTGCTCCATGAACGTTGAACAACATTCCTCCCCTTAGGAAGAAACAAAACCAAAGGTGTATCCATGAAGTCTCCCCAATCATGAAGGGAAGATGTATGAAGAAAACTCATGATGAAAGGAATCTCTGAAAATTGCTCAAGTGTCCCCATGTCGATGCTGAAAGATACCCCCTCCAAAGGTGGTAAACTGTGCCATACTGCTAAAAAAGGCACTCCAAGATCTAGTGGAGATGGATGTAGAAGATGTCTCAAAGACTCACATGTCTCCTCAAAACATAAAGAGACATCCTCCAACTACTGTACATAAGTATCCACAATCATGTCAACCTCTAAAGATTGATCATGTAGAGAATGCACAAGAGGGTCAGAGTGTTCCCTTGCAACAATCGAAGAAGGATAATCTTCATCAAAGAGAAGATGAATGTCATCAATGATGTCTCCCAAATCTGCAATGTAGGATTCCACAAACAAACCTGCAATATCTGTCAAGTAATCATCCCATGAATCTGAAGCTGGAAGACAATGAATATCCTACTGCACTGAATCACATGAAGGAAAAATTGTCGCACTATCTACATCATCAGGTGCAATAGGTGATGTGATATCAATATGAGGAGATGAAATACAAGACTCAAGAATGGGGTCACATGTGAGAATCCCCATGTTCAAGTGCCCAAAGTTCTCCTCAAAATCTGAACCATCACAAGAAGTGTGATCATCATGTATAGAATCATCAAATGTGAAATCATCATCATCAACAAAATCTGAAAAGGAGTATAACCGAGATGCATGATCAACCACCCCAGTCGCAATGATAGCTCTAGTCTCCAAGTCTCTAATGAAAATTGAGTCAGGTGTGAACTCCACAACTCTCTTAGTTGTGCCATGTGTGATTTGATAGATAGAAAGGAGATTGTTTGTCAAGTGGGGTACACACAACACATCATTGAAGGAGTTATCCCCAATGTCAATAGATCCTTTCCCAATCATATCCATGTATGTATGATTGCCCATCAAAATCTATGGCATGGTGCAAGGCTCAAATGTAGAGAACATAGACTGCGAAGATGCCATATGATGAGAAGCCCCTGAATCTAGAAGCCATCTCTCTGAATCATGACTAATAGTAGCACATAGAGCTTTTCCTTTTCTTGTCCCAAAAGAGTGAGTCTTCCCACTTGTAGAAGCCATGAATGCTTGCCCTTTTTCTTTTGAATGTGAGGAAGTGGAAGTTGATGAATCATCCTTCTTTTAGACTTTAGGTAAATCAATGTTATGCTTTTTGATGATATGTGTAAGCTCATCAATCTTCTTAGAATGGCAACGATGCTCCTCATGACCAATCTTTTTACAATAAGCACAAGTAGGTCTCTCCCTCTTTGGTGAATTATCCCTCTTGGAAGAGGATGAATCTCCTTGTTGTGGAGAAGATGGTGCTTTTTCCTTAGGCTTTGATTGCCATTTCTTCTTGTTTGAGTTGTCCTTTCCTTGATTTCCTTTGTTCCCTTGATTTGCCACTAATGCTTGAGACTTAGAAGCCTTAAGAATGCCCATGCTTATCAACTTAGTTTGTTCCATCATCAACATTTCATTGAAAGCATCAAATGTAAGCATTTTGTAGCTTGAACCCATTGTCATCCTATGGGTTTGGAAACTAGAAACAAATGCTGCATATTCTTGTGGAAGCTTGCCTATCAAGTTGAATATCAATTGAGTAACCTTCTTATCAATGCCACAATCTTTGAGTTGTGCCCTCAACTCATTTGCCTTAGTGACATAATCTTGTATAGTATCAAAGTTCTTGGGATCTAACATGGTGAGATCACTATCAATTTGATATCCCCTAATCTCATCAACTTGACCATACAAGTCTTGAAACTTTTGCCAAGCATCCTTGATTAGAGTACATTTCTCAATATGAAAAATGAGATCCTTTGATACATACTTTCTTAAGGTACCAATTGCCATGATATTTTTAGTGAGCCAATCCAAGTGACCAACTGGATCAACCTTAGGATCAGCGAGAGCAACAATAGTTCCATCAATGTAATGAGTGAGTCCTTTTTCCATAAGTTTACTCCATGCATCAATTTTCCAAGTAGCATAATTATGAGGAGTTAAGAGAGGAAACTTAGAAGAACCCATAGCAGCAAAAAGGAAGGAACACAAGAGCACAAAAGCACAAGATACACCCCCCCAAATTCAATCAATCAAAGTACCCCCCCCAAAGTGATGATTTTGGCACTTTATACTTAGTGCGATTATAATGAGCCACTTGCAAAACAAGGCAAACTGGACTTATGATGCAAATTTTACAACTTCTTAAATGAGATACAAGAGACTTCAATCAATAGTGCAATGAATCTAACTGAGATTCAAGCAAATATACAAGTACCAAGAGAGCCAAAAATGGCCAAAATCTAAAAGTACAATTTCTACTTACAATGGAATCAATCTGATAGCATCATGTGAAAGTAGACAAAAAAATACGCACTTTTAAAAAAAATGACACTTGAAAAGGAGGTCGTATGACCCTAAACGAAGCCTCTGAAGTTGCAAAAATTGGGATTACTCTGGTACAATCACCAAAAACTGCATTTTTTGAAACATCAGTGCATCAAAATCAAAAAAATTTCTTCACCACTGTGGAGAGCATGAAATTCTAGCCCATTTCAAAAAAAATTTCTCAAAAAAAGGAGCAAAAATGAGCAAGATATCATCATCTGAAGTTGAACTACAAAATCAGAAATGCAAATGAGAGGGGGGTCCAAAAATTTTCAAACCCTGCTGATGTGTGCTGACATTAGCAAGTCACCCGATTAAATTTGACAGCCGTATGACCGTCGCAAAAACTTCGCCTCCCTGCTAACTGGGCATCCGTACTGTATGGACAGGCCGATGTGGCAGATGACTGTATAGGTCGTACGGATGACGTGGTGCAGTGACTATGTTGTCGTATGGTTGATGTGGCACGATGACTATACGTACGGGTTTTACCCGCAGGCCAGTGGCCGCCTGCCACGTGGTGGACACGGGTCCTCCAGTTTTGTAACCGCCGGTGGGAGGAAGTGCTAGCAGTGGAGGGTTCGGCGCTGGCAAGCGAAGGTGCCGACTAAGAACACTGCCGTCGGCGGGAGGCTCCGGCAACAGGTAAGGACGCTGCTGGGAAGAGAGCTGCCGAGTGCACTGCTGGAAGGACCATGGGCCCAGGCTGGAAGTCTGGGTCGCAGGGAACTGCACGGACGTTGGCGGAAGGAGAGTTGCGATGGTGGCACGACAACGGCGACAGGTACCGGAAGATGTCACCGGGAGCGGGGGATTCATCGCCGGTGGGAGGTGTCAAAGGAGCCGGCACGGCGGCAGCAGCGTCATGGATGGCGGGTATCGGCGCGGGCAGTGGCGGGTACCAGCGCGGGCTGACAGTGGCAAGTCCGGACCGGTGCTACAGACCTACAAGGTACGGCAGGTCACGGGGGGGTCTGTGGACCCCCCAAAAAGCACTTTTTTTTATTTTTTTATTTTTTATTTTTTTTGAAAATTTTCCGAAATTTTTAAATATTTTTTTTTAATTTTTTTTTTTTCGAAAAATATTAAAAAAATTTCAAAATTCGTACAATAATAGCAAAATTGGCGAAAAAAAATTTCTCACCAAAATAGGTCGACTTTATAATCAAAATTCAAGGAAACGGCCTTCTGGATGCAATGGCGGGGTCGGATTTGGTCTAGGATGCCTCCAAAAGATGCTGCTCCTCAGATCTGCCTCTTGACGTCGCAATAATGTCTGTTCAAGACGAATCAATGAAGCCCCAATGGCTCTGATACCATGTGAGATTTTGCCAAGATCAAGAGCTCAATGAAATGTACAAAATAGAGACACAATATAGGACAAGAATAAACTGTATTCTCATCAATAGAAAATGATCAACTATAATTACATACAATGTAGATGAGCTTGCTTATATAGGCAAGGCTAGGGATATGTGAGCACACAAACATGACATGTGGCTCAATAAGAAACAAGGGTAGGTAGGAAATAGGTGTGGGTAGGTAGGAGAAATAATATAATAGTCCACATGAGGTGGATCACCCACTAAATGTGGAGTGTAACAACAAGATCAACACCATAAAAGGTGGAATTTCTCCTACACACACTATCCCAATGTGGCACAAACACCCAAGTGTCTCATACCCAAACTATTATAAAATGCATTTCCTAAGTAAACTTAAGTAAGTGTAATAATATCCAAGATGAATAATTATTTACACCAACATCCAGGGACCACCAATTTACCTATATCCAACTCCCAAATATTGTTCATTGGGGTAGGGGAGTATCTCATACCAAAACCAACCTTGAATAGACCTAAACTAGACAACCCTATCTATGGATCTCTCAGCCAATTGCCCTTGTCATATAACCCTTCTCCTATTTACAAATGAGGAGCCTTGGGCACTAATTCCTTAACTTTAGCTGCTACATTTGTGGACATAGACAATTGTTCCAGGAAGTCATCACAAATTGCCCTCTCCTGGTAATTAACCTTCCCTATGAAATCCCTTTTAGGTGTCATCTCAATGATATGCAAGTATTTCAATTACTAATCAATGCAATTCTTTAACAGAATAAAACCACAGTTCATCAATTTTTCAAGTAATTGGTAAGCAAATACAAGAAAACCTAGTTTTGGCCTGAAGAACTCTGCACTACACCATCTTTTCTGCAACAACTCTTCAAAATGATACCTACATTCAATTGATGTGAGCATTTATATGGCAATCGGGCTCTTAACTACGACATTAACACCGCATGCTTCGGCCATCCCATCAGAATTGAATTCATAAATGAATTCAAAATTTTGGCTCCAACGGATCATAAAATGTCTAAGTGTTTCTATCACTTTGTTGTTTTGCCATTTTGTGAAGCCTAAAATCTGTACATCTTCATCGAGCGAAAACACACCGACCATCAGACCAAGCAGAACTTGCATGGCCTTTACTTTGTTGACCGTTCTTCATTTGGCAAAAGGCTAAGATCTCTTGCTATTTCTTGAAAGCTAAGCATTGTGCACTTTCATCCAGCGAAACCGCACGAGCCGTCCGATCAAAAAGAACTTGATCAGTCTTTATCCTATCCAGTGACTGGCGGTTTACCCTACTAACTGCGCACCAAGTGTTTAAGGCTAGCAGTTTTCATTGTTTTGCGAACAGTAATTACCCTGCATCTTTGGCCTGTGAAATGGCACCCACCGTCAAATCCTCCTTGAGATACCCGCCTTTTAACAAACCTAACCCGGTGGAGGTGGTCCCATTGACTCAGCACTACCCAACATGGCAATCAACTGATGAATGAAACCAACGTGTTAATCATTTATTTGTCAAAAAACTTCCATGGGTCCACTTCAAGACTGCCACGTGCATCTGACAAGTCGCCTTTTTGTCAGTAGTCTAATCCATCTGTTCTGCCACGACACCGACCAAGTGGCTGTCATGTGACTTCTCTATTTTGTGAAGGTTAACTCTTGCTCACCTTAGGGTTACAAAATAGTGTCTACAGTCCAATCAAAAGGAACTTGATCGACCTTTACCTTCAATCCTTACTACCTTGTGGATCGAGTTTCCTTTTCACCATTTCATGAAGCCTAAAACCCATGCACCTTTATCTTATGAAATAGCGCGAGCCGTCTGATCAAAAGGAACTTGATCAGTCTTTACCTTAGTTAAAACCTGGATGCCAGACCCACTTCCGCCTTTCGCCATTTTGTGAATGGTAACTCACGGGTGCCTTTGAACTACAAATTCACGCATGCCGTTAGATTAAAAAGGAACCTGCGCGATGGTTAGGAAGCCCGATTAAAATTTAATAACTTTAGGAAAGGCTTAGAGAAAATAAAGTGTTGCTAGACCCACCTAGGGAGAAAAAAAGAAGGGGGGGACACTTTTCACAATAGACCGACCCTTTTTTAAGTGATAAAAGTAACACGGATTTAGAACATGCAGGTTTTTTCAAACACAGGAAGGATTAGAACTCAAAAACCTTAAACCCTCTTCTGACCCAAAATAATCAAAGGCAAGAAGGCCATACCGGACTCAATTTTTTAGCAGAATTTTAGCCAATTATGGAACAAGAATATCCATTTTCTAAATAGTGATAATAGTGAATCTGACTGGGGATGGTTGATCACAAGATCAACACAAGAATTCAAAAACTCTCTGGAGAAACAGACCAAACACAAGCCCAAAAAACAACAAAAGCAAACCTAAATATGTATAGACAAGGACCTATTGTGCATGGACATTAAGAGAAGTAATGTTTTGGGAATTGTCCATGCACTGGAAATTCCTATACCTCACCATTCATATTCTGCAAAAAAATATGAATCCTTTCCATTAAGATCATAAACAACAAAGGGGCCTATCCATAATGACTCAAATTTTTTATGTTTCCTTTTGTCTTTCCCTCTTGCATTCCATTGAAGGACCATATCACCTATCTGAAACTTCCTCAATGTGGTCCTTTTATCAAACCAATATTTGGACTGCAATTGAATCTTCAAATTCCTCTTGTGAGCCAAATTTCTAATCTCTTCTACCTCCACCAATTGAATCATTCTATCTTCCATAGGCTCAGATAACTCCATGTCTTCAACTTGCAGGAACTTATACACTGGAAGAAGATTATTGACTGGCACCCTGGATTGCATATCATAGACTAACTTAAAAGATGAGACACCAATTGCTCTCTTAATAGTAACCCTGTCAGCCCATCAAGCTAATTTTAACTTTTGGTCCCAAGACCTTTTATTCTCCTCAAGGATTTTCTTAATAATGTTCAAGAGGCTTTTGTTACTTGATTCAGGTTGCCCATTACCCTGAGGATGGTATGGTGAAGAATATGACATAATTATCCTATGACTGGTGTAAAATTCAATGAATTCTTCTGATCTAAAACTCATGGCATTATCCATTGCTAATTTCACAGGAACACCAAACGTGGTTATGACATTATCCATCAAGAAGTCAATAACAACCTTACTTGTGGCTCTTCTAGTGGGTATAGCTTCAATCCACTTGGTAAAATAATCAGTGGCTACTATGATCCACCAATGACCTCTTCCTGATTTCTCAATAATTTCTCCAATAAAATCAATGCCCCATTGGACAAAAGGGGCTTCCACTGTGACTAGGTTGAGGGGTAAAGCTCCCTCATACTTCAATTTTGATGAAAACTTCTAGCATGGGTCACACATCCAGACATGTTCATGGGCATCTTTAAACAAAGTAGGCCAATAATATCCAGCCCAAACTATCTTACCAGTAGTAGCCTTGGCAGAGTAATGACCTCCACACACTCCATCATGCATTATAGTTAACACTCTCTTAGCCTGGGATTGATCCAAACACATCAACAATGCTCCATCTCTATTTCACCAGTACAAGTCACCCTGAATAAGGACATACTTTTGAGACTTCAATTTAAAAGTTCTTCTCTGATTATGGGTCTTCCCTTCTGAAAATGATGCATCCCTTAAAAAATGCACTATCTCTGAGTACCAAGGCTGTGTCTCAATACTGGTGACCAAGATGTGTTGGCATTATGTGAACCGGTATGAGGATATAATGACATTGTATATTGTCATTGATGTCAATATGTTGAAGAGGTGAGAATTAGCATATGAGAGAACCGGCATAACACTGTGAACCAGAATTTGTGCCAAAGTGAAGCAGTGTGCTTGTTCAAGGTGAACCGGCATATGGTTATGGGAACTAGCACATGGAAGCGTTGTATGACTACTGGTTGGTAGTCTCAACTTCAGGGTTTCCAGTTGAAGTGCTTCAAGCCTATGTGGCTCAACCAGTGACATTGTGTGATGAGTTAGCATTGTAATGAAGAACAGATCATGTTGCCACGTTAGCCTTGTGCGCGTGAAGGATCTTGCATGAAGGGGATTGTTCCTATCTACCTCGGGAATGTGCGAAGTCTGTAAAATGGTGATAACATGTGATAGGTTATCAACCACCATGAAATCGATGGAAATGGATGATGGAGAATGTCTTGAGATTGGATCAAGACTGTTGCAATTAATGGAGTGTTCTCAATGGTCAGGATTGAACCGTTTGAATTCCTTAACCTAACAGGTTTAGGGTTTAGGGTTTATGCTACCGACCTATCTATTTTCCTATAAGGTCGATGTTGTGTCTCTTTCTGAGGTTGTTGGAAAAAGTTGTGTGTGTGTATCCAAGAGAAGAGATACGTGATTCTTGCCAGACCAAAAGGAGAGAAGTGATACCTGCAGAGTGTAAGTGCAGAAGGTGAAGAGGAGCCTAAGCGGATCTGCTTTGGCATTGAGTGTTGTTACCAGATCATTGTAATACCTGTTGATCTCTAACCACCTCAATAGTTGGAAAATCCCTTAACAGGGTAGCCTTAACTAGCTTGCTATAAATCCTTTAGCAGGGTAATTCAAAGCTATTGAGTTCAAAATCCTTTAGCTATTGAGTTCTTGAAATCCTCTAACAAGGTAACCTTTAACAGGGTTTAACCCTTAACCAGGTATTCTAGCCATCCCTCGGGTGATCCCTAACAAGATTTGTTCCTAGCAAAACCTATTGTAATGTCTCTAACCAGACAAGGCTCCTAACAGAGTGGACTTCTAAAGAGTTCAAAAATATCTTGTGGGTATTCATCCCCATCGTGGTTTTTCCTAGTTGGGTTTCCACGTGAAAAATATGTGTGTCATTTGTGATTCTTTTATCTTGTGATGCTTTCCTATTGTCTGTCAAGCATATGATGGTTCTGTGTTTTATGCCTATCAATAAAACATGTTGAACTAGCCGTTATTATGATCTGATGATAGATTACCTATTTATGCATGAGGGTGAAATGGTAGTGTAGTCTTGAGTTGAGTGAAAAGCTAAGTGAGCAACCGGTTAATGCTTATCTCAGTCATTCTTAGCTTTACCGGTTGCACTCTGTTTCAAACCAGTGTCACTGTTTGCCAGTCATTTGAAATGTCTATTTTCAAACTGGTTTAGGACTGTATTTTTGTCTGTATTTATTCACCTCCCCCTCTCAAGACCGGGTTAGTACTGTAGCATAGGAATCTAGAAATCATCACAAGCAAGTCAAAACACTAATCTAGCTCAATCATGAAAGCTCAAATGCAATGATCAATCCTAATTACATCCAATAAAGACATGAAAGCAAAACATTCAAGATTAAAACTAAACAAACCAAATGCAGATCTGAAAATCTTCTTCATGCGGCTCCATTGTCCTTCTTTCTTCTTCAAATAACTTTGTTGTGGATCTCACCTACAAGTGCATACACATGAGATAAAAGCAAGTAGACAAGATGATTGCTCAAGAATACTCGAAGCGTGATTGATTCGACAAAGTGATTATTAGATCGATAATGTGATTAGGGATCAGGGTTCAAAATGTGATCAAATTGGGGATCTTGATTGAAGAAACTCATCCAATTTATAGATAAATTGGAGAAAAGACAAGATTAGCATGAAATTGATATTAGAGGCAATTGATTTCAAAATGGGAAAATTGAGCTGAAGAAAGAAGGTTATGACACCTTCTATGTCATGAATTATGACATATTGCCAATGCAAAGGTTAGAGGACTAGAGGCTTATGACATCTTGCTATGCCAAAAGTATGACGCATGAGAAATTCATGCTTCCACCGAAGCACAAAAATAGGGAGAACTAGAGAGAAATTAATTAGGTGGAAATTGAATTTGACGAATTAGAAAACAGGTGGAAATTAGGAATTTAGGTGAATTAATTAACAATTTTTCATTCATTAATTAATTCACAAAAAGAGAGGGAATTAATTAGCCAATTAAATAAATATTTAATTGTGACAAGAAGACTTAGGATAAATAAATAAATTATTTAACCTAAAGGGAAAATGACAAACAAGATTAAATGAATAAATCATAAAACCTAGAAGATGAATTAGAAATGCAAGGACGACAATTAGGTCTTGACAAAAGATAATTGATGTAGATTCGATTTGATCATGATTCTGAATGATTTGATTGATAAACAGTTGAGATTGATTGACAAATTGACCAATATTGATAAAGAGACCAAATTGATATGCGCCAATTGACATGATTGAAGAGGACAAGGATCGATGATAAATCGATCGCAAAATTGACGAGATTGACAAGGATGAGGATCAATGACAAATCGAACACAAAATGACAAGATTGATAAGAGGACAAAACCCTAATTCAAAAGCAAGAAGAATGAGGAATGCAGAAGAAGGACTTGATGCTCGCAAATGATAAAGACCAAGTACGCAACATAGAAGAAATGTTAATGCGATGCAAAAACCTAAAATAAGGCAATGCGCCAATGTTAAAGTATGACTCTGCAAGCGTTAACCATTTTTAGGTGTCTACAAGTACTATTCATTCATCATTGAGTTATCAATTGGTATCAGAGAAACCTCCAGGTCCTCTATGCTATATGCTTAACCACTTGAGGTAAAGATCCTAGTCTAATGATGAAGAGGGAAGGTCCAAAGTTTAACAGAGAAAATTTCAATATATGGAAAGACAGAATGAAGATATACATCAAAAGCATGGGTGCTCAACACTAGAGCTATGTTGAGACTTCTTATGTTTCTCCTACCGGTACCCTTACCGATGACCAAAAGAGAGAGATGTTGGAGAATGGGCAAGTCATGGAAGCCCTGATTAGTAGTTTATCTGACATTGAGTTTATTGATGTTCAGAATAAGGTAAATCCCAAAGAGGTATGGGATACTCTTGAAAATATCTATGGCGGTGACGAGCATGTAAAACAGGCTAAGGAAGAAAGCCTTAGAGGGAATTTTGAAGATATGTGGATGGTTGAAGGTGAGACCATTCAACAGTATGGAATAAGAATCAAAACCGTTGTTGGAGATATCAAGAGTGCAAGTGGTAAAATAGAAGATGCCACTATGGTAAGCAAAGTCCTAAGATCCCTATTGTTGGTCTATGAAATAAGGGTTGCTGCTATTCAAGAGCTAAGATCAATAGACAAGACTAAGGTATCCCTAGACTCCATCATTGCAAAGTTGATAGCCTATGAGCTAAATAGTTTTGATGGCAGTGTTCAAAAGACCAAATCAACTTTTAAAGCTTCTGCAGTACCATACAGAAAAGGAAAAGAAGCTAGCACTAGTGGTGAACCAAGAAAGGGCAGAGAAATGGATGATGAGGAGATTCTGATGGCATTTGAATCTCTCCTATCCAGGAAACTTCCTAAAGGAACCGGCAAATACAAAGGTAAGCTACCTTTGAAATGCTTCTCTTGTAACTAGATAAGACATATTGCTATAAACTATCCTAATGGCGACAATAAGGACAAACCGGAAAGGTTCAAGAAATTAAAAGGAGGAAACTGGAGAAACTATTTTGTGGTAGTTGATGAACGTGTCATAGATGAAGAATCAGAGGATGAAGAAAATGAAAATATTGTGTTTGTTTCTGTCAAGGAAGATGTGTTAGATAAGAAGGCTCTTGTCTCTTGGTTTTGATAATTCCAATGAGTGGATCATTGACAGTGGTTGTTCTCACCATATGACTGGTGACCGGAGCAAGTTTCTATCATTGGAGGAGTATGATGGTGGTGTGGTTCACTTTGGAAATGATGCACCATGCATGGTCAAAGGTAGAGGGTCCATCTCTCTGAATGGAAAGAGTAGTGCTGACAATGTGTATTGGGTTAATGGTCTTAGACACAACCTTCTGAGTGTTGCCCAGCTGAATGACAGTGGCCTCACTCTAGAATTCAAGAATGGATTTTGCAAAATCAAAGGAAAGAATGGTGAATTGGTGGCCATCGGCATGCAGACCAAAGGTAACCTATTTTAGCTGAATGCAAATATAAGTACATGTCTTATGGCTAAATTTGATGATAGCTGGATATGGCATAGGAGACTCTACCATGTAAACTTTGATAACATTGTGAAGGCTAGTAAGATCAAGGCAGTTAGAGGGTTGTCGGTGCTAAGAAAACTAGATAATACCTTGTGCAGAGAGTGTCAATTGGGGAAAATGTCTTCCTCAACCTTTAAAGGTAAATCTTTCACTGCTGACAACTTGCTTGATCTTGTGCATGCTAATTTGTGTGGTCCTATGAAAACTAGAAGTGTGCAGGGTGATAGGTACTTCATGATTCTCATTGATGACTACTAAAGAATGATGTGATTCACATTCTTGAAAGACAAGTCTAAAGCCTTTGTAAAGTTCAAAGCTTTTAGAGAATTAATGGAGAAGGAAAGCGGTAAAAGGATCAAGTGCTTGAGAACTAATCAAGGGGGGGAATTCACTTCTGGTGAATTCAATAAGTACTATGAAGAACATAGCATCAAGAGGCAATTGTCTGCCCCCTGGACTCCACAACAGAATGGCCTAGCAGAGAGAAATAACTGGACTATGGTTGAAGCAGCTAGAACCATGTTGATTCAAGGAAAGGTAGCTCACACATTTTGGAGAGAAGCAGTGAGCACTGCAGTCTACACAATGAACCGGGTACTCATCAAGAAAGGTAAGGATAAAAATCCTTATGAGTATTGGACCGGTAAGACACATGTGGTTAGCTACTTTAGAGTGTTTGGTAGCAAATGTTACATCAAGAGGAGTGAACACTAGAGCAAATTTGATGTGAAATGTGATGAGGGAATATTCCTAGGATATTCCACCAAGAGCAAAGCTCTCAAGTGTTTCAACAATAGGACTCAGAGAATTATGGAAAACATCAATGTAAGAGTTGATGAAACCTTTGAGAAAACTGAGGAAACCGGCAGTGAGAAAGTGGTAAACAAAACGGTTGCAACCTTCTGGGAACCGGTTGACAGCCAACCGAGTACTAGTAACAATGTTCCTAAACCGGCAAATGTAGATGCTAATACTGATGGAGATGAGGATGAAGAAGAAAAGCAAGAGGAATCTATCAAGACCATTCCTTGGTATGTCAAGATGAATCATGATCCTAAGCAGATCATAGGAGATAAGGATGGAGGAATCCTTACAAGAAGAAAGGTTAGAGAAAACTCTTGTATGATCTTTGAATTTGAGCCTAAATCATTCAAAGAGGCACATAAGGATGAAGACTGGATCAAGGCAATGGAAGAGGAACTTGACCAGATAGAGAAAAATGGTACATGGTCTTTGGTACCCAGACTGAAGCACAAAAATGTCATTGGTACTAAATGGGTTTTCAGAAATAAGCTGAATGAGGATGGCATAGTGATTAGGAACAAAGCCAGATTAGTGTGCAAAGGATATGCTCAAGAAGAAGGAGAAGACTATGGAGAAACCTTTGCTCCTATAGCCAGATTGGAAGGAGTCTGTATGCTTCTTGCATATACAGCTTTTAAAGGTTTCAAAGTATATCAAATGGATGTAAAATTTGCATTCCTAAATGGTGTACTTGAAGAGGAGGTGTATATTGAGCAACCAAATGGGTTTGCCCTATCTGAAGATAATGACATGGTATGTAGGCTACATAAAGCCTTATATAGACTAAAGCAAGCACCTAGGGCATGGTATGAACGTCTGCATTCTCATCTTGTGAAGATTGGATTTGAGAGAACAAGTGAAGATAGTAATATCTACTTGAAGTCTGAAGGAGATTAGATCCTAATCTGTGAGGTATTTTTTGATGACATTATCTTTGGTGGAGATGACAAGATGAGTCATGAGTTTTCAGATGAGATGAAGAAAGAGTTTGAAATGTCACTCATAGGGGAGATTAAATTCTTCATTGGACTATAGATCCAGCAGATGAAGGATGGAATCTTTATCACTCAGTCCAAGTATGTCAAAGAGGTGTTGAAGACCTTTGGCATGGAAGATAGCAAATCGGTTGGTACTCCGATGGTGACCAGTTGTAAACTATCTAAAGAAGATGACTCAGAATTGGTTGATGAGAAGGAATACTGATCAATGACTGGTAAGTTGCATTATGTAGTGCATAGTAGATCGGATATTGCACATGTAGTTGGCATTATTGCAAGATTCTAGAAAAGCCCAAGAGAATCTCACCTGGTTGCAGTCAAGCAGATTCTTAGGTATCTGAAGGGAACTATTGACTATGGATTGTGGTATCCTTATAGCAAGGATTTCAACTTGAAAGTATACACAGATGCTGATTGGGCAGGCAATATAGATGACTGGAAAAGCACAACTGGTGGTGCATTCTTTCTTGGTGGTAGACTAGTCTCATGGATGACTAAGAAGCAGAGTTGTATCTCTCAGTCTACAGTGGAAGTAGAGTATGTTGTAGCTTTCATGAACTGCACTCAGACAATTTGGATGAAGCATGTATTAAATGGCTTCAAAGTTCTTGTATATGAACCGGTAAGTATATTTTTTGACAATACTAGTGCAATTAATATCTCCAAGAATCCAGTTTTACATTCTAGAACAAAGCACTTTGAGCTTAAGTATCATTTCTTAAGGGAAAAGGTTCAGAACAAAGAGGTTGCACTGGAACATGTTTGCAGTAAGGAGTAGTTAGCAGACATATTCACCAAGCCTCTCCCAAAGACTACATTTATGTAGTTAAGAGGTGAATTAGGGGTGTTGCCCCTTCAAGAGGTAAACTAAAAGCATATGCTCCACATCAGTCAGGTATTGCATAGTCAACTTTATTTTGGATTGATGTGTTGAAGGATGCTACTCCTTAGGGGGAGCAACATAATGGAATAGGGAAGCTTGTGCCTCCACTTTGGCATTATTGTCAAAGGGGGAGAACATGTGAAGGAGAGAAGATATCTGCAGAAATTGGGGGAGAAGATGTGAAGCGGAGAGATATCCTTGTATATTGCCATCAATGCCAAAGGGGGAGATTGTTGGCATTATATGAATAGGTATGAGGACATAATGACATTGTATGTTATCATTGATGTCAATATGTTGAAGAGGTGAAAACCGGCATATGAGAGAACTGACATAACACTGTGAACCGACATTTGTGCCAAACTGAAGCAGTGTGCTTGTTCAAGGTCAACCAGCATATGGTTATGGAAACCAGCACATGGAAGCATTGTATGACTACCAGTTGGTAGTCTCAACTTCAGGGTTTCCGGTTGAAGTGCTTCAAGCCTGTGTGGCTCAACTAGTGACATTGTGTGATGAGTTAGCATTGTAATGAAGAACATAAATGTTGCCACGTCAGCCTTGTGCGCGTGAAGGATCTTGCATGAAGGAGATTGTTCCTATCTACCTCGAGAATGTGCAAAGTCTGTAAAATAGTGATAACGTGTGATGGGTTATCAGCCGCCATGAAATCGATGGAAATGGATGATGGAGAATGTCTAGAGATTGGATCAAGACTGTTGCAATTAATGGAGTGTTCTCAATGGTTAGGATTAAACCATTTGAATTCCTTAACCTAATAGGTTTAGGGTTTAGGGTTTATGCTACTGACCTATCTATTTTCCTATAAGGTCGATGTTGTGTCTCTTTCTGAGGTTGTTGGCAAAAGTTTTGTGTGTGTATCCAAGAGAAGGGATACATGATTCTTGTCAGACCAAAAGGAGAGAAGTGATACCTATAGAGTGTAAGTGCAGAAGGTGAAGAGGAGCTTAAGCGGATCTGCATTGGCATTGAGTGTTGTTACCAAATCATTGTAATACCTATTGATCTCTAACCACTTCAACAGTTGGAAAATCCCTTAATAGGGTAGCCTTAACCAGCTTGTTGTAAATCCTTTAACAGGGTAATTCAAAGCTATTAAGTTTGAAATCCTTTAGCTATTGAGTTCTTGAAATCCTCTAACAAGATTTAACCCTTAACCGGGTATTCTAGCCATCCCTTAACCGGGTGATCCCTAACAAGATCGGTTCCCAGCAGAACCTATTGTAATGTCTCTAACTAGACAAGGCTCCTAATAGAGAAGACTTCTAAAGAGTTCAAAAATAGCTTGTGGGTATTCATCCCCACCATGGTTTTTCCTAGTTGGGTTTCCACATGAAAAATATCTGTGTCATGTGTGATGCTTTTATCTTGTGATGCTTTCCTATTGTCTGTCAAGCATATGATGGTTTTGTGTTTTATGCCTGTCAATAAAACATGTTGAACTAGTCGTTATTATGATCTGATAATAGATTACTTGTTTATGCGTGAGGGTGAAATGGTAGTGTAGTCTTGAGTTGAGTGAAAAGCTAAGTGAGCAACCAGTTAATTCTTGTCTCAGTCATTTTTAGCTTTACTGGTTGCACTCTATTTCAAACTGATGTCACTGTTTGCCAGTCATTTGAAGTGTCTGCTGTCAAACTGGTTTAGGACTATATTTTTGTCTGTACTGATTCACCCCCCCTCTTAGTACCAAGTTAGTACTATCTGTTCATCATTGATTTATCAATGAATAAGGACATACTTTTGAGACTTCAATTTAAAAGTTCTTCTCTGATTATGGGTCATCCCTTCTGAAAATGTTGCATCCCTTAAAAAATGCACTATCTCTAAGTACCAGAGCTATGTCTCAATACTAGTGACCAAGATGTTCTCAACTTCAACATTATTCACTTCAACATCAAGAAGGTTTGATTCAGCCATCAGCTTAGCAAGGCCTAAACCTCTCACCAATTTAGTGATCTTAATCTCTAAATCAAACTCCTGAATTTTGGTTATCCATCTGCATCTTTTACCTGTGACCTCAGACTGGGATAAAATATATTTGATAGCCGCATGTGGGACATAAGCAATTACTCATGCATTTACAAGATATGGCCTAAAATCTTTAACATCCTTGACCAAAGCATATGCTTGCTTCTCCATAATTTCATACTTTAACTCTACAGCTTGTAAAGATTTGTTATAAAAAGCTATAGGATTCTCATATCCTTCATCATCCTTTTGTAAAAGAACCGCAGCCACTGTGTGATATGAAGCAAAAGAAAACAAAATGAAAGGCTTACTGTAGTCAGGGAACTTCAAGACTGGTGCCTCCTAAATAGCCTTTTTGATCTCATCAAAAGCCTTAGAAGCTTCTTGATTCTAGTAGAACTTTGTATCCTTTTTAAGAAGTTTAACAATGGGCTTGACTATCTCTGCAAAATTTGCAATGAATCTTCTAACAAAATTTACTTTGCCCAAGAAAGATTGGATACCTTTAACATTCTTCGGCTTAGGAAAATTGTTTATAGCCTCAATTCTTTCAAGATCTATTTTTACTCCTTCTTTGGAGATAATATGCCCTAGTAGCCTCCCTTCAATAACAACAAAATGACATTTTTTAGGATTTAAGGATACCCCAAATTCCAAAGCTTTATTGAAAACCTACTCTAAGTGTCCACAGTGATCGTCCACTCTTTTGGAAAATCATGTTGAATCATCTTGGTATACTACCATGATGATATTGATGAATTCCTTGAAAGCTACATTCATTGCCCTCTGAAAAGTAGCTCCAGCATTTTTCAAACCAAAAGGCATTTTGACATACACATATGTACCCCAGGGGGTAGTGAAAGCAATTTTGAATTGTTCAGATTCCTTTACTAACACCTAGTTATACCCTAAGAACCCATCCATCATAGACAATAGGTCACAACCAGTCACTCTTTGCAACATAGCTTCCATATTAGGAGAAGAGTAATTATCTTTAAAGGAGGCAACATTTAGGTTCCTAAAGTCCACACAGAGTCTAATGTCCCCATTATTTTTTCTGACTGGGACCAAATTTGAGACCCATGATGAATGTCTTATAGGCTTAATAATTCCCCCTTCCCTTAACTTGGTCAGTTCTTGCTGCATTTTAGATTCTAACAGGGGGTTGATAGGTCTTTGTTTTTGTCTGAAAGGCTTAGCATCTGGAGGCTGAGGGACTTCATGCTAAAAAGATCCTGTCTATATGCCTTCAGATCCTCATAAGACCAAGCAAAGACATGCTTGTATTTCTTTAATAAATTAATAAGATTTACTCTAACATGAGGAGGCAAATTTTTTCCAATATATACTAACTTAGGGGACGATTATGTCCCCAAGTTTACTTCCTCTAACTCATCTAAATTAGTGGTTGATTGTTGGTGTAGATGACTGTCATTGTAACTAAACATACCTTCAATCTCTACCAACCCTTTAGGTATTTCATTAGTTTCTAACTAAACCAGTTCATTTCCAAACACAGTTTCTCTATTGTCAACCACTTCCACCAAGGCATTGCAATCAATTTTTTGTCCATCATAGTCATCAATGTATTGTATAAACCTGAGAATATCTTCATCATCAGCAAACACTTGCCAATTATACACATTGTCAGGAATGGTAGGCCTAGCTTTTATCTCAACTGTGGATATACTGATTAGTGTTGCATCATCATTCTTTAATGCAACATTTGTTAAGAAATCTGCCATGATATTTTTAGATCTTTCTATCCAATTTATAGAAAATGCACTAAAATGCTCAATTACATCCCATACTGCATGTTTGTATCTTTTTAGTCTATCATTCTTAGATGCATACTTGGATCTCACTTGGGAAACAATCAATTCTGAATCTCCTAACACTCTCAATAATTGAATCCCATGCCTTTTTGCAACTTCAAGCCCCAATAGCAAGGCTTCATATTCTACTGTATTATTTATACATTGAAAGGCTAACAAGAAGGAATACTTGAAAGTTATACCTATGGGGATACAAAGAGAACTCTTGCTCTAGATCCTTCTTTAGAGAAAGCTCCATCAAAATACATTTGCCACAAACCCTAGTATTGAGATTCCAATTCAGTCACAATAGAGTCAGTATTCTTCAATTGATGTAAAATTGGTTGTAATCTAAAATTGTCAAGATCCACATCAATCATGCAGTTGAGTATACTAGGATCCACTTTCTCAATTACCCTAGGGGCACATGGTTCTCTATACAATTTGACTTGGTTCCCATTAGTTGGGATAGTGGCATATGACAAATCCAACTGAACATTTCCACCCACTGTTGTAGCCCACTGTCTAGATAACAACATGCCATAATGAGGTTTGGTGTCAGTTACAATGGCATCCATCTTGTATGTTGCTTCAGGGAATGCTGCTATTTTCACTTCAACATCTTTCATTGTACCTATCATAGGAACTTCTCTATTATCCATAGCATAACATTTCCCATACACTGTATTCACTAATAGTCCTAATTATTTCATGATACCATAAGGCATTACATTTGTAGCTGCACCAGAATCTATCATACAGTTTTTAATTAACCGGTTATTTACTAACAAAGTAACACAGAAAGGATCAATCTATGAGGGTTCTTGTGTAATAGTTGTTCAAACATATACCTCTAGGGTTTGCAGCTTGTGATCCTTTTCATCCTTTCCTGAAACTAAAGGCAAAGCTAAGATACTGTCAGATATCTTAGAAAGTAAAGATAGAGAAGCCTCTCTATGTTCCTTTATTTTCAATAATTCTATCAATGGTACTGTGACCTTCATCTGGGTGAGAGCCTGAGTCATATCAAATGTGGAATTATTAGTCAACTCAGTAGTAGCTTTAGTTTTCTCTATTTTAGGCTAACTTGCCTTCTTTATTGTAGCAATTCCTTGTATATCACCAGCCTTATCATCCATAGTTTTAGCTATATCTTTTAATTTGTCATTCCCATTTTGACTGTCTTGGAGCAAGGTATCTTTACTTGCTACTTTCTTCTGAGATACTTCTTTTATAAACATGAACCCAGGTTCACCTTAATTGTTTTCCCTCTTAGTACTCCTCAAATTTTAATTGTGTTTGGCTTTGGCTATGGCAGCTTTAGTGAGATTTTTTACTTCTTCATCACTAGGCCTCTTGAGATGAACTTGTTCATCTTCAATTGTTACCAAATTCAAAGTGGGATGCCAATCAAGTGTTAGTTGTCCTTGCTAAGATTTTTTACTATCCAGCACATCACATTCACTAAATTCACTTTGTAAAGACTCATCGTCACTTTCTATAATAGTTTCAAATATATTTATATCAGGTTCAGCCTCTTGTCTCATGGATTCTTCAAGGGCTTGAGCTACAACACATTGATGAGGAGAATGTGGTCCATCACAATCCATGCACCAAGGAGTATTCTCCATGTTATTAACATTCCCTCCTTTTAAAGGATTAGGGGTGTCTTGGCTGTAAGTATTTTTTGGCTTCTCATTTTGAGGCTTACCATCGTGCCAAGTAGTGTTGTAAGGCATGTCATGCAACCTAGGAGGTCTGTCTTGCTAGTTGTAATGAGGTTTATCATTTTTACTCACCTTGGAAGTAAGATCCTTCATGGCAGTCACTAAATTCTCTATTTTGTCCTCTTCTTTAGCAACTTTATTGGGTTGTTGTTTTGATTCTTGCCATAACCTACCATCAGTCCTCCTCCCTACTTTCCTATTACTCTCCATGTTGATGACAATTCTAAATGCATCCCTCAAACTATGAGGATTTTTATCCCTTAGAATATAGGCCATCTTAGAATCAAAAGCATTATAATAAATATTTAGACACATGTTATCATCTAACCTCATTACTTGATAGAGCCTATGCATTGCTTTCTCGAATCTAGCATTGAAATCTATAACAATTTCATTATCAAATTTTCTAATATTGTTGAACTCATTGAGCATAAAAATCACATTTGTCTTATCATCGTATTGTTCTTGAAAGCAACTTTTAAAATCTTCCCAAGACCCAATGTGTTCACAGGGAGACCTCTATACCAATCCCTTGCATCATCTACTACAGACTGTACAAACAATTTCATGATGACATCTTCATCTACAATTTCATAATCGTTGATCAAGTCATGAAAATATTTTAAGTGCTCTTCTGCACTGATTGCATTATTCCCAGCAAATTTGTGAAGTCTATCCCTCAATTCAGTAGCAACATGGTTGGGGTATCCTGGGATTCCATCAAAAAAGAGTTGCCTATAAAGTTCTAGGTTAATAGGTCTTCTTTGGAATTGGTTGGCAGCATTGTTATTTCCCATGTTCATTCTGACATTGGGGCTTTAAGTCATAGAGATCTGATTACTTTGGTTAGTAATAGGGGCTTGATTGGCTATGGTAGTGCTAATAGGTAGAGTTGGCTAAATTTTAACAAGAGGGAATGAAGCTTGCTGAGGACCGGGTTTATTTTGATCTAATGAAGGAAACATGATAGGAGGAGCCTTCAAATAACTAATCTTTCTCTTAACTTCTTGATTAGTTGCTTCTAATTCAGCTTTCTCTAATTCCATTTTCAAATCTTCTTTTCTCTCCTCATCCTTTCCATCTCTCTTTCATGTGCAGATAACATATGAGAGATCTCAGCTGCAGACTTAGATCTAGACCCACCTTCCATGCATTTCTGCTTTCCTTTGTCAACATCACTTCTAACATGTTGTGGGTCACTAAGAACTTCCCTATTTGGTTACACTACTGACTTGTATGTTGGTTTGGTCTTGGGAACTAAAATTTCTCTAATCACAGGACCTTCATCCTCACTCTTGGCCTTTTCTTGGGCAAGTAGCTCAAGGTCAGCAATTTGTCTTAGAATCCTGTCTCTCTCCATCAATTTTACCTTTACTTCTCTCTCTTTATCTGCTTCCTTTTTTTCTCTTAAGGAAATTAAATGGACTCTTCTATTCAAGTCCTCTATTTCTTGGGATACCCTATCTTCATCAGGGAAGATTTCTTTAGAATCTAACACATTGACTTGGTCAATATCTATTAGACTGATGTTCCCATCCACTGTCCTAGGTACAAAATCTCTCTTAATATTTGAACTATTCCTGTCCTTTCCTGACAAACTAACATGGGAGATCCTCTGATCTAAAACTTCTACATCATCAATATTTCCAAACAAACTAGAATGAAAGCCTAAAATATCATGATCAGATTCACAAGGAGAAGAATTTGAATTTGCATAGATGGGTCTCTCAGATGACTTACCCATATTGATACTCTTTTGTACCCACGCAAACATTAGATGGCTCATGTACCACTGATATTTTCTAACCTCTACGTGATGGTTCAGGTAATCCTTCCTGCAATGTCTCACGAGGATGATTCTTCATGAAAGACCTGGCATTCTTTCCTCTCTGCATTATGCTTGTTTTCTTTAAAAGATTCACTTATTTCAAAGGACTGGTTATAATTTTCAGAGTTGCCACCCACAAAAACTGTGGGAAATAAGAAAATAAGCTTTACACAAGATACTTGCTACTTTTTTAAAACAAAAATTACAAAGATTTTCAGAGAGAGAGAGAGAAAACAAATTAAAGATCACACAATTTTTTTCAACACAGATATCTGAACAACTTTCTGAACCAATTTAAATGTTAATTTGCAACATGGATACACACTATGACTCTACCTAGCAGAGTCACCACTTTTGTTAGTCTCAAATTCTAATTCCCCTCTTCTCCCCTATAAGAAAAATAATAACTTTGTCTACAAATGAAGAGATCAAGGAAAAAGAACCTTAGAGAAACATATGACAAGGTTTCAAGAACCTTCTACACTTTGAACTTATCTAAAGTTCAGGCGGGTATACCTTCTATGAATATTTCACACTTTTAAATGAGATCCATAGTAAACCAGTGTCCAAAAACCAGTGGATTTTATCACCTCAACATAAACTGAAATAATAAAGGAAAGCTTATACTCATTTTCAGTATTGATCCTCAAGAGATGTAGAAAGAGAACTACAACTGATACCAATGCCTTATCCATGCTACAGAGTTATCTAAATTAAGCAAGGATTTCATAATTAAACATCCCCATGCATCTCATCACTTCGACATCTATTAACCCCATACATACCTAACATATATAAGAGTCCTTCCTTGTTAAACTAAACAGTGTTTATCAAATTCAAATTTTCCAACAAAATAACCTACTGACAGAGATATTTCATGCGTATTTAATTCCTCTCCTAAAGAGAAAAGATAAGAAACATATCCATAAAGATTGCATTACAATCCATGTTCAATTGAATAACCCTAGATTACTCAAATGAAACTAGTATTGAAAGCACACCAGAAGACAACACAAATTTTAGGCTCGAAAGTTTATGATCTGTATATTGATATTCATTTTTGAAAAGTCTTACAAAACTTAAAATATTCTCTGTAATAACTAGAAAAACCCAGATATATTTCTGCATAGTTTCTTTACCAAATTCTTGTGATCCCTTCTTTACTAGTCCTGGTATCCATTTACAATAGTATGGATGCATATGAGCTTCAGACCTTTTCCAAAAAATTTGTTACAACAATCTTCTTTTTTCAACAAGAAGTTACAAGTCCTTTTCATTTTCTAACGGCCCCTTTTTGCACTTTGTCACTCCGCAGCTTCTTCTTGAACCTCCGCATCTAGCACCACATAATTTCTCATCTACTCTTGGTACACGTCATCAGCAAGCCATGAGAAGTTAATAACCTTCCCTTTTATCATGGCCAATTTCTTCCAAGAGTTTCTCATTTTATTTACTTCTGAGTTTAGAAAGCCATAGTGTGACTTTATTTTCTCTATTTCCTTAATTATTCTGACAAATAGGGAAGTATCATCTATGTTAATGATTCCCTTTACCCTTAATGATAGGTTGGATCCTAATTCATTAAGCCATACTTATTTGTCCTTCAATTGAGCTAGACTGGCAAAGCGCCCGGGAAATAATTCAAATTTCTGCTCAGTGTATTTTTTTTATACAAATTGATCTTCCTTTTTGCATTATCTCTTCCTTCTACTAGTTTTTTTAGATCCTTTGTCATGTCACAAGTGTATTTGATAATGGGGTCAGCCCCTGCCTCATCATAGGATACACATATGAGTCGTAGGTCCACCTCCCTAGGCATCCACTTGTCCAAAATTGGCATTAGAATAGCCCTATCTCCATTGAGCTCATTCCACATATTCAAAAATTTATTCATGTTGTTATACACTAACGAGGATCCTATAGTGTCAACAAAACTCAAAATTGTGGCCCTCAATCTCTCTTCATACTTATTTGCAAACAGGGTTTGAGCCTGTTTTAGCTTTTCCAACTCCTGTTGAGTGATCTCAGCTAATTGGGAACCAGAAGGTGTAGGAGAAGGTGGGAATTCAATGATAGGGCTAGTAGGTGGAGGCTATGTAGGAGAAGAAGCAATCATTAAGGTTAAGGACTCACCTTGATGGTATTGTCCTGCCAATTGGCCTTTCAATTTAGTAATAATGCTATCTCGGCTTACTATCTCTTCTTTGGCATCATTGTAAGCTTTTAAGACTATCAGTGACTTAGTTTGGAGATCTGCCCTTTCCTTTTCTTCTTTCTTTGCCACTGCAACACTGAATTTTGCAGTTTCCAAGACTGTGCTAGTAGCCTCCACCACTCCAATATTTTTTACCCTCTTTACTATCATACCTCCAAGGTAGGTGGACTCTGGGGTATCCTTTCTCCTTTTATTTTCATCTCTTTTCAGAGACCACATGACCAGGGTAGCATTATCCTTGTTGAAGTTTACTCCTTCCATAGGCTTGGTCTCTTTTCTGACTACCTCTAAAACCAAGGCATCTACTATATCCCATTTAGGGAGGATGAGAACACCAGCCTTTGCTACCATTTCCCTTCCTTGCTCAGGAGTGATGGTCTTAAATTTAGTGACCATTTCTTGTTTTATTTCTTCTTCCACCACAGCTACATCCTTGTTGGGCTACTCATTCTTCCTCTTCTCACATCTAGCATTGAACTTATCAATATTCTACTTCCAAACAAATTGCATGAAAGCTACTGAGGTAACAAAGTTGCTATCAGCCAAGGATTCCTCACTGGCTTGTTTAATAGTAGGATCTAGTTCCTAGCCTTTGAACTCATTGGTGGTTATGTTCATCTTAGCATCTTCTGGCTCCTTTGGCATTCCATCTTCTATTTCATCATATGTATAGGCGATCTCCCCAAGACTCCCTAACTACAACAATTGTTCAGCTACTACCTACTCATCTCCTATATGAATGGGGGATTGAGATGGGGAATACAGGGGCTCACTAGTTTGCATTTCCTTTCCCACCCTTTGCTTTTTTGGGGAATCCTGAATGTCAATGACATCTTGTATTTTCCTCTTCCCTGTTGAAGTAGAAGGCTCCTGTGTTGTTGGAACACATTGTATCTGGATTTTCTACGTAGTACATAATCACCAGGAGGGATTGCTTTAGCAGATGCAGGCCTAGCTAGAACTAGTCTTGCCTTAGGGTTATTTTTTAGTCACTGCTTCCCTCTTCTCCTTTAATGTTTGCATTACATCCTTGAAGCAAAGAATTAGGAATTTTGCCTTTTCCTCTAAGGGGTGAAAACTGGATAAAGGGTCATAGCTGCTGTCGAATTGGTATACAAAATCAAGAGCCTTCTTTTAGGCCACCTATTTCTCTTTCCTCAGCTCCTCCTCATCCAAATCAAACTCATTTCTGATGAGATCTTCAAGGAATTGGAATTGGTGAGGTCTGCCTTATCATACTGCTCTTTTCCTAAGCATATCATTAAAGATATCTTTAGGGTCAGAGAACCTTGACACTGTAGTGGACAACTGGTATGGTTGCAAGAACTCCTCAAAGCACTTCCACTCACCCTTATTAATTACAAATTGATGTGCTATTGTTACTATTGGGAAAATGGTCCCTTTTCCTCTATTGGATAGCTCCACCTCTTGTACACCCCCAATTTACCTGAGGACCTCTGCAATTCCTATTTTCAAAGGGACCTGATAAGGTAACAAAAATGGAGTACCTCTAAAACCATACTCTTTGAAAACTATGGAAACGGGGTAAAAGTATATGTCACCCCAATTGTGCACAATTTTGATTTCTTCAGTGAACTCCTTAGGCCTAAGAAACTCCTAAAGAGCTTTAGGGGCCCTTGGATTCTCTAAGCATAAGAGAATTCTGATTTTAGATACAAAGCATCTATCAAACATTGGGTAGCAAGCATCCTCCCTATCCCATGACAACACTGTGCTCCATAGTTGAACTTTCTTTTTCTCCCCACCCTTTTCCTTCACTAGATCCATTTCATTGGCAAAATAGTCACCACGCTTGAATAGAAAAAGATGCATGAGAAGGGAGTACAATCCAAAAGGCCTATCCACCTTACCATTCTTTATCCCTATCAAGCCTTCATGGATTGCATCAGTAATGTAGGGGGAATAATCAAATGTTATTGCTAGAGAGGGATTTAAAATTTGTGCTATCATTAACATGTAATGGGTTGGCATGTTCACTTCAGCATCTTCTCCAAAAATCTGGTAGAGTGACCAATATAATCCTTTGGCTCTAAGAGTGAACAAATTTAGGGAGAAAGGCTCCATGGTATTAGGTCCTACAACTGTCAATCCTCCTATTTTGACAAAAAAATCTTTAAGAGGCCCATTTCTAAGATGAACCCTCTATGCACTATAGACTTGAGCAAATGATTCAAAATTAATGGGCTCCAAATAATTGGATACCTCACTGAGGCCAAATGTGTTTCTGAATTCATCATCATTGACTTCAATGAGGGTTTTTTTATTTAAATCCCTAACACTTTTGGTGAGAGGGTCATAATTGTGTGCAATCTAAGTTAGGAGATCCACATCCATGAAATCTCCATTGACCACTAATTTACCTACATCCAACTCCCAAATACTGTTCATTGGGGTAGGGGAGTGTCTCATACCAAAACCAACCTTGAATAGACCTAAACCAGACAACCCTATCTGTGGATCTCAAAGCCAATTTCCCTTGTCATATAACCCTTCTCCTATTCTCAAACGAGGAGCCTTGGGCACTAATTCCTTAACTTTAGCTGCTACATTTGTGGACATAGACAATTATTCTAGGAAGTCATCACAAATTGCCCTCTCTTGGTAATTAACCTTCCCTATTAAATCCCTTCTAGGTGTCATTTCAATGATATGCAAGTATTTCAATTACTAATCAAAGCAATTCTTTAACAGAATAAAACCACAGTTCATCAATTTTTCAAGTAACTGGTAAGCAAACACAAGAAAACTTGTTTTTGGCCTGAAGAACTCTACTCTACACCAGCTTTTCTACAACAACTCTTTGAAATGATACCTACATTCAATTGATGTAAGCATACATACGACAATCGGGCTCTTAACTACAACATTAACACTGCATGCTTCGGCCATCCCATCAGAATTTAATTCACAAATGAATTCAAAATTTTGGCTCCAATGGATCATAAAGTGTCTGAGTGTTTCTATCACTTTGTTGTTTCACCATTTCATGAAGCCTAAAATCCATGCATCTTCATTGAGTGAAAACACACCGACCATCATATCAAGCGAAACTTGCATGACCTTTACTTTGTTGACCGTTCTTCATTTGGCAACGGGCTCAGATCTCTTTCACTATTTCACAAAAGCTAAACATTATGCACTTTCATCCAGTGAAACTGCATGACCCGTCCAATCAAAAAGAACTTGATCAGTCTTTATCCTGTCCAGTGACTGGTGGTTTACCCCACTAACCGCGCACCAAGCATTTAAGGCTAGCGATTTTCGTTGTTTTGCGAATAGTAATTACCCTGCATCTTCAGCCTGCAAAATGGCACCCACCTTCGGATCCTCCTTGAGATACCCACCTTTTAACAAACCTAACCCGATGGAGGTGGGCCCTTTGACTCAGCACTACCCAACCTGGCAATCGACTGGTAAAGGAAACTAATGTGTCAATCATTTATTTGTCGAAAAACTTCCATGGGATCCACTTCAGGACTGCCACATGCATCTGACAAGTCACCTTTTCATCAACAGTCTGATCCATCTATTCTGCCACGACACCAACCAAGTGGCTGCCATGTCACTTTGCTATTTTGCGAAGGTTAACTCTTGGTCACCTTAGGGTTACAAAATAGCACCGACCGTCCAATCAAAAGGAACATGATCGGCCTTTACCTTCAATCCTTTCTACCTCATGGATCAAGTTTCCTTTTTGCCATTTCATGAAGCCTAAAACCCATGCACCTTTATCTTGTGAAATAGCGCGAGCTGTCCGATCAAAAGGAACTTGATTAGTCTTTACCTTAGTTAAAACTTGGATGCTAGACCCACTTTTGCCTTTCGCCATTTTGCGAATGGTAACTCACGGGTGCCTTTGAACTGTGAATTCACGTGTGCTATTAGATTAAAAAAGAACCTACACGATGGTTAGGAAGCTCGATTAAAATTTAAGAACTTTAGGAAAGGCTTAGAGAAAACAAAGCACTGCTAGACCCACCTAGGGAGAAAAAAGAAGGGGGGGACACTTCTCACGATAGATCGACCCTTTTTTAAGTGACAAAAGTAATGCGGATTTAGAACATGAGGGTTTTTTCAAACATAGGAAGGGTCAGAACTCAAAAACCTTAAACCCTTTTTTGACCCAAAACAATCAAAGGCAACAAGGCCATACCAGACTCAATTTTTTAGCAGACTTTTAGCCAATTATGGAACAAGAATATCCATTTTTTAAACAATGATAACATAATATTTAATTAATATTGAGTAATTGATTTGCCATGTGATATTTGATAATTAAAGAATTAATAATGTGCTCAAGATTGATTTAATTGCCTTTGGTTAGGACCTTGGTGATATTGTCAAGATTAGGGTCCCATGGTTTAGATGACCCTTTTTAGGGTATTACAGCAACTAGTCCAACATTTATGATGACTGCAAGGCTCAAGGAAGAAAAGTAGAGGATTTTATCTCGAGATGAAGGAAACAATAGAGATCTAGAAAAGAATAATCTTGTAGATTGAAGAGGGTGAAGGAAACCGCATCACGCATGTGATTGATCAACATGCTACAAACGGCTAAAGAAAGAAGACGTGTTTCACAAGGTAGACAGATGTGTGATGCTCATTGATTGAGTGTTGAACATCAATCAAGGATATGATATCAGATTGGATTTGATATGTCATGATAATCAGAGATCAAATCGGATGTAGATTCAGTGCATGGTGGAAAACCTAACCGTGCCAATGTTCAAAATCACATCTTGGCAGGAAAATCTAGCTATAAGTATGTGAGCCAAAGATATTGTTTGTGTTGCCAAATGAAAGAGTGTTGTTGTTGCATAAGAGAGAAAATCAGTCAAGTACTCAACCAGAATTAGAAAGGAGACTGGGTGTGTGAGTGAGATAGGGATTGAAGAGTTCAACCAGTAATAGCCAGGCAACCGGTAGAAAAGAGTTGCTAAAGATTGCAAAGAAGGCAAGTTGAGGACCAACAAGAATCAGATGGTAGACATCAGACTAAGTTACCAAGACCGGTGGTGGATAGAAGTTGTGTGATAGAAAGAAAAGAGAACCAACAAAAAGAAGAACCAAAAATGAAGGAGAAGAGGGTGGACTAGTAAGAGTGCAGCAGAGAGTAAGGTTGCAGAAGTATGAGGGTTAGCAGAGAAGTGACAGTGAACTGGATAGAAGATCCAATAGAGAGATTTACAGAAGTGTTACAAAATCCATATGTAACAAGGTTATTAATTTGTAAATGATTATGTTTTGTATTCACTGGATTGTAGCTCGGTGCAGGGGTTGGTGCCCTAAAATCAAGGGTTGGTGCTCCTTGGGTTGGTGCCCTAAACATTGTAATCAAAGATTTATTGTGAGGTTGGATTGGAGCAGTAGTCTCTAGAACATTTCTCACCGAGGTTTTTCCTATCTTGTGTTTTCCTCGTATATGTTGGTGTTATGTGATGTATCCTTTGTGTGTGATTGCATTTGTGTTGGTCTCCCCTTTAACCGATAAGTTTGCATTGAGTTAGAAGGATAATTGGTATACTCACATAGGATAATTAAAGGGAAAAGTTTAAGAACCACTGATTCACCCCCTCTCAATGGTACATTGTGTGTAACAACCATTTCCACAACCATCTTTCAACAGGGCTAGATATATGTTGACATTTATTGATGACTTTTTCAAATATATATGGGTTTACTTTCTCAAACAAAAATCTAAAGTATTTGAGAATTTTCTAGATTTCAAAGATTTTGCAGAGAGACAATTTGTCAAGTTCATCAAGATTATGCGTACAAATAATGGGGGTGAATATGTTAATAATCAATTTGAACAATTTTGTGCTTCGAAAGGTATCAACATGCAACACACAGTTCCATATAGTCCTCAATAGAATGGTGTCATAGAATGCAAGAACATGTCTTTGAAGGAGATGACCAATTGTATGATTCTCCAAGTCTTTGGCACCTCATTATTAGGTAGAGGCCATCAACTATGTGTCTTACATCCAAAATCCGGTTCCTCACAGAATTGTGAAGGGGGTAGCTCCTTTTCAAGCTTGGACTGGTCAGAAACCTACAGTTAAGTACTTTACAGTGTTTGGTTCTCTTACATTGGCCCACATTCTAGCAAAGAAATGCAAGGCTATGGATCCACAAAGAAAGCCTTGTATATTTGTTGGATATCCAAATGATGTCAATTGGTATAGACTTCTCCATCCCACTACTCATGAGTTGTTCATGGAGAGCAGTGTTCATTTTAAGGAGAGTTCTTCTAGATCTTCTCATACCACTTCTCCATCCATAATCACATTGGAGACATTGCATCATAATGGTAGTTCTTCAGAGGATATTGATCCTCCTAATCTTGATGAGGAGTCTTCTTCCTCCACTTCAGATGGCGATAATGATGATGAGAATTTACATTCCTCTCATAGTTATCATTCAAAAGTTGACGATTCTCCCCCAAATTCTCTTGCTTCGGTGCCTCTTTGGGCTAGACAAAAATTTGAGTCAGCAGGAGATTGGCTTGGTGATCCATCAAATACTAGAAGAACAAGGTCACAATTTCAGTAATCTCCACATCTCTTCATTGCTTCAATTTCTGATCGACAATCTTTTTGAGAAGCTTTAGGTGTTCCTGATTGGGATGTTGCAATGCAAGAAGAGTTAAATTCCTTGGAAAGGAATCACACATGGGATTTAGTTCCTCTTCCTAAGAGAAGGAAACTTGTTCGATGCAAGTGGATCTATCGAAAAACAATTTTCAGCAAATGTGTCAGTTGATAAGTATAAGGCTCGCTTGGTAGCAAAAGGTTTTTCCCAAGTTCCAAGGGTTGATTACTCTAAGAATTTTCCTCCAGTTGCTAAGATGAATTCCATCCGGCTTGTCCTTGTTATAGTTGTAGCTCATCATTGGGAAGTGTTGCAAGGTGTATGCCCTTGGTCTCCTTGTGTTGTGCAATGCAACACTCAGGTTTGTGACATGGCTTAATCACCTCATGTGGATTTTATAAGTCTAGTGGTTGTATCACGCATTAACAACTAGATATTTTGGTGCAATAGAAATTGCACTTCTGACAAGTGGTATCAGATCTTGGCCAAAGGTTCAAAGCCCTCACTTGTGCTAGGGGGATTGTTGCAAAGTGTGCACCCTTTCTCTCTTTGTGTTGTGCAGTGCAGCGCTCAGGTTTGTGACATGGCTCAACTGCCTCCTATAAATTCTATAAGTCTAATGGTTGTATTAGGCATTAAAAGGTTGATCTTTTGGTGCAATGACAACCACACTTGTAACAGGAAGTTCATCAAATGGATGTGAAGAGTGTGTTGGTTTCCAAAATGGACAACGGGTTTACACTACTTATAGGGCAGAGACCAAGTTGATTTCCTCTAAATATCTATGGAGAGCCACCTCCAACTATCAATATCTGTCAAGCTTGGACAAACAATAACAAGGACGGATAGTCCTTCTGTGCTTTAGGCTCCTAAGAACCAAGGAGGGTGGTCCCTTCAGTAAGAAATTCCTTCTCTCTATGAGGATACTCAAGAACTTACTAAAAACAATGCAAATTTTCTCATAATAAGACTCAACAGAAAGGGAGAATGCTCAAGGATGGAAAATCCTTTAGTGATCCTCAACCTTAAGCTGGAGTATGAGAGAGGGTGAGACTACTTTCAAAAAATACATAAATCTTAGCAAATGATTGTTCTAATATTTATAAGATTCGCTCTGAGAGATCATAAAGAAGATAAAACTGGAAACTGATAACCTAATGAGATTTGCTAGTGAATACCAGTTCCTTATTCATTTGGGCTACAGAGTCTATGAAAAGTGTTACTGAAAATCTAATAAAACTTCATCTAATAAAATGGTCTAGCCTAAAACAATACTGCCTTACAATATTGCTTTGCTTATAATTCTTCATCCGAACTACTTATTAGATCCTATGTTGAGCCTTATTTCCTTTGTAATCTTATTCAAGAATTTTAATTAACCCCTTGGACTAAATAATTGAATAGAAGAATACATACAACATAACAATGCAATAAACAAATGAAACCCTTGATCCTGTTTGTTTAAAAGAAGATAAAATCGCACATAGGAGAGTAAAGATTAGGAAACTATATTTGCATTAATATCATAAGCTATCTTTTATCAGATGATAGCCAACATAATGACCCATTTGAAAAAACGGGAACATGCAACTGTTCTATTACATTTGTGCTCTGCAAAATAACATTAGAGTCCCTGTTATTTCCTACAACTCTTTAGAACTATTTTGGACCTAACCCTATAGAAAAGATTTATTTTACAGAGATCTTTCTCATAAAATTTGGACCCTAACTAATGGCCTTAATTTCCCTTTTATAGAAAACAAGGGAGCAACAAGCTTTAGGGCATAAGACACTTGTCAACAAAAGATTCATTCTTTGAAAATTAGCCCTAAAGGCTATGCACAATTCTGTTTCAAAATATCCACATGTCTATGCACCGACACCTATGAATCATCATTCTCGAACCAAAAATTGGTAGAAGCAAAACCATTTGAGTAATGTCGTTATCATCGTGACACCTTTAGATGGTGTCTGAGATGTTGCATTATTTTCCCATAGAGCATTTCCCTTAGAAAGGGAAACAGGATCCCGGCAAGAGGTAAAGTCACCCCTCAAGCTAGAGGAGGAGCTCAACCTTCATGCCCAAGATCAAGAGTAGTGGGAGGTGAAGTTAGATGGGAAACATAATATGCTAGGGAGGGGTTGAAGCTTCCATGTAGCTACATGGATGGATTGTTTCCACTCCCTACCCATACATGTCCCTTTTTCATTCCTCTGCGGGCTTTGTTGTAGAACCCTCCTGCCACCCAAAGACTAAGTAGATAGAGGTTGTACCATGCGTGACCTTTCTTCACAAGAAAGGGCTTTCACGCCCCCTCTAGAAATCCTCTCCACTTTCACATCCCCTATGGAAATCGACATACTCACACATGAAAGAGAAATTCCATCTGGTATCACAAAGTATATTGCAACTCCATCTATAAGCTTGCTCAAACATCATTTCTTCTACAGAAAGAAAAAATGCACTTAGAAAATGAAAAGGCTTCATACACTTCTAACAAAATGATCACCATCTTGTTGTATTTATAGTTGAACCATACTTCATCAAGTAGTTCTTGTTCTTGAAACATCATCTCTCTAGTGTTCTCAACTTATTCTACCAACTATGGACACTAGAATTCATGCATATCATATCTACTGCATTCTTCTGTCAAGTTTTTCCTGATGTGAATGATTTTATTCTAATCTTATTTCTCTTTTCAGTGTATAATCTCCTACTTCAGGATTTTTGTCAACAAGCAAATCTCTGAATTCATCAGAGAACTCATGATTCATCACACCTGAACTAGAAGCTTATCCAAATCCTTTCACATCTCAGAGCTATCATCTTTGACTATCAAATCAATCCTGAATCGACAAGTCTGAATCCCATTCATTCTGCCTTTCCTGCTAGCTATGACTGGTGCCTCCAAAATCCCTCCAAACTTCTTATTTAAAACTCAACTGCAGATCTCATCCAACCCAGGGAATCTAACGATCATTTCTTGCCAGCTTATAAATTTGACTTTCCAACTGTTTCCGCAGACCCACAAAATCCTAACTGGATAGAGCCATATCATTCTTTGACCAAGCTCCGTTAGAAACCTCCCTGCAAGCTTTCATGATCATCCTGCGACACATGGTATCATCTTGTGATGTTGTGGTCTATAATCTCCCTACAACTTCCATCACGAGAATACGAGGGTCATCTAATCTGTTCAATCTTTATCGCTTCGCATACTGCCCATCAACTCCTTCAGGACTTAAAACTCGAGCACCTTTTACCTCAAGATAAAAAATCCTCATTCATTCTGAGCACGTGTAAATTTATGGGACTGTTAGTAGACCGACCTTTATGGCCTACAAACAAGTACTACAAATCTCTCGATCGGTTGCACTGCTAACCCTGCCAGTTTCCGCTGATAACACGCAACACAATCTCGTAGTGTTGTGGTCATTAAAATCCTTGTATCTTTGATCATAGGGAAGCACTAGCCATTGGATCTATCCTTTCTTTAATAGATGGTTGGGGAATTTAGGACTTGTCAGACTTAGGAAAATATAAGCGTGGGCATAAGTATTTTAAAAGAGGACCACTAATAGGAAATTTATGCCCTTGACTTAGGGAAATTTTATTTCACGAACTGGTTGACCAACATTTTTCTTAGGGAATAAAAATGGCCCCGCTCATGGAAAGGGTACCCTTGATTTTAAGTGGGAAAAAGTAACAGCAAAATATATCACCTCTAGGGTTTTCTTCACAAAAAAGTAAGAAGTTTTGATAAACCCTAAACCCTAGACCTTGAATCTATTAGATTCAATGACAGTCCCAAAGACACTAAGAAGGGGGGGGCGGTGAATCAGTGTCTAACCAGTTTGTGTAATATTTAAACTTATTTACAACTTTGCAACCCAAATCAATGTGCCAGTAAACAAGAAATAATACAACAAAGAGAAATAGCAGGGACAACATAAATGTACACCATAACACAGAATATTTTAATGAGGAAACCCAGTGTGGGAAAAACCTCAGTGGGATTTGTGACCCACAATATTTACTCACTAGCCAATATGAATAAATATTACTTACTACATGGGCTTGCACATGCAGGAAGGCCAACAGCCTAGAGCTCACTGCTCAATAAAAGAGTCACACTAATTACAATATGGATAATTAAATCCAATACAATGTACTACTCAAAATTTCATCTCTAATGCCTAGTTTAGTACTGGTTTAATCTCAGTCAGATACCTTAACCAAAAACCTTTCGTTGTCCAATAATAATCACCTATCTTTTTCTCATGCAAGAATGATCTATAATATCCCATACATATATGAGTCTTTTACAATATACCAAGTTGGCTTACAAATAATTAATTACATTTACAATATGGTCCATATAAACAAAACTTTGTTTCATGTCGGTCTGAGAGCCGGTATACTCCATTGCCGGTGTAATCTGGATGTCGATGTCTATGTCTGCTAGTGTCGGTGTCTGTATATAAACGTGTTACCGATTGGTTTCCATCAATGACAACATCAACCATATTATTATAGAGTGTAGAATGCCAGCAATCTCCCCCTTTGGTATTGATGGCAACACTCATGAGAAAAATCCAAAACTGTTATCCAAAAATGAAGTCCAAAATCTGATCCCAAATAGATGTGCTCCCCCTAAGCAAGTGATCTCTTCTGTGCATTATTTTTCTCCATACTACTCCCCCTTTGACATCAATGGAAAAGGATGTCAAAAAGAATTAAAGAATACAAAAATGCTACCTCATAGCTTGTAACTGATTGAGTATAATTTGAAAGATATCAGCCAAAAGTAGATTCAGGCTCTGCATAAATTTTTTACTGTCAGAAAGAATGGTCTCTGTTTGTTGGATCATGTCAATTAGATAGTGCATTTTCTGCTCTAGTGGCCATTCTCCATGTATTGTTTCCTTTGATAGCTCAACCCATTGAGTGATAAGATTGTCCAGTCTTGGACCAAGTTTTCTTTTCAGTTCCTGAGCGTTTGACCTTATCCTTGCTTTCTCTTTCTCTAGATTCTCCAACTTATCCTAAAAAACTATCATTTCCTTCTCAAAAATTGAGATAAGTCCCGAAGAACCTATCATATTATCCGCAATGTCATCTATTTCCTTTTGTGTCTTCTTAATCTCTTCATCAATATCTTCAGTTAGGTGGCAAGGCTTGCAAGCTTCTCTATATAGCTCCTTATATTCCAAAATTGTTGAGTTAAGTACCAGTAATAGTGAATCCATGTGTTCTATACAGTCTTTGATGGTTTTCTCAAAAAATTCACCTTTCTCTTTGTTCACTCTATCCTTAACATTTTCCTCATTCACCTTATCAATGGTTAGATCATTTTCAGCAATAAATTTGGACAATGTGTCCAATTTACCTAAAGAATCATTGATGTGATATATCTTACAGGTTGGTGCAATCATCTTCAAGATAGGTAATGTGTCATCAATAGCCTTAAATTCTAAGGTATATAAATCTATTATCCTCTTAATGAAATCTAATAGAACATCTGTTACATTAGTGGGTCTGAAATCAGTAGTAGATGTGCTTGGTTTTGCAATAGATTTCCTTTCAATAGATACTTGCCCAATTACCTTAACAATTTCTTCCTTATTTCCATCGATTGCTTCCTCTTTATTTACATTTTCAATTGGTTTCTTTGTCTGTGTAATTACTTCTACTTATTTTGGTTTTTCAATTTGTATAAGAACCTCTTCAACTATCGGTTTCTCTGATTCCGATTTCTCAGTATTAGTTACCTTATCCTCTATCGATTCCTCAGTCTTTGATTACTCAACTTGTGTCGGTATTGCAGTGTTTTGAGAGTCAACAGTGTGTGTCGGTGACTCAGAGTTCTCACTGACCTTAACATCATTTGCCTTAACCTTTGTTGTCTCTTTATCTACAACAATGTTAATATCCTATTTATCAACATTCATAGAGAAAAGAATCTCAGAATTTGGGTTAGTATTATCAAGAGTAACATCTTCAGTTCCCATATCAGGTGGACTGACTATATGTACTGGTGGGATATCCTGAGCTGGAGGTGGAAGATTATCTTTAATCTTTATTGTAGGAACACTACGAACTTTTCCTTTACCCTTATCCTTATCCTTCTGATATACCTTAAAGGTTTTGTCCATTTTGGGTCTGCTCCTTTCTTCTTGCTTTTCCTTTTCAACAAAGAATATATCCCATTTGTCCGCAGTCTCACCAGCAATATTTTTAACTCTTCCAGTCATTAGGCTCACTTGCCAATGTCCACTGATAAAAACTGACTGGTTCACCTCAGCAATTAGTTCATCAATTTCTTCCTTAGAATTTATAGGATGTATTTCCAATAATGCTTCAACCTTTAACTTTTTGTCTAATTCTATCAGTGACATTCTTTTAGCTTCTAATCTTAAATACAAGTCATTTGTCAGATCATCAACAACTTCAATCAAAACCTTCTTATAGATGTCTAAATAAAAAATAATGCTCTCTTCTATTGTTTCCCTATCAGAATCCTTAAAAGAATGATACAATTTGTTTACATTAATCATATTTCCTTCCTATGTTATCTCATTCAATAGTTCTTCCAGAGTAGGTGTAACCAGTGTCTATTTCTTCTTTGGTGTAAGCTTCTTCTTAGGTTCCCTAACTGCCTGCTGCTTCTTCCTTAGTGTTCTGGTTCTCTTGGGAGAAGGAGAAGGTACCGGTGAGTGTTTTCTCTTCTTCCTCTCTACTCTCTTGAATTTAGCTGCCTTTCCACTGTCAGTATCAGAAGAAGTGACAACCAGTGAAACATGTGCTTCTGGTTTCAGTCCTTCCAATTCACTAGCAGATATACCACTTAAGTACATTACATTCTCTTTAACCTCCTTAGCCATCTTGGATGCATCTTTGATAAACTTTTCTCTCCTTTTTCTCTGCTTCTAAATAGAAACAACACTCTCTATAGTTTCAACACTTCCAAAATTTCTTCAGATGGTTCTCTAGGTGCATCAAGCAGTGTTTTTGCATATGCTTCATGAATGGGTAAATCAACTTCATAACCCATTTCAGTAACCCAAATAGTTCTAGGGATAACTTCTTCCATCCATATTTCATCACGCTTAATGACAAAGTGGATTTTCTTATCATACTTATCTACTATGCTCTGTGGTAACCTCTCTCTAGCTCTCATCTTAGTTTGGAAGTTTTTGAAGTAATCGGCTATAATTTTGTCACTGTTAGAGCTCATACCAATGATAGCTTCTAGAATCTATTTTCCTACCAGGATGTCATATCCAAAATCCTTATGACCAATGTCGGATATCTCTTTGGTGAAGTAAAGCATCAAACAGACAAGTAGGTTGCCAAAGCGAAAAGTTCCTTTCTTGTCACCTTTAATCTTCTTGAAGTTATCAATCAATTCATCCTTAATTCATTCACAAACATCAAATTTATTTTTGTTCTTTACCATCAACCGAGGGTAGAATGCATCATTTTCAACTTGCTGCAATACCCCCTACGGATTATTCCTTAGTCGGATGAAGAATCTCCTACCGGTGGAGGGTTACTCTGTTCTACCAGTGCAAAGATAGATTCATCAACTCTCTGATGTCTTTTCTTAATCTATTGTTTTGAAAATTATTTCTTTATTTCATTTACCTTTTCTTTTCCTTTCGCATGAGATCCTTTATTGTTTGCCGGTATAGTCTTGCTTCTACAAAATTTTGCAATATGTCCAATCTTGTTACATGCATAATAAGTTACATTATTCCTTTGAATAGCTTTTCCATATCCTTGACCAGTTTGTGTTCTACATTGATCAGATAAATGCCCAAATCTACCACAAACATAGCATTTCACATTCATTTTGTAATTTTTTGAATTATGACCATCTTTGTTGCATTTGGAACATTGACCAGTCGGTAAGTTTGTATTCTGATTATTTCTAAATCTGCCCTGATTTTCTCTATGACCGAACTTGTTGCAATTAAAACATTTCCCATTAAATTTATAAGCATTAGGCTATCTTACCAGTTTACTGTGATCTTGATTGTTTGCAGTCACAAAACTTTCTCCATGTTCAAATCCAAGTCCAATTGTATCTCCATCGGGCTTTTGTCTTTTCAGCACATCACCAAGTCTTTCTAAACTTTTCTTGAATTTGTCTTTGTGTTCATTTGCAGTAATCAACTCATTTTCCAGAATCCCAACTTGTCTCATAAGCTCATCTTTATCATGTTGCATGTGAATTAGATTTATCTTTAGCATATCATTCTCATGATTAAGTCTCAAATTTTCATTTGTTCCATCATTAAGTCTCCTAGTCAAGTCTTCTTCATTTTTCTTCCTATCTTCAATATCCTTACATAGCCTCATTGTCATATCTTTCATTTCATTCCTCATGTTAGTTTTCTCTTGTCTTAACTTATCTACAATATCACTGAGAGTTTCCTTTTCATCATCTTGTTTCTGCATTTGTTCATGAAGTTCCTTCCTCTTTTTTTGTGCTATAACCAGGTTCTCCTGAAGTCCTTTAATGAATTCCTTAGCAGTCCTTAGATCATCTTTAAGTTTGATATTCTTCAATTTTTCTGCATTGAAATCTTCAAGAGCTCCTTCCAACTATTTTCTCAAACTCTCCATCTGTATCAGTTTCAGAATCTTCCTCAAGTTGTTAGGCTTTTGAAAATAGAGGACCAAGCTCTGATACCAATTGTTAGATTCAATGGTAGTCCCAAAGACACTAAGAGGGGGGATGAATCAGTTTCTAACTAGTTTGTGTAATATTTAAACTTATTTACAACTTTGCAACCCAAATCATTGTGTCGGTAAACAAGAAATAATATAGCAAAGAGAAATAACAAGGATAGTATAAATGCACACCATAACACAAAATATTTTAACGAGGAAACATGGTGTGGGAAAAACCTCGGTGGAATTTGTGACCCACAATATTTACTCATTGGCCAATATGACTAAATATTAGTACATGGGCCTGCACATGCAGGAAGGCCAACAGCTTAGAGCTCACTGCTCAATTGAAGAGTCACACTGACTACAATATGGATAATTAAATTCAATATAATGTACTACTCAAAATAGCATCTCTAATGCCTGGTTCAGTATCGGTTTGAGCTCAGTCAAATACCTTAACCAAAAACCTTTTGCTGTCCAATAATAATCACCTATATTTTTCTCTTGTAAGAATGATCTATAAGATCTCATACATATATGAGTCTTTTACAATATACCAAGTCAACTTACAAATAATTAATTACATTTACAATATGATCCATATAAACAAAACATTGTTTCATGTCGACCTGAGAGCCGGTATACTCCATTGCCGGTGTAATCTGGATGTCGGTGTGTGTACCTGTCGGTGCTGATGTCTGTGTATAAACCTGTTACCGGTTGGTTGCCATCAATGACAACATAAACCATATTCTCATAGAGTGTATAATTCCAACATAATCTTTCTCAGAGGATACAAGTAAAAACCTAAAAAATCAATTTTTTGGGGCTTAAATTTGAAAATTTCATGCAATCAATTTTCAAGGCTATTAGTGGCTCTAGTTGTGGACACTCATTTCACAAGAATGAAGTGGGAGACCAAAATCTTTGAGTAAATAAAACCAACTACAGGGCAGACCAAGAAGAAATTACCTAGATAGGGTAACTTCAACAAAAAGAAACTACACTACCAAAGAAAACCTAACTAATGCTCATGGATAACAACTACTTTAAGAAACAAAACTATGGGAGGAGCGGGAGCTCAAATTTCAAATTTTCAGCAAGGCGGGAACCCTGGTTCCAATGGTGAGAGCGGCTAGATCAATGGCGCTGGTCCTATTGGTGATAAGGACAAGCCCCCGGACTTCCTAGTTCATGTTGCTGACTCATAGTCCGATGGTACTCTGTTTGCCGTGACAACAGATTCTTTTGGGCATCTGTGGGAAGGGTCCAATGGGGGGCCCATGCCACTAGTTGACCCCATGGATAGCGGGAGGGAGGGGAAAAAATGGTCTTCCCTTTTTGGAACTAGACCAACTGGTAAATCCTCCCTTCCTCCTGTTAAAAACATCTCTGACCCTTCTAGTGGTAAGTTTTCTATCTCCATCCCTGACCAGGTTCTGGACCATAATATCAATAGTATGTCAAACTCCTTGGTAGGGAAATTTATGGGTTTGCGCCCAAACATTGAAGTTTCTAGGGCCTTTGTCAAATGAAAATGGGCCCTTAAAGGAAATGTTGAGGTCTCGGCATTACCCAAAGGTCTTCTGTCTTTTTCCTTTTCATGTGAAGAAGATAAGGTTAAGATCTTGTGCGAGAGTCCCTGGATGGTGGGAAAGACAGCCTTGGTTCTAAGAAAATGGCACCCGAAATTAAACATGAATGATTCTCTTCTGGCTCAAGTTCCAGTTTGGATAAAGCTCCCAGGATTGCCTCTTGAGTATTGGGTAGAAAGTATCTTCTCTGGAATATCAAGTCCTTTTGGTGAGCTGCTCTCTATAGACCTAGTCACTGCTTCAAAAAGAAGATTAACCCATGCAAGGTTCTATGTTGGAGTAGCCCCTGAGGCAGATATGCCAGAACAGATTGACCTAGTTTCAAAACTGGGAACCTGGAAGCAACATATAGAATATGAAACTATTCCTTTTGCATGTTTCCATTGTAAAAAGGTAGGTCATTGGACAAAATCTTGCCCAAAAAAGCAAAAGGTGGAGCCTAAATAGTTAAAACCTCAGATTGAAAGCCATAATATGCCAAAGAAATGGGTGTGGCAAGTTAAAAACACAGAAAATAAGGAAGAAAATTCCAATCACTTTTCTCCTTTGGGGGAATAGAAGGAAGCCTCAAACTCTATCTTCAGTCCCACTGTACAGGAAGCAGATAGAAATGAAACAACCAAAGCCAATCCTCCAAAAGTGAAAGATGAAGTGGTTGATGACACATATGAAAACAAGGTAGTGGAAGCTAGAAACTATCAACCTGAGGAAGGTGAGATCTTAGATCCCCAAGTTGAAAGGACTGACTCTTCTGTAGCCATACCTAGTTTTGAAACTCAAGAAGCCCAAAAGTGTGCAATTTTGGGAATGAGTCTTTTGGATTCGGATCAGAATTCAAGAATAGCAAACAATACTTCAACTGAGTCCAGAACTCCTAAATGGGGTAATGAAGATGAAATTTCCAAAATCCTCTTCAATCCGAAAGCGGCTCCTGTGTCAGAAACGGAATGGAAGCAGCCTAAACACAGGAGTAAGAAAGCAGCAACTCCCTCGACATCTCTGATAAGGAAATCCAGTAGAATAGCTCAAGTTGATGTGGGATACGTCTCCTCTTCCCCAGGATGACCCTCTAACCAAAAAGTTAGAGATATGGAGGCCAGTAAGAATATAGCAGATGGAACTCAAAAAACTCTCAAGGAGTTGGGCATTGGTAAGTAGCTATGAAGATAATTTCTTGGAACATAAGGGGTCTAAATAATCCCCATAAACATGATATTATTAGGAATATGATAAGAGATAGAAATCTTGACATTTTTCTTATTCAAGAAACCAAAATGAGTAGAGAAAAAGTTGAATCTTTGAAGTTCTTCAAAAATGGCAATATTAGTGGGGGAAGTTCCGAGGGTGCTTCTGGAGGCATTGCAACCATCTGGAATCTTAACACTGTTAAAGGCCAGATCATTATTCAGGAAAGTAATTTTTCTTGTATTAAATTTGAGCATCTTAAAGATGGTTCTTCATGGGTTCTCACAAACATTTATGCTCCCAATACCTTAAAGGCTAGAAACTCTTTTTGTAAAAGGATTAGATAGGCTAGGGAAAACTTCAAAAATCTTAGTTGGATGGTTATGGGGGATTTCAATATGCCTTTGAAAGAGGAGGAAAAATTTGGAGGCAGTCCTCCTCAGCTGGAAAGTAGGATGGCCCTCATGGATCTTATTTATTCCCAAGCTCTAAATGACTTGGAGATATAGGGTTGTAATTTCACTTGGACAAATAGAAGAAATGGTAATGACCTTATTCAAGTGCGCCTTGACCGAACTCTCATTTCTGATGACTAGTACAGTCAATATTTTTGTTCTTTGTCTGCACATATTCAGGTTGGTTCCGATCACTTTCCATTCACCTTCAATGCTGATCTGATCAATAGAAGGAGAAACTATCCCTTTAGATTTGAAAAAATGTGGACCCTTCACCCCGACAATAAAAAATATATTAAAAAATGGTGGAGTATCCAAGTCGAGGGAACAACTATGTTCAAAGTTGTTAAGAAGCTCAAAAGTGTGAAGGACAACATTCGAATCTGGAATAAGAACAGCTTTGAGAATATATTTGAGGCTAAGAGTAAAATTCAGGAAAACCTGAAAGAAATACATGACCAGATCCAGAAGGATGGTTTCAGTACTATTTCTATTGCTGAGGAGAACGAGATTCTTAAGAAATACCATGACATTATTGCTAAAGAGGAAATGTTCTAGAAGCAGAGATCGAGATGCATTTGGCTCAAGGAAGGGGACAGGAATACAAGATTCTTCCATATGTCAACCATCAAGCATAAAGCAGCCAACAAGATGAACAAGTTAGTTATGGATAGTGGGGAGCTAGTTAAGGATGATGAAATAAGGAATGAAGCTAACAGGTATTTCTCGAACCTTCTAATGAGGGATCAAAGTCTACATGCTGAAGCTCAGTCCTCTTTTCTTCAGAACATTCCTCATCTCATTGATGCCCAAAATAATGCCTTTCTCTCTTCCATTCCTTCCATCTTAGAAATTAAAAATGTTGTTTTTTCCTTTGATGGAAACAAAGCTCCTGGTCCTAATGGTTTCCCAATGCTCTTTTTTCAAGAATTTTGGGACATTATCGAGACTGATGTTGCTAATGGGGTTAAGGAATTATTTGGGGCTAGAAAACTCTTGAAGGAAATCAATGGTACTTTTATTGCTCTCATCCCCAAGATTCAAGGTGCTGATTCTCTAGACAAGTTCAGACCTATTAGCCTCTACAACTCCTTTTACAAGATCATATCAAAGATCCTGACTTCTAGACTCTTGTCTATCCTCCCTGCCTTAATTAAACACCAGCAGAATGGGTTTGTTCCTGGAAGACAAATTCTTGATTCCATTATTACTATCCATGAGAATATCCACTCTCTTGTTAAAGCAAAGAAGCAAGGTCTCATCCTTAAGCTCAACCTCTCCAAAGCCTATGATAGGGTTGACTGGTCTCTTCTTCAGAAAGTTCTCACTTCCTTTGGGTTTGCCCCGAGAGTTGTGGATCTTTTCTCCCAACTTACCACTTTTGTGTCCTTTGCTGTTCTTGTCAATGGTTCTCCATCATCTTTTTTCCAAGCTTCAAGAGGTCTTAGGTAAGGAGACCCTGTCTCCCCCATCCTTTTCATTATTATGGCAGAATGCTTTGGTCGGACCATGTAAAACTTGGTGCAGCAAGGATCCTTTAAGGGCCTCTAACCTTCTTCTGCTGACCTTATTTGTTCACACCAGCAGTTTGTTGATGATACAATAATTATGGGGGAATCAAGCATCTCAGAAGCTAAAGTTCTGAAGAGTACCTTGTGTAAATATGCTTCTGCTACGGGGCAGCTTATTAACTGGGCCAAAAGTGATGTCTTTTTCATCAATACCCCTAAGAGAAGACAACAAAGGATCAGTAGAATTCTGGAGTGTAAGATTGCTAACCTTCCTACTACCTACCTTGGTCTCCCCATGGGGATTGCCCCTCCTGACTCCTTTTGGAGTTCTCTAGTTGATGAATTTCACAAAAAACTTGCAGGTTGGAAATGGGCTCTCTTAAGTCAAGTTGGTAAGCTCCTTCTCCTTAAGGCTACTCTTCAAAGTATCCCCATTTATGCTCTTAGCCTATTCAGAATTCCAGTCAAGTACACTGAAGCTATTGAGAAAATTCAAAGAAGATTCCTATGGTCTAGGGTTGAGGAAAATTAAGGAATGTCCTTGGTGGCATGGGATCAGGTCTATAAGCCAAAAAGAAAAGGTGGTTTGGGGCTCAGGAGGATTTGCACTTTAAATGAAGCTCTCTTGTCTAAACAAGCTTGGAGATGGTTTCACTCTGATTTTGAATGGTGCAAAATTTGGAGAAGTAAGTATTCTCTTCTGTCCTCTTCTCTTTCTTCTTTTCTTAATTCGGATCTCAACATAAATGGATCCCATATCTGGAACCATGTTTCTAAATGTCAAGATGTGATTGCTAAAGGAGTGACATGGAAACTTGGAAATGGCAGAAAAGTTAGATTCTGGGAGGATCCCTAACTTTTTGACAAACCCCTTATGGATTTCTATGAGTGGGCTTCTCATGCCCCCTCCTGTATTGGCTCTTTTGGTACCTTAGTGGCAGATTACTGGGATGGGAACAACTGGCAGAACATTGATAGTATTCATCCCAGTCTCTCTAAGCTCAAAACCCAATTGTCTGCTATTTGGTTGAATAAGGAAGAGGATTCCTTGATCTGGAAACATGACCCCAAAGGCATTTTTACTATGTCTTCGATGTATTGTATCCTTTCCCCCTCCCCTCCTATGAATCCCTTCTGGTCAAAAGCCTGGTTAAAAGGTCTCACTCCCAAAATCAATTTGTTCTTCTGGACTATTCTCCAAAATAAGATCCTTACTATTGACAACCTAAAATGCAGAGGTTTTGCCCTTCCAAACAGGTGTGTGTTGTGCTTTCAAGAGGAAGAGTCAGTGGACCATCTTGCCCTCCACTATTCTTTTTCAACCTCTGTTTGGGAAAGCTTCCTCAAGAGCTTTAGTCTAGCTTGGGTGTTTCCCAGTAACATCAGAGATTTGTTCTCCTCTTGGAAAATTTATTGGACTAACTTTTTTCTGAGATGTATGTGGCAGCTCTCTCTTCCACACATTTTGTGGGGTCTTTGGAAGGAAAGAAACAACCGAATATTCAGGGATGTGTCCCTAAATCAAGACATTGTTTTTCAGAAAATTCAAAGGGCTATCCAAGAAAATATGGGAACCATGGAGGTCTCTTGTTACTCAAATAACTCCCTGGAGTCAAATATCTTAAGAGCTTGGAATATGAAGATCACTGATGGTCCTAATCTCAGCTACAATAAAAAACTTGAAGCTAAATGGCAAACCCCTCCCCAAGGCTAGCTCAAAATCAATTTTGATGGTGCAGCCAAAGGAAACCCAGGTCCCTCAGGCTGTGGAGCTATTCTCAGAGACTACAAAGGCATTTTCAAAGGTATGATTGCTGTCCCTATTGGTACTCAAACCAATCATAAAGTGGAAGCTATGGCAGCCCTTCAAGGCATTATTCTAGCCAAAAAATGAAACTGTCCCTATCTTTGGATAGAAGGGGACTCTAATAATATAATAAAGTGCCTCAATGGGACTTCAAAGCCCTCTTGGTCAATTCACGATATAATTTTTTCTACTATTGAAATCATTAGAACCTTCAAAAAATGCCATATATCCCATATATATCAGGGGGCCAACTGTTCTACTGATTGGGCTGCAAATGTGGCGGTTAAGAATGAGACTATTACCACGTGGCTAGGTGAGAGCGGTCTCCCTGAAGATGTCAAACAAATAATAATTGATGAAAGATATCGAAGTACCCTAAAGACTCTTGATTGACAGGGCAATTATGATAAGTACTGAAGTAAGCACTTCGAGTTACTTCTATAATGAGGTAATTACTCATTATAACATCAAAGCTAGCAAAACTTGTTTTATAATCTATCAGATCATTAATGCCACACATGCTTTCTAGGTATTTGTTTTAGCTCTGAAAATCTCTATGTTTTACCAGTTTTGTAATCAAAACTTGGTTGTGAGAAACGACACCATGGGCGGAAATAGGAGATGATATGAGCCAAGCAGTTGCAAGGAGTGGAAACAGAAAGAAGAGGTGTGGGAAATTTTGTAGAAGGGTGGTCTTTCAAGCTTCATTGAGAGACTCGATGGCCATGATGGAATGATAACTAGCTTCTTCTGCAAAAATTGGAAGAAGGGCATGCTTAAAATGGGCGACCAACTGGTGGAAATTGAGGAAGATTTAATAGCTAAAGCTACGGGTCTCAACAGGGAGGGCTGCAACTTCTACAGAGATAGGAAGGTTAGTAGGGAAGCCATTGAAAGGTACCTGGTCACTGAGAAAGAGAAGAAAAGACTGGTAAAGTTGAGTAAAACCTATTACCCACCTAGGGCTTTTGCAAAAGCCTAGCGGGAAATTCTCTTTGTTTTGATGCAGTATATAACTCTAGATGGTAGGTTTACGAAACTCTATGGGTATCATTTTGTCCTGTTAAACCATTTTAGGCATAATGATAAGGTGAATTTCCCTTACTTCTTACTCTGCTCTATGAATGCCTCCCTAAAAGCCTACAAAGAAAATCCTCGAGGTGATATTGCAATGCACCAGGGACTTATGGTCCTCATTTATGACCATTTAAAGGCCAGTAAAATCAACCGGATGTAGCTCTCTGTGGACTCGGAAGAAGAAATGTCTGATTCTAATTTCTCAGAGGAGGAGGAATCAGACAATGATTCCTCGACTAATAATGAGGAAATCTCTGATGACTCAGAGTATGAGAGTAGTAAGAAGAGGAAATCAAGACCCTCTTCTTCTAAGAGCAAAAAACCTCAAAGAAAACCCTTGATTAGTATCTCTTCGGAAGAAGAGTACTCTGATTTCCCTGAAGAGGAGAAGAACCCTAAGGGGGTGCTAAAGAAAAAAAGTAAGAACCAAGCCCAGACCAGGAAGAAGCAAAAGAAAATAGAGGAGACTGGTAAAGATCCGGAGGAGACTGGCACGGAACCGGAAGATGACAAGCAAACAAGGACCCTAGAAGTTGAGCACAGCCTGGATATGGAGACAATGGAGGAGACTCTCAGGGCCATCGACACTATTTCCGCCCTCCATATCTCTAAAAATGAACAGATAACCCCTGGAAAAGTGACTCCCTCTTCTGGCCCTCCTCCCGGGGCCTTGAATGGTTTTATGAAAACCATAGAATGGCTTATCGATGGGAAAAAGAAAACTGGGGATGAGTAAAAAAAACTCTGCAACAGAGTTTTGATTCTGGAGACCATTAACATTGGAGAGGGGAACACTATGGCCGATTATATCGAGGATCTTAAGAACACTATTGCTAAAGTGAAAGACATCAGAGATGCCTTTAATCCCCGGTTTGAGAAAATTGAAAAGGAGATACAGGACAAAAAAACCCTAGCGGAAACTAGTGAAAAAATGCTCTCGGACACAATCGCCAAAGTGGAAAAGATAGAGGAGTGCCTTAAGAACATTGCGGAGCAGAGCCTCAGTATTCTAAAAATCTCGGCCAACAACACCCATACCCTCATCAACAAGCTTGATGATGAAGAGGAAATCCAGGAAACTGACCTGGACGCTGAAGGAACAGGGGAAGCCCAAGATCCCAGAACCCGCACCCATGGGAAGAGGAGAAAAGAAAGTGAATAAGGACCTAGAGGAGCTGAAAGCAGTTGGGGCAACCTATGATGAGCTGGTGACAAAGGTAGAGGATCTGCTAAATAAAATTACTATGTGGTGTCTCCTTGGTTTCTTTGTTGTTTTTTGTTGTTTAGCTGTTCTTTCTATTCGCTGGTCTTTTGACCAGTCGCTCTGTATGTGGACTCTTATTTTCTCAGCTTTCTTTCTAACTATGTTGTAATGGTTTCAGGTCCTTAAAACCTATTTTTCAATCAATCAGAACAACTACTTTAAGAAAATTAGAATCTCAAAATTGTCCATGAATAGGCAATTAAGAGGGGATTTATTCATAACCCCATTGGGCATAGAGTCAGAGAAAACCACTCTACCCCAATTTTTGTGGCCTGCAGGATGAGACCAAGTGTGATGGTCCAAAGCCATCCGCCAATGTCAACCAGTACTTTCCTCTATCATAAACATGATTTTCTTTTGAAAGCATCAAATATAATCTAATAACATAAGTGGAAAACCATTTTTCAAATTTGCCGGTTAGTTTTATCTGTCCACTATGCTTAATTTTCTCATTGCACTTACTACCAAAAACCTAAAAACTGTGCAATGATATAGAACATCTTCTATTTTGTGACATATGTTGTATACTCAACATAGCACACATCTTGACTGCAACCGATATCCTTTTTTGCAAATACATAATCTTGTTGGAAAAGTAAAATCTCATATTCTGGCACATAACTAAAAATACATGCCTCTTTTGCATTATCAACTTGCCTACTAAAATGAGGACTCTCCAAAGAATCCTCCTTCTTACTGATCATATCAAGCAAGATGTTATCAAGGGGAAGGAAAGGATCATAGATGACCTCTTCATATGATTCATTTTCTTGCTTTGTTTCCAATCTAATGTCAACAATATCAGCAACAGGGGAAGACTGCTCATTGTTACCTACCTTTGAATTAGATATTACACCTTCATCTTCACAATATTCTATTTTAGAAGTTGATTCAATAATCTCTAGATTCTGATTTGTTTTTTCATATAAAGGGTTAAGAATAACATGAAGACCCTTCTCAAAAATATTGTAACACAGCAGCAATTGATCTTCATCCTCATCTTCATCTAATAATGAATTGATATTTTCACTAAAGCTATTTCTGATCTCATCTTCAAGTTTATCAAAAAACCAGGAATCAGAATCTGAACTGGAACAACACCCAACAATACAATCCTCACAAATTTATCATCAAAAGTTGATGGTATCTCATCATCTAAATTTTTATTATCACGATCCTGCAAACCTGCATCCGCTTCAGACATAAAACTTTTCAATTCTTCATACACTGTCATATCTATTTGAAATACAAGACTGCAAACAAATTCCTTGTGAGGTATTCTCCCTGGAGAAATCACTATTGTTGTCTTTTAGTAAAGTGATTGACATCATATCTGTCTCTACAATCATGTCAGATACTTTCTCATCAACCTCTTCTTCATCCATATGAGGAACAACCACTATCTAAGACAAGTTCTCTTCACTCACATTTTTGTTTATATTATAATCAATAACAGGGCTAATGTAATTAGTAGGGGTATAAAAGTCTTGACATGGTCCTTTAGCTTCAGATTCATGCTTTTCTTCAAACCCTGTCATCTTAGGATAATATACCCTTGCAGATAGATAACCCCTAGGGATTCCATATTTCAAATTGTTTTCAATCTCCATTGCTATCCTATAAGCCTAATGTAAGATTTAACAATCGTTATCTCTTAGCAAATAACTCTCTTCATGTTAAAATGCAACCAAATAAACAACTAGGCATACTGCATCATTTGGTCTATAACTGCTAGGAATGTCATCCAATGCCCTAGCAAACCTGAGATCAAAAGAAGGTACTAACTCATCTTCTTCTTTATGAATGTCCATGAATTTTTTCATAACTGAGCTTGGATCAATTCTTTCACTAAACTGTTCCATGAATGCTACTTTCAACTCATCCCATGATGAGATAGAGCATACTGGCATGTATAGAACCAATGTAGTACCCTTCCTTGATCAGACTATTTTTGTATGTTTTTGGTTGACTTCAGTGGATCATTATTGTATATTGATTCAGATTTTATGCGATGTTATTTCATGCTTTATCTGGATCTGTGGTGTATGATTTTATGCAGTATCTTAGTGCTTATGATTAATGTTATTTTATGGATCATTATCATGGACTTACACTCTTACCTTATATGTGTTGTTGGGTCTCAAATCAACAGATTGGATAGGTTCTAAGGAAATTCCAACTCCTATGATCAAACCCTCCAATTGACTTGGCCAACTTATAGAGTGAACCTATTTGGTTACTAACTCTCTCACTTTAGGCTCTGCAGGACCTAGGCGGGTATACCTACTCACTAGTTGTTCCTTCAACTAATGCTTATTATAGCAAATTTAGTGTCTTAATCTGATATCTCCTATTCTCATAATGGCATAAGTTTCTTAAATAGACTGATTTCAGATGCGTGTATTGATCTATGTATCTTACAAAAGTATATATGTTACACTTTGGCTAAATTACCTACTATACCTACTCTACTAATCCTAATGCTTAAAGGTAAAGGGTAACTAGTATGGTTAAAGGATTTGTTTACAAATGATCAGTGCCTTTCCTCCTATTTGGGCTATAGAGTCTTATATTTCTTCAAGACTTATTGTGTTATTACTATTTCTTATGAGCTCTACTTCAATGTCTATATTGTAAACTGCTTGAATGAATTTAACCCTAACTTTTAAGAGACCATCCAAGGAAGAAATTCAAGGAACAATTAAAATTCACGAGTAAATCTTTTTGATCCAAATCTACAATATAAAACAAAAAATTTTACTGGAAGAACACGAATAACCTTATCCACTTTTAGATAATATCATAAGCAACTGCCTTCTAAAAATATGTTAACTCTCAACACATATGAGAAAGAAAATGCAACTGGTTATTTTTGATAAAAAGTTTAGAAGTACAAAATTGCCTCCAATTATTGTCTCTCTATTCTCTCTCACCTCCAACCTCTCAAGAAACTCTAAGCTCTCATCTCTGTCTCCATCTCCTAATGATGGGATCATCCTCCTCATCCTCCTCATCTCCTGAGCAAGCATGTACTAAGCATAATCTGCAGTCACCCCAGGATCTAGAATGTGTAATCTCAAATCATAAGCCACCCTAGGAGTAGCCAAAAACTCTATGCATTCTATCTCAAAAGAAAATGAAGGTCCCCAATCTCACCTATCCTTGTACCGTCATGCATATATAGTGACACTAGTAGGCATGTACTGAATGATACCAAACTGTCTCAAAATGCGACTCATCAACTGTCGCTCAATAATGTATGGAGTACAACCAATCAGATATCTACTCTATAGAATATATGGTAATGTATGCGCACATCCATCAATGGCTCACAATCAATATAAGGTCTCCAAATGATGCTATACAATAAATATAGAACCCAACGCCAATACTCCATCTTACCCAGCTTATGTTGAGTAAGGATACTTGCATATAAATAGACATATGGTTGCCTCTCACCACAAACTCTATGATGGATAGGTTGAGTAATAGTAATGTGCTCCCAACACCAAATCTATAAAAGCATGCATCTTGTAGATAGACTAGCACTATCATCGAAAACAACCTGATGAAGATCATGATACAAATGAGGGAGCATGCAAACACCCCACGCATATTGAGTCTGATGCTGCATCATGCTCTAAAGAATCTCACCCCAACCAACAACAAAACCTCAAGATCTCCTATCTGGATAGATGAATCTTCCAATCAAACTCGCAAGAATCACTAGGAGAGTCTCATAGTACATGATCATATCCTCCAATCAAATCTCTCCTCTAGAAATGCTCTCATCACCAAATATGGCTCTACAAGCCTCTATCCCTCCAAGATCCTGAAAATCATACTAGACTAACTCACCAGTCACAGGGATGTGAAAAATCATGTAGACATCCTCAAGTGTCACACTAATCTCACCAGTGGGTAGGTGGAAAGTGTTATGCTCACTATGCCATCTCTTTGCTAGGGCAGTCAACAATCCCCTATTATGGGTAATATCAGGCACGTATAACAAATGGCATAATCCGTAGGCATCTATATGTCTAATCTCAGCCTGTGTAAGCTCTGGCACTAAGTGGCGCATGGCCGGGAATTTCTCCCGACACTAGAGAACATTGAGTTTCTCCTATTCAATATATATATATATATATTTAGAATTTTTCTTGCTCCTTGTCTTGGAATTTGGAATTCTAAAAATTGCAAATTTTAGGGTTCCAACATGTGCGATGCGTTATTTTATGGATTAATGTTCGCATATGTATGGGATGCGAGGAGATGATTTTCCTTCACTCACTCCAGTGAGACACGGAACGTCACGATTCTCCTTCATCGTAGTGTGTTCCCTATTTGTATATATAATTATCTATATGCATGTGTGGTTCTTTGGTGCAAGACATTGCAGGTACAAATGTTTATGTTGAAAGAAAGTATTTTGGAAAGAGAAAACTTAATAAAAGCTTTTCCTTTTTACCTTTCCATTTGACTTTTGTATTTTGTTTTCTGGAAAATAGTAAATCTGATTTCTTTTTACTTTTTAAATAATTTAATCTAATTGGTGGAGAAAACTTTCAACCTAGAAAGTTTAGGTTGAAATTGTTTTCCCCATATATTCCTAAAAATTCACGGGAAGAGGAGGCAGAATTTTTGGAGAGAAATATGAAAAACCATTTTGAAGGAGGAGCTAGAATTTGAGTTGGTTTGCAAGGATTGGGATTCTCCATCATTTTGCTTGCTAGCGTGCTTCAAGTTTGGATAATCTCTTCTTGTTTTAAATTTAATTTTGAAATTTTTTGTTGCTTCCTGTGTGTTGAAAAATGCAAATCTCCTGGTAAATTATTGTGGAATGATTGGAATCGAAGAAGAAATGTTTGTTGTTGTTGATTTTGTGAAGCTTATATCATATGTTTGCTTATAGGAAAGAAATGGTTCATTTCTCTATTTGTTGTATGCTTTTGTGTTCTTGAGAATCAACATCTTGATTTAACTCTTCTATTTGGAATAGAATGAATTAGATTTAGTTTGTTGTGTGCTTCCTAGTATCTAATTGCCCAAGATTTGGGGTTTATATTGGCAAAAATTGGTGGTTGCATTTTTGTTGGATGCAAGAAATTCTTCCTGTGTATGGAAGTAAGGAAATTTGATTTCAATCCTTCTCCTACCTGTTGAATTCTTCTATTGTTGCCTAAATCATTGTCTATTGGGTTCTTGTGTGATTTTATTTCACCATTTACCTTATTGGTAAATATCCCTTTGAATTTAGATCTTGGCACTGTGTGTGTGCATGCTCAGGAAATGATCAGGGAATGAATCATTTTTATGTTTAAACAGTTTTGTGGCATATTGATTTTTGAATGCTTTGGAAGCATGTGATTATTTTATGCGTAGACTTTACCTTACCCGTGGTGGGCTAGTCCCACCATGCAGGTCGGTAGTGTCTGCTACCCGCAAGTAGCAGCACTATCGGTCGGCAGTACTACTACGCAGGAGTAGTACTACCAATCGGTAAGACTGCTACCAGTCGGTAGCAATACTACCAGTTGGTAGCAATGCTACAGGTCGGTAGCGGCTTCTACTAGTGGTAGCACCACTACCAGTCGGTAGGACTGCTACTGGTAGATAGCAGTGCTACCGGTCAGTAGCGGCTGCTACTGGCAGTAGTAGAATTACCGGTCGGTAGGCCTACTACCGGTTGACAGTAGTACTCCCGGCAGGTAGTGTTTGCTGCCTCGGCAGCAACACTACTGCGGGTTGGCCTTGCCCCCCACGTGACGTACCCTTAGTGGTACACATTGGTATGTGTTGTGAATTTAGTTTATTAAATGAATTATTTTTTAAATTGGTTTTATGTTAAATATAAATGGTAATTTTCAAATGATTTTATTATGTGGTTTAATAAATTTATCAATGGAAATCAAAGGCATGAATTAGTAATTCAAATTGTTTAATTTGTATATATTCTAGAAATGAGTTAAATGCCTATTAGGAATTCATGTTTAATTTAGTTCAATGTTTAATGTGGATTTCATTCTTGATGGAATATTGATTTGGAAATTGAATAGATGTGAATGTTGAAAAGGAGTGTTTATTTAATTTCAATCAATGATGTTGCAAGTACTTATGATGCTAATTGTCTCAAAGATTGTCTGAGTGCAGACTTAGTGAAATTAGTTTTCCATGCAAGAGTTATATTGTGTTATTTCTGGTATGTGCTTCAGTCGTCCTATGGTGGCGTATTTGGTACCTTTGACCAAGTGATATATGATGACTTTGTTGTCTTAAACATGTAATGTCCTTGCCTTATGGTTAACCAAGAGTCAGTATGTCCTTGTTTGACCACTTGTTTCTTGATAGTAGTGTTATGGCTATCTACTTCACCACAGGGTCCTCGTAGAGTGACCATGTATGTTTAGTGTCCTTTGAGAGAGTGGCTTTCAAGTGGGGGTTGCACCCAAAGTGGTTGGCAGTATAACCCATCGAAAGTCAGATAATAAGTAATAATCTAATCAATTGATTAGGTGGGTAGTTCATAACATTAAATAAGATATTGTACCTCGCGCATAGGTGAGTGCTTGTACAGGGCGGATAATGTAATGAGAAGGCCTAGAATGGAAAACCGACCACCTTGTCTTCAGGAAAGGCTGGTAGGGTCTGTATGAGACTTAGTTGGAGCCAGAGGTTCGGGAAAGGTTACCAAGACAGTGTGCTGGGACCTATGGAGGCCGACCATGGTAACTATCATAAGCTATGCGATGACACTCTCTCTTTAGGTTAACATGTGTATTTGTGATGTTGAGTCACCTGGATATTGTGGAGTCATTTTTTGCTGTCATGGAGTTGTATTGTTCTGTCGACCATGTCATGCTTTTTCTTGCTTAAGGGTCCTCTACTATCTCCTAGCATGATGGGGTGATTCCATTTTGGGAATTACATGGTCAGGTGGTAGTTCCACTTCCTATCGGATGTTCTTGTTCATACCTTCATGTGAGGATTGGCTTCACATGTGTTTTTGTGGATCGTGGCTCATGCTCTATCTCATGTTGGAGATTATTGTTATCTAGAGACCTATGTGGTCATTGTAACATGATCTTTTATAACCTTGTATTTGGTTAAGTTATATCTGTATATGTATATTGAGAATCCATGTATTGGAAGAGCAATGTAATCCTAAGTTTGGGATGTTATTTATCAGCTTTCTTTATGATTGTGTAAATGGTTATTGAAGAGAAATTATATTGTATCCTTTAAATCTTTCAATGGTGTAGTATGTTATTGCATATGGCTTCTTGTGATCATTGAGTTAATGATGGATTATTGGATTAACCTTAATTGTGGAATTTATCTTTTGGTTTTTATTCTTCATTGGTAACCCTTAAGGAATTCTGGTGTAAGTCTTCCACTTGTGTTATCATGCATGTTGTGTTTATTGCACTTATTATGTTTATACTTAAAAAAAAAACTTGTTTCACCCTTGTTGTGGGTTTTCCTTCGGGATTTTTGGCGGGGCATTACATTTGGTATCAGATTCCATGTTTCAACACTAAGTACTTTGGGTTTGTAGTGAGCCCAATCGCCTTGACCTTTTGTGTAGGCCTTGTGGTGTGACTTCCTTGCTTCTTTCCTTGCCTTTGATATGAACTGTTCTCTCTTGTATAGTGTTAGGTCATGGCTAGGAAAGCCAAGGGAGGTGGTTGTTTTGGTGGCCACATCAGAGGCAGAGTAGGAGGACGGGGTCAAGGTTCCGACTGCCATAGTCCTTCGCCACCACCCACTCATGTGAGTGTATATCGGGATCATTCGGTTCATTAGGAGGGACCACATTCAAGAGAGCAGGTTCCCGAAAGGGAAGAGCTACAACAGATGTTTCAAGAGGTGCTAGCTAGACTAGGCCCCAGACCTGAGGTGGATCAACCCATCCATGCCCAGGTAGAGGAGTCCCATCAGTAGATTTCAAAGAGAGAGAAATATCTCCTTGAGGGAGAGTGGTCCCAGTGGACCAAGATCCAGCTAACATGGGACACATGAGGGACTTGATGAGGTCCAATCCTCCTTTCTTTGATGGTAAAGGTATTGGTCTCGAGGTAGAGACCTGGCTTATCAGTTTAGATCTGTGTTTTGCCATGTATCCATATGGTAGCAACACCAAGGAGAGATGTGCTATCATGCATCTTGAGAGTTTTGCATCTATCTAGTGGCGGTTAGAGGAGGAGAGGATGAGTGTGAGCATTAAAACCATGTCATGGGAGATCTTTCTGGAGAGATTTAGGACACGATTTCTCTCACCCCAATGGAGGCAGTCACGAGCAGACGATTTTTATGCTTTGCACCAGTTTGGGTTGTTAGTAGATTAGTTTGAGCATAGGTTCTATGAGCTCAAATAGTATGCCAGGATTGGCAATGATGAGGCTATGCTTGTTTAGCACTTCTTGAGGGGTCTTAATGACCGCATCAGTGGAGGAGTGAGAGTTTTTTAGCTTGCTTCAATAGAGGTAGTTGTGGTGAAAGTCAAGCTGGTGGAGCAAAACTTTAGCCATGCTCATGGTGGCCAATCTGGAGTTCAGATTGGGAGTGATCCTTTCAATGGGTCTAGAGGGAGAGGGAATCAGTCCCAGATTGTTGCACCTCTTAGGGGTCCTCAGCCACCCACTAAGGGTGGTCAACAATAGTAGCAGCTACCGAGACTGAAGTAGTCTCAGGGCCAGTAGGGTGGCAATTCTCAATTGTGGAAGAGCAAGAACTGGCAGAGGAATAGGTAGACCTTCCCAGGGTAGTCCTCTTAGGGTGCATCTCAGGCCCCTAGTGGGGAAAGCTTTCAACAGTCCAGTGGGCCATCTGGGAGTAGAGGACCTAGTAGAGGAGCTTTCTTCACCTATGGTTAGTTGGGCCACAAAGCCACTCAATGCCCTCAATGTCCTCACCAAATGAGTAGCTAGAGGCCAGCTGCATCAGAGCTTACAGTGGGGGATGTAGGTAGATCCCATAGAGTATTTGCAGTGGTGGATGACCACCAGGCTGAGCATCAAAGTATCATGATGGAGACTATAGGTGTGTTGTGTGGTATTCCTATCTCTGTACTTTTTGATTCCGGTGCTTCAAATTCTTTTATTTCTTCATCCATTGTGGAACGGTGCGGGCTCGTGCCTACTAAGCAGGTGGATAGGTGGCAAGTAGAGTTGGCTACCGGTGTGCATGTGTTTGTAGATACCTTCATTCCCAGTTGTGAGTTGGACCTAGGACCCTTTGTCACTTTAGTTGACCTTCGAGTCATTCCTTTCAGGTCCTATGGAGTTGTATTGGGGATGGATTGGTTATCATCTCATAGTGCTCGTGTAGACTGTCGTCTCAAGATAGTAGAGTGTTTAGATGACCATGACAGGAGAGTGGGGATCATTGGAGTTCAGTGATCAATATCCTTACGTATGATTTCTGCTATGCAACTTAGGCGATGCATGCGTCAAGGGTGTCAACTTTTTGCAGTTTCTCTTGAGGATGTGGATGAGGAAGAGAGTCAAGAAATCATTCTTGATGGTCATCCTATTCTTCGAGAGTATGTTGATGTGTTTCCTTTGGATATTCTCGGTATGCCTCCGAAGTGAGACATAGTTTTTGCATTGACTCGGTTCCTAGTGCGGAACCTATTTCGAGAGCACCATATCGGATGACTACTCAAGAGTTGAGTAAGTTGAAGTTGCAGGTTGAGGATTTGTTGGCCAAGGGGTTCATTTGTCCTAGTGTTTCTCCTTGGGGTGTGTCGATTATCTTCGTCAAGAAGAAGGATGGTTCTCTTCGGTTATGCATTGATTATCAATAGTTGAATAAGGTAACCATCCAGAATCGATATCCATTGCCTCAGATAGATGATATTTTTGATCAGGTAAAGGGAGCCAAGGTTTTCTCTAAGATATATTTGAAATCTGGGTATCATCAGTTATGCATTCATGATGAAGACATTCATAAGATGGCGTTTCATACTCATTATGGTCACTATGAGTTCACTGTGGTGCCATTTGGGTTGATGAACATGCCTTCAGTGTTCATGAGTCTTATGAATGGGGTTTTTTTGACCTACCTTGACCACTTTGTCCTTGTGTTCTTGGATGACATATTGATTTATTCTAGATCTATGGAAGAGCATGAGGGTCACTTGCGTCAGGTATTGCAGTGCTTGAAGGAGAATCAACTTTTTGTGAATTTGGCGAAGTGTGATTTCTTCTAGTTAGAGGTGAGATATCTTGGTCATATAGTCTCGAGAGAAGGTGTATCTATGGATCCTTCTAAGATCCAAGCCATTGTTGATTGGCTAGCATTGACCAATATTTCTGAAGTTCAAAGTTTCATGGGTTTGGTTGGATATTACCGTCGCTTTGTTTAGATTTTTTCTCAGATAGCCCACCTGATCACTTCTCTTTAGAGGAAAGGGAAGAAGTTTGTTTGGTCAGAGCAGTGTAAATTAGCTTTTCATAACTTGAAGGAACACCTTGTTAGTGCTCTGATTTTGGCAGTTCCTGATCCATCCAAAGATTTCATGGTATGCACAGATGCCTCTTTAGAAGGTATAGGTGCAGTGCTTATGCAAGATGGATGTGTGGTTGCCTATGAGTCTCACAAACTCAAGGATCATGAGTTGAGCTATCTAGTTCATGACTTGGAGTTGGTAGTTGTAGTGCATGCGTTGGTTAGATGGATACATTTCCTATTGGGGTGTCGGTTTGAGTTGCATAGTGATCACCGCAATTTGCAGTATATTTTCACGCATCCAAACTTGAATGCTCAACATCGAAGATGGATGGAATTCCTCTACGAGTATGATTTTGAGGTTCATTATATTCAGGGGAAAGAGAATATAGTGGCAGATTCTTTGAGCCATAGGCGGCATGAGGTTGCAGCAATGTCCCTTGGTGTGGACTTGTGAAAGAATTCTTGGAGTTCTTCCTCAAGACACCTGGTATTAGGATGTTAGAGTCATGGCAGCATCTGGAAGACCATTGGAGGGTAGATATTCTAGATATACTCTTGAGTTAGATGGTCTTCTTCAACATCTTGGATAGATCTATGAACCTCCTTTGGAGGGTCTTCCCGTTTTGATCATGACTGAGGCCCACCCTGCACCTTATTCGACACACCCTGGTGTCAAGAAGATGCACGCAGATCTTAGACAGATATATCATTGGGCTGGTATGAAACATGACATTGCTGATTCTGTGTCAAAGTGCTTGGAATGTCAACGGGTGAAGGTGGATCATTAGCACCCTATAGGGCTTTTACAGCCTAATTTGATACTGGATTGGAAATGGGATATCATTTCCATGGATTTGATTGTGGGGTTTCTTGTTTCCTCATGTCGTCATGATGCCATCATGGTCATTGTTAATAGATTGACCAAAGTTGATCATTTTTTTCCTATTCGATCTTCTTATACAATAGTAGTGGTGGCATGAGTCTTCTTGGAAGATGTGGTGAGGTTGCATGGGATCCCAAGGTAGATCATTTTTTATAGAGACCCTCTCTTTAATTAATCCTTGTGGACCTCACTTCAACATGCTTTAGAAACCCAATTGAACTTGAGTTCATCTTATCACCTAGAGACCAACAGTTAGACTAAGCATGTGAATTAGGTTTTGGAGGACATGCTTCACATGTATGTTATGGACCAGCAGTCATGCTGGGAGGAATATCTTTGCCTTGTGGAGTTTTCTTATAATAATGGATATCACAGCTCTATAGGCATGTCTCCCTTCCAAGATTTGTATGGTCATCCTTGTTGTACTCCTTTGAGTTGGGATTGGTTGGAGGATAGGGTGCGTTTAGGACTAGATTTTCTTCGTGAGATGGAGCAGTAGGTTGAGCAGATTCATGGGAATTTGGTTGCTGCTTAGGATAGGCAGAAGAAGTATGTTGATTCCCATAGAGTAGATCATCAAATTTCTGTTGGTGACCATTTTTTCTTGAGAGTGCGTCCATGGAGGAGTCCAATCCATTATGAAAAGGGTTCTAAGTTGGCACCTCATTTTGTAGGCCCTTTTGAGATCCTTGAGAGGATAGGACCTGTTGCCTACCATCTTTCCTTTCCTCCAAGTCTATCTCACATCCACGATGTCTTTCATGTTTCTATTCTTTGACCTTATCATCCTGATGTGACCCATGTTCTTGATTGGAATGCTTTACAAGTCGAGGACAGGCAGCTTTCCATGGAGCCCATGCACATTCTTCAGCATCGATACTTGAGCTCAGAGGTCGTACCATCGAGCAGGTAAGGGTCTTATGGGACCCAAGTGATGAGACCTCAACAACATGGGAAGATGCAGTGAAGATGAGAGAGCTTTATTCTTATCTTTTTTAGGCTTCCAGGAGTAATCCTAGGCTTGGGGGGGAGGATGTAGTACCCCTCCTTGATTAGACTCTTTCTTTATATTTTTGATTGACTTCAGTGGATCATTATTATATATTGATTTAGATTTTATGTGATGTTATTTAATGCTTTATTTGGATTTGTGGTGTATGATTTTATGCAGTATCTCAGTTCTTATGATTAATGTTATTTTATGAATCATTATTATGGACTGACACTCTTACCTTATATGTGTGATGTGTTATTTATGTGTTGCGTGTTTGCATGTGTATGGGATGTGAGGAGATGATTTTCCTTCACTCACTCTGGTGAGACAAGGAATGTCACGATTCTTCTTCATCAATGTGTGTGTTGTGTCTTTATATATATATTTATCTATATGCATGTGTGGTTCTTTGGTGCAGGACATTGCAGGTATAAGTACTGGGTAGGTATGGGGTATCGACTCCACTTGGTTTCACACGTCTGAGTGTGCCTTATATGTCTAATGGGAGTGGAGGAGATAATTGTTGGACCTTAATGTGACCCATAGCTACACTCGTGTGAGTGTTGTCAGTCGGTTGTCTTTCCTGTCTGGCTGGTATGCGAGTCGTAGTGCTTTGGTTTGGTCATTTGTGAGTCGTCATTTGATCATTCTTCATTTTGTGTGCTTTCGTCCATCTGAATGGTTATTTAATTGAATGAATGATGCCATCTTATGTTGGCATAATTAGTTAATTATTATGCTTTAAGATTATTGATTTAATTAAATTAATGATTTTCTAGATTAAATGGTTAAATGGCTTATTTCATTGTGTGAAGTTGCATTAATATATTTTTTGGAAGGAAATAAATAATTGCCTAGCCATTTAAATATTAAATGCTTATGTTGAAAGAAAGTATTTTGGAAATAGAAAATTTAATAAAAGCTTTTCCTTTTTACCTTTCCATTTGGCTTTTGTATTTTGTTTTTTGGAAAAGAGTAAATATGGTTGCTTTTTACATTTTAAATAATTTAATCTAATTGGTGGAGAAAAATTTCAACCTAGAAAGTTTAGGTTAAAATTATTTTCCCCATATATTCCTAAAAATTCACGGGAAGAGGAGGCAAAATTTTTGGAGAGAAGTTTGGAAAGCTATTCTCAAGGAGGAGCTAGAATTTGAGTTGGTTTGCAAGGATTGGGATTCTCCATCATTTTGCTTGCTAGTGTGCTTCAAGGTTGGATAATCTCTTCTTGTTTTAAATTTAATTTTGAAATTTTCAGTTGTTTCCTATGTGTTGAAAGAATGCAAATCTCCTAGTAAATTCTTGTGGAATGAGTGGAATGGAAGAAGAAATGTCTGTTGTTGTTGATTTTGTGAAGCTTATATCATATGTTTTCTTATAGGAAAGAAATGGTTCATTTCTCTATTCGTTGTATGCTTTTGTGTTCCTAAAAATCAACTTCTTGATTTACCTCTTCTATTTGGAATAGAATGAATTAGATTTAGTTTGATGTGTGCTTCCTAGTATCTAATTGCCCAAGATTTGAGGTTTATGTTTGCAAAAATTGGTTATTGCCTTTTTGCTAGATGCAAGGAATTCTTCTTGTGTATGGAAGTAAGGAAATTTGATTTCAATCCTTCTCCTACCTATTGAATTCTTCTATTGTTACCTAAATCATTGTCTATGGGGTTCTTGTGTGATTTTATTTCACTATTTACCTTATTGGTAAATATCCCTTTGAATTTAGATCATGGCACTGTGTGTGTGCATTCCCGTGAAATGATCAGGGAATGAATCATTTCTATGTTTAAATAATTTTGTGGCATATTGATTTTTGAATGCTTTGGAAGCATGTGATTATTTTATGCGTAGACTTTAGCTTACCCGTGGTGGGCTAGTCTCACCATGTGGGTCGGTAGTGTCTGCTACCCGCAGGTAGCAGCACTACCGGGTGGCAATACTGCTATGTGGTAGCAGTACTACCGGTTGGTAGGACTGCTACCAATTGGTAGAAGTGCTAACGATTGGTAGCGGCTACTACCGGTGGTAGTAGCACTACTAGTTGGTAGTGGCTACTGCCGGCGGTAGCAGCACTACCAGTTGGTAGGCCTGCTACCGGTCGGCAATAGTACTACTAGCAGGTAGTGTTTGTTGCCTCCGTAGTAGCACTACTACGGGTTGGCCTTGGCCCCCATGTGATCTTATACCCTTAGCGGTACACATTGTTATGTGTCATGAATTTAGTTTATTAAATAAATTATTTTTAAAATTGGTTTTATGTTAAATATAAATGGTAATTTCCAAATGATTTTATTATGTGGTTTAATAAATTTATCAATGGAAATCAAGGCATGAATTAGCAATTAAAATTGGTTAATTTGGATATATTCTGGAAATGAATTAAATGCCTATTAGGAATTCATGTTTAATTTGATTGAATGTTTAATGTGGATTTCATTCTTGATGGAATATTGATTTGGAAATTGAATAGATGTGAATGTCGTAAAGGAGTGTTTATTTAATTTTCAATCAATGATGTTGCAAGTGCTTATGATGCTAATTGTCTCAAAGATTGTCTGAGTGTTGACTTATTAAAATTACTTCTCCTTGCAAGAGTTATATTGTGCTATTTCTGGTATGTGGTTCAGTCATCCTGTGGTTACGTATTCAGTACCTTTGACCAAGTGATATATGATAACTTTGTTGTCTTAACTATGTAGTGTCCTTTCCTTATGGTTAACCAAGAGCCAGTATGTCCTTGTTTGACCACTTATTTCTTGATAGTGGTGTTATGGCTATCTGCTTGGTCATAGGGTCCTCCTGGAGTGACCATGTATGTTTAGTGTCCTTTGAGAGAGTGGCTTTCGAATGGGGGTTGCACCCAAAGTGGTTGGCAGTATAACCCATCAAAAGTCAGATAATAAGTGATAATCTAATTAATTGATTAGGTGGGTAGTTCATAAAATTAAATAAGATATTGTACCTTGTGCATAGGTGAGTGCTTGTACATGGCTCATAATGTAGTGAGAAGGCCTGGAATGGAAAACCGATCACCTTGTCTTCACAAAAGGCTAGTAGGGTCCGCATGAGACTTAGTTGGAGCTGGAGGTTCAGGAAAGGTTACCAAGATAGTGTGCGGGGACCTATGGAGGCCGACCATGGTAACCATCATAAGATATACGATGACACTCTCTCTTTAGGTTCACTTGTGTATTTGTGATGTTGAGTCACCTAGATATTGTGGAGTCATTTTGTGTTGTCATGGATTCGTATTGTTCTATCGACCATGTCATGCTTTTGCTTGCTTGAGGGTCCTTTGCTATCCCTTAGCACAGTGGGGTGATTCCATTTTGGGAATTACATGGTCGGGTGGTAGTTCCACTTCCCATCGGATGTTCTTGTTCATGCATTCATGTGAGGATTGGTTTGGTAGGTGTTTTTGTGGATTGTGGCTCATGCTCTATCTCATGTTGGAGATTATTGTTATTTGGAGACCTATGTGGTCATTGTATCATGATCTTTTGTAACCTTGTATTTGGTTAAGTTGTATTTGTATATGTATATTGAGAAGCCATGTATTGGAAGAGCAATGTAATCCTAAGTTTGGGATGTTATTTATCGGCTTTCTTTATGATTGTGTAAATGGTTATTGAAGAGAAATTATATTGTATTCTTTAAATCTTTCAATGGTGTAATATGTTATTGCATATGGCTTCTGTTAGGTCCCAGAGACAACTGAGAGAGGGGGGTGAATCAGTTGTCTAATAAATTCAAACCAAAAATAACTTAACCAATGTAATGCTTAATACCTATAAATCAGTTAAGTATGCCGGTAGATAGTTTTAACAGTTAATTGCTATACTGGTAAAGATTAATGCATGAAACATAAACACAAAGTCATCCACAACACATGACACCAATATTTGTACATGGAAACCTTGTAAGGGGAAAAACTAAGGTGGGAAACCTTACCCACAATCAGATGATACTACTGCAAATAGTAAGTGTACATAAATGGGGTCTGCACATGCAGAAAGGCCAACAACCTAGAGCTCATTGCTCAATCACAAAATGGGAGTCACACTGACTACAGTTGGATGGTTAAATCCAATAAGAATGTACTGCACAAAATAGCATCTTCATATGCTGGATTCAGTACTGGTGTAATGATGATATGCTTTCACAAAAACCTAAATTCACCTTCAAATGATGTCTACATGTATTGCACTGCTTAATCTCGCATATACCTTCACACAATTCTTTTTCGCATTCCACATTTGATCTTACAAATAAGATCTTACCTTTATACCATAACCTAAGACCAATTTTAGTAGGTCGGCTCTACAAGATATTACAATAAAAACATTTTACAAATAATATAATATCTGATGCAATAACCGATTGAACATGTCGGCTTAATGCATTTACAATAATAATTAATCATTTCCATAGCGTGCCATGCTGATCTGGAAAAGATAAACCTATCAGTGTAACCCTAGGTAACCCTGGACCTATTTGTCGGTAAAAGAAAATATGCAAATATGAATATACCAATGATTAATTCATTAAGATAAGATGTCCACATGATGTCTACGATATTACCAAGTGTCTTCCATATCATTTCAAGTGTTAGTGATCATTATATCCTGTCGGTGAACCATATACCAGTAACTGTGCAATAGTTACTTGCTTGTCGGTGAATGTTGTTGGATCTCCAAAGTGCTAGTGTTTTAGTAGGTGTTGACATCAATGACAAAATTATACCAAAATACCAACAATCTCCCCCTTTGGCATTGATGAAACACAAGATGGAAAAACCACCAAAGTGCCAAAACAGAAATGCCAAAAACCGACAATCTCCAAAAAGATCATAACTAGAATACAGAGAGTAATAGTCTCTCCCAAACAACAATCTCTCCCCCTGGGAGCAACATGTGTTATCCAAAGTTTCCATACCAATCTCTCCAAAAGATAATGTGTTTTAGTAGGTGTTGACATCAATGACAAAACTATACCAAAATACCAACAGCTTCTTGTGATCATTGAGTTAATGATGGATTATTGGATTAACCTTAATTGTGGAATTTATCTTTTGGTTTTTATTCTTTGTTGGTAACCCTTAAGGAATTTTGGTGTAAGTTTAAAAAATGGACAGATCTAGACCAAACTCTTTATAGAACAAGAACTACAATAGATTTATTGCGATATTTATGAGAATTGATTCAAACCAACAAGGGACTGTAATAACCTAAAAATGGTCATCTAAACCATGGGCCCCTAATCTCGACAACATCACCAAGGTCCTAACCAAAGGCAATTAAATCAATCTTGAGCACATTATTAATTCTTTAATCATTAAATATCACATGGCAAATCAATTACTCAATATTAATTAAATATTCATTTAATTAATTGAATCATTTCCAAGAATATCATTTTGATCAATTATCTTATTTAATTTATTAAATATCCTTGCATATTTAATTAATTAATAAGATTGCCATTTAATCATGCAAAAGGAATTAATTTATTATAAAAGAGGAATTAATTACAAAGCAAGAGTTGAATTGAAATTAAATAAAAAAAGAATTGAATTGAGAGAGAAATCAAACTTGAGATATTATTTCTTTTTCTAAACTTAGAACTTGAAATCAGAAAAGCAATTAAATTGAATTATTGAATTGTTCTCTAAAATTGGAACTCAAAGCTTTTCAAAAAAAGAAGTTCAGTTGCATTGAAAAGACTCTTTTCTTGAATAAATAAAAGAATTGTCTATTTTTATCACAAATGCATGGAATTAATTTATTATTATTTCCAATGCAACTTGGACTTCTAATTTGAATGCATTTCAATTAAACTAAAATTGGAATCTATCTTAAGGTTAACTGAACCTGATTTCTCAATTATTTTCAATAAATTCTAAATTGAGCTTTTCTCTTTTGTGATTCTCTATGAATTCAGTCTTCAACTCTCATTCCAATTTACCCCATAGATTTTTGAGAACACGCTTGGAGATTATTATCATGCTAATTTTTCTCTGGATTCATTGAAGATCATTGTGCTTTTTTAGATTATTTCCATCCATTTTACTCATCCATCATTGCTTACATCCATTATTGCTTGAATTGATTATTTGCTTAAATTATTCATCCATCTTCCATCCATATAGTTAATATCATATAGATTAAATCCTTCATCTTGCTGTAGTCTAGTCACTGGTATTGCTTATAAAAATCTGAGAGCAATCTTATACTCGCATCTTTTAGAAAGCAATTAGTCACTTTGTTATGGTTTATTATTGATTGATTATTATTTACTAATCATGCATATAATGACTTAATTGAAGTGTTGTGTTTGGAGCTACAGACTACTTTTTCACATACACATATTCTGGCACACACCATGGGGTAGAAGACTACATTTTTCGGCCTCCGGGACTGACTGCTTTGTTTTTTGTTATTTTCCAGATTTCAGATTTTTTGATTTTTCATCCGTACATCTCGTACAACAATTTCCATAGGCTGAAACAATAAACTGTAGGTGTTGTACAAATTGGAATCTTGTCTCGTATGAGTTGGGATCCTGTATCGTATAAGTTTTCATACTATCATACAACTCTGTATTTTCTGGTTAAAAAAAAAAATTAAAAAAGAGGCAAATTTTCATGATTTTTTTATTATTCTGATGACTAACCCTGACTGTTTATCTGTCTATCTCAAAAAATTTCACAGCCTAATCACTTTTTACAGAATACTTATCAAAGAATATGCTTGTTGCACAAAGACAATATGACTATTGATTCATTGTCTTTGCAGGTTGCCTAAGGAGAATCGACTAAACATTGTGTATTCTTTAAATTCATTTTTAGGAACCTAACTTGCTATCTGGTTAAAGAACAAATCTGTCTTTTTTGTTTTTAGAAGATTCTGAGAGGTAGGAGAGTATGCTCTTGTCTTTTTCTAGACAATCAGAAATCCAGACCCTTGAGGCTTTTTCTTTGTTTGAGATTTGTACATCTTTAGCAGGCCTGCCCTCCCGAGGGGTTGAAAAATTCTTAAAGTCGTTACGACCGGTGTGAGGGGAACGACCTAAGTTGGAATGGCTAAATGCCAAGTACTCCAACCCACTATAAAATAAATGTGATTTTGATGAAAATCAAGTCAACGGAAGTGCTCGGGAATAGCTCTCCTCCGTACCTTCGAGTATATTAAACCTTGGTTTTCAAGGCTAGGAGACCTCTTAATTGAGTTTATACCTTGATGCACTGAATGGATCCCTGACTAGTTCCAATTAAAATTAGAAGCTACTCGGTTCATCTCCGAAAGGGGGATAGTCTTTGTGCAAGAGAGATAGTAACTCTCCCAAGATACTTGTCATTTTGTGCCCCCATTAGCGTTTGGAGTCAAATAATACGGTGTTGACAATCCATTGCGTGAGACTCAGTGGCCATATTCTGATTAGCTATTAGGTGTGTACCTGAGTCTACAAGCAAAGGTTTTCTTTCCTCACAAAATTCCTTAGGGTTTGCATGCTATGATTGGAGTCACTATACATACTACTTATTTTCTGTGTTTTCATCCCTTAAACAAAAATTGAAATACCAAAATTGGAGAAGACAAGAAACAACTCAATGATTCGAAACTCTATCCGTGTCAGAAACTAGTCCATCTTAAGTCAAAATTTTGTCCATGTCAGAAACTTGTCCATCTTAAGTCGAAACTCTGTCTGTCTCAGAAATTAGTCCATCCTAACTTGAAACTTTGTCCATGTCAGAAACTTGTCCATGTCAAAATTTTGTATCCTGGTCCAAAATCAGTCCATCTCAAAATTGGTCATACTTAGTTATCATACTCAGCAATTGAAAAAACTCACAATTTCTAGGCTTTGTCCTGTGAACAGTCATACGAGTTTGATAATTTATCGTGTTATACCTGATCCTGTCATACAAGTCTTCTTTTTTGTCATCCTAGACCTGATCCTGTGTCGTACGAGTCATTTTCATCTGTCATCTAGTTCTGTATCTTGTGTCGTACAAAACAGAACTGCTTTGAGTCTTTTGTCATCTTGCACATGCCCATCTATCATACGGTATGAGGTAGCAACTTGTATGAAACAATACTTTTGTCATCTTGAAACTACTAAATTATCGTCCAATTCAGAAAATTTTGTCGTACGAATTTCTGGTTTTGTCAGAACAGAACAGTCAAACTTGCCTAAAAATAGTCTATAGTGAACATAATAATAGTTATCAATTTTCCTAAGCATAAACAGATCAAGATAGTGTACCTCTACCATTTGCGTTGCATGATTTGGTCGATCATCTTTCAGCTAGTTCAATCAACTACCTATCAAATTTTAGTCACTTAGATAACGTCTTATATAGGATAGATTGCTCCTGAAACAAGACTGAATCTTACACTACTCTTAGAATCAACTTAGATAAACATCTTATATAGGAAAGATTATTCCTGAAACCAAACTGAATCTCAGTTGTTTCTCCCAAACAATACATTAACCGAACAACTAGCTCTGAAATTGATCTTGACCTCTGCATCACAAACAACTTTAGGTCACACTAATCCATAAAAATGCCTACACAAACCAAGAGTTCTCATAAGAAAGAAGCCAAAGGCAAAGTAATACCCTTTTCATACACCGATAATCCATTTTATGAAAAGGATCCACTCACTGACGTACCGTTGTCATCAGGCGGACCAATTTTTGATGAGCCTAAATCTCCCACTATATATGAGACGGAACACAATGACGGAAACAAGGACGATAATAACATTCCCAAAAATGATAATGATTCCTCATCATCAAGTGAGGCTGATGAAGACACTGAACCTCTAGAAAAAGAAATCCTTGACTGTCAAAAGCACAAAGACTTTAGAAAAATGATGAAAGGTATCATGTCCTAAGAGAAGGAAGATTATTTCTTAGAACTAGAAAAACAAGGTGCTAAACTTCCTACTGGATATGATGTTCAGACACTCATTACTAAAAAGAAAGATTCGCCTATACTCATGGTACACAAACAATTACAAGCCTTATGAATGGAGGTCACAGAACTGAAGAATAAGGACAAGTCTTTAAAACAATATTCTCTGGAAACAATATGTCCCTTTCCATTTGACAAGAATCTATACATGCCTCCATTTCCCTCACGAGTGGAGATCCCAAAATTTGATAAGTATGATGGTACCTTGGATCCTCAAGATCATGTCAGAGAGTTTTGTGCTGCCTGTATGGTGTTCATGCATGATCAAACGCACCTCATGCACATTTTCCCAAGGAGTTTAGGGGGTCAAGAAATGGAATGGTTCTCAAGTCTACCCAAAGGAATAAAAACATTCGAAGAACTAATCCAACTATTTTTACAACAATACTCATACAACATTCGACATCCAGTGACTATGATCGAGCTTTGCAATACTAAACCAAAAACAAGGGAGCCTCTTCTTAGTTTCCTCCAACGCTGGAGAAAGATGTTTTCTAGGTATTCTCAACCTATCCCAGACTCTGAGAAAATGGATATATTTGTCAATAACTTGGTCCCCAAACTGAAGTATAGTGTACAAATGCAAGTACACCCATCATTCAACAAAATGGTAGATAATGCCATTCGAATGGAAGATGTGCTCATAAATAAGGGGGCTATCACACCTTGGAAAGAAACACAACTAGGATCTAGCTCTAAAGAGAAGAACAAGTATTGGAAGTTTGGAAAAGACAACAACAAGAATTTTGTTAATGATGGAGTAGTAGACACTGTCAAAACCAACTCAAAATCCACAATATTCAACTTGGCTAGTGGTACACAAGCACTTAAAGCCGCTGAGGCTGCAACAGAAAATCTGCCAAAGAAAACAAAGGAATGGTTCAAAGAAAAGCCTTGGCCTTCCAAACCTAAGCATGATTTTACTCCTCTCGAAGAATCGTACGAATCCATTTTCAAAACTCTATTGGCAAACAACTTGATAACACTACCAGATAACTCTAGACCATATGATCCAGAAGTAAAACCAAGATGTTGGAGAGAAAATGAATACTGTGACTTCCATCGGAATAAAGGTCGTAACATAAACAATTGCATGAAGCTAAAACATGACATTTAAGATCTCATAGACACTGCTAAATTTGTTGTTGGGAATCATCTAACTAATGCAGATCATAAAGCATTTAAAGACCCTTTGCTTGTTTATGAGCAAGGTGATTCTTCAAAGACCAAAGGAGATGGCAAGGTAAATTATACTTATACCAGTCAGGACAATGTTATCAACATGATTGAGCCTTCCCACTCAGAATATTGCAATGTGATTATAGTCCAAGATAAACCAAATGAATCATGATATGCAAGATCTCTCACCAGTTCTCAAAAGAAAGTCACCCTCCAAGGAGCTAGTTCTTCCGACCTGGCTCAGCAACATCAAATCCACCAACCTTGCTAAACAAACAAAAAGAATCAACCTTCGACAAATTTAAAAGGTTAACTTCATCATCATCTTCTGGATATAGTGTGGTTGATCAATTGAAAAGGACAAATGCTTAAATCTCAATCTTTGAATTGCTAAAACTCTCATCTTCTCACAAAGAGATCCTAGACAAAGCATTGCTCACCACTAACGTTCCAAAATATTTAGACATTGATCAGTTTTAGTCTATGGTGGGTCATCTCACTTCACCTCACTATTTGACCTTCTCTAAAGAATATGACAAGTCACTAAATCATCCACATAACTAGCCATTGCATATTCAAGCCATGATCCACAAACACAAAGTCAAATGTGTTTGATAGATGGAGGCGCGGGGTTGAATATTTGTACTTACAGTCTTCTTACACAACTAGGATTCTTTGAAAATGTCATTGATCCTAGCAAGAAAATAACAATAAAAGCCTATGATGAAGAAGAAAGGACTTCTAAAGGTCTGGTGTCATTACCTATCAGAGTGGGAACTGTAGAAAGAGATGTCCTTTTCCAAGTACTTGATATTCCTTTGTTATACAATATATTACTAGGCAGGTTGTGGATTCATGAAATGAAGGCAGTACCGTCAACATATCATCAATGCTTAAAGTTTCCTTATAACGAAGCTAAATTCAGTATTCCTGTTGATACAAATGTTGTTTGTAATGCATTGACAAAAGGTGCAGATACTTTTGTGCCTCATAATAGGGCAGCCTCTCCAAATATAGATCCAGAAACACTGATGAAAGACTTAGAAACAAGATTGAAGATTACAAATACTAGCATGGATGGCTACAAGATAGAACCGGTACTTTCATTAGTTTCTCTCCCTCCATCACCAAAATAGTTGGGCAAGCCATCAGAGGCTATGAGAACACAAACTTCAGCTCCGAATACCATATATGATGGTCTCTTTATACAGTCTTCTACCTCCTTGGTGGATGAAATAGAAGAAGATGTTGTTCTTAACTGGCTCTTTAAGGAAGATAGTCAAAATGAGGAGGTAGTGTTGGCATATGGACACTCCAATGAGACATTGTGTGTGATTGAAGGTTTTGTCATTGATGGCAACCTTGCAATCCTATGGCACCGGCAAGACATTATACCAGTAAAACATTACACAGGCAACCTTGCAATCCTATGGCACCGACAAGACATTATACTGGCAAAACATTATTCAAGCAAGATAGTGCACTGGCATCAGCAAGATCACTCTACACTGGCATCGGCACAAAAGAGAACATGTATACCAACACAGAGGCTGACAGGATTTTTGATATGTAATACTTTGTTTATTATTGTAAGCCAACTTCAAAAATTGTAAAATGACTCTTGTATATAAAAGAGATCATTGTAGACATTTGTAATGTATGGATAGGAAGTATAAAGATAATTATAAGGCAGACCTAATGTGCGAATTGTAGGTCAAGGGTATATGTAAAGAATAGAGCAAGAACCCGTACTGAATCTGGCATTGAAGATGCTATTGTAAAGCAGTACAGAATATTGGATATGTGTAAATCCTCATTGTAAGTCAGTGTGACTTCTTATTGAGCAGTGTGCTCTAGGCAGTTGGCCTTCCTGCATGTGCAGGCCCCTATTGTAAGTAATATTCTCTTATTGGCTAGTAAGTGAATATTGTGGGTCACAAATCCCACCGAGGTTTTTCCCACACCGGGTTTCCTCGTTAAACATCTTGTGTTATGGTGTTCTTTTCATGTGGATGTTTTTTATTCTGTTATTTACATTAATTCTTGCATACCGGTATACTGTTACTTTATGTTCTGCATGTTCTATTTCAAGAAAATCTTATTACTAGTCAGATACTAATTCACCCCCCCCTCTCAGTATCTATGGGAACCCTAACAATTGGTATCAAAGCCTGGTCCTCTATTTTTAGAAGCCTAACAACTTGAGGAAGATCTTGACACCGGTAAAGATGAAAAATCTGATGAAGCAACTTGAAGGAGCTCTTACTGACTATGATGCAGAGAAGTTGAAAAATATCAAATTAGAAGATGATTTAAAAGCAGCTCAGGACATTATTCAGGCACTTCAAGAAAATCTTACTGTTACAAGAAATAAGAGAAGAGAACTTTGTGAAAAATTACAAAATGAGAATGATGAAAAGGAATCACTAAATGATATGATAAGCAAATTGAAACAAGAGATCATGACAACTAAAAATGAAATCTAGGATATGACTATGAGATTTTGCAAAGAGATTGAGGACAGAAAGAAGAATGAAGAAGAATTGACTAGAAGACTAAGTGATGCAGCAAATGAGAACACAAAACTTAGCTATGAAAATGACATGTTGAAGATAGATCTGATGCATACTCAAAATGACTCAAATGAACTAATGAGACAAAAAGAAATCTTGGAAAGGGAATTGGAAACTGCAAATCAACACAAAGAAAAATTCAAGAAAAGTTCAGAAGAACTTGGTACCTTATTGAAGAATCAAAAACCCAAAGGTGACACTTCTGGAATTGGATTTGAAGTTGGAGAAAGCTCTGGTACTGCAAATACCCAGGATCACAGCAAACCGGTAAGACCTTCTAATACTTACAAATTCAATGGAAAATGCTTTAACTGCAATAAATATGGTCATAGGGCAAATGAATATAGATCTAGGAATTATCAAAACATCAATCCTCCCACCGGTCAATGCTCCAAATGCAACAAAATTGGTCATAACTCTGAAAAATTGCAGAATGAATGTAAGATGTTATGTTTGTGGAAGATTTGGTCATTTATCAAATAAATGCAGAACACAAACCAGCATAGGTTATGGGAAAGCTATTCAGAAAAATAATGTGACTTGTTATGCATGTAACAAGATTAGTCATATTGCTAAATTTTGTAGAAGTAAAGGTACACCGGTAGACAACAAAAGTACTAGTTTGAAAGGTAAAGAAAAGGTTGAAGAGGTTATGCAAGAATTCTCAAAGCAATGGATTAGAAAATGTGATCTAAATATTGGGGATACTCCTCCACCGATAGAACCAACAAATGCTCCACCGACAGGACAATATGATACTCCACCGACAGGACAGAGCAATGCTCCACCGGCAGGATGTTCTTCATCAAATTGAAGAAAATTATCTTGAGGGTTTGGCAATCCAATGACACATGTGCTATTATTCCCTTGGTTAGAGAAAAGAAGTTGAAAATCATTCATTACCAAAAAATAAAGTTAAGCTAATACATTACCGACAAGAAATTAATGTGGTAGGTAGCAGAAAAGACTTTATAAAATAAGGTTTTTGGCTCTATTTCATTTCTCCGTGAATTCAAACTTTCAGAGAGCGCGAAGATTTCCGAGCTAAGGCATTCCGAGAAAAGAGACAAAGCATTTTAGCAATCAATCCATCCAAAGGCAAAAAAAGTTATTTATCATCATGGCATCCTCCTTTGCACCTGAATTCATAGCAAACCCTACAGTAGTCGAAGTTATAAAACTACCTAGGCCCGTGTTTCAGCTAGTTCCCAGGGTAGCTAAGAAAGATGACAACACAGGTGCTTTTTCAAAAATTCCAAAAGGTGTTGTTTATGCAAAAGACCCTAGAATGTATATTCATTGCAACATAGAGGAACTAGGTGATGAAGAAATTAAAAAAATGTATAAGTCTGTTATATGTGACAATTCCGGAAATGTGAAACCTGAGCATAAAATTGTTGAAAGCTTAGGATTCACTGAAATCCTCTGCATTCCTGAATTTCCCAAGGAACTGGTTAGGATAGTTCTGAGTAGGGTACGTGGTTCATTCTTTTGGCTTGACTCAGTGCATAAAATTACAAAGGAGGTTGCGAAAGCAGTAACAGGGTTACCTTCCACCGATAACAGACCTGACAAAACCAAGAAGGTCTCCAATGACTTAGTAACAAACTTAACTGGTGCAACATCCAACAAGAGATCAATGAGGGTTAATGATGTGAGTGATACAAATGTTAGATTTGTTAGCATGATTTTAGGTTACAAAGCAACTCATGCTAATAGGCTTAACTCAGTTTCCAGTTTATGCATAAAGAGTGCTTATGGCATGGTTAAGGACAATGTAAAAATTGATATCTATGAATGGTTAAAGGATGAGTTAATTGACAATTTAGCAAAAATCAAGAAGGATAAGAAAGGAACCTTTAGATTTGGAAATTTACTTGTATGCTTAATGCTACATATAACCAAACAGGCTCCAAGTATAGGCAACAAGGATTTTGGATTTGACATATCAGTAGGAAAACAATTGTCTGACTTATTCAACAACATGGGTGAAAACAAAGAAAAGAATATCAATGAGTATTTTCAAGCACTAAAGGTCAGAATGAATAAGAGAATCAGACTATCACAGGAAATTGTCAACAAATACAAGGATGATATATGTTTTGTAATAAAAAAGGATGAGATCTGGATGGAAGCATTCATCCCAAGGACAATCTGGGTAACAGAGATGGGGTATGAAATAGATGACCACATAGTGAAAACTTATGCCAAAGCACTTCTGGAAGCCCCCAATGAACCAAAGGAAGAATTATTTGGTAGTGCTGAGACCATTGAAAGTCAAATTCAATCTAAGAAGAGAGTGAAAAAGGTTGAGGCATTTGTGAGAAAAGGAACCAGACAAGCAAAAGCCATAAAGGAAAATGTATTAAAGAAAACCGGCATAACTAAACATGAGTTGGCAGCCCCACAACCTAAAACTCATCTATCACTAGTATGTACTTCCTCAGAAGGAGATATGCCAGCAACTTTCAAAAGAGTTGTCAGGAAAAGAGACCCTCACCGGTAACCACTCCTTCACCTAGAAGGACAAGACAAAAGCAACAAGCCGTAAGATCTCCGGTCAAGAAAGTCACACCTAAGAAGAAGTTGACCCCCAAAAAGAAGAAGAAGACAAACACTGACTTGGCCCCTCTTGACAAATTATTGAATGAGATCATAGAGGAAGGTAAATTGAAAAACATAGGGAAAATCTATGACACCCTATCAAATGATGAGAAAGGACAAGTTGAGGAGAGTGTTATATTACACATGGACAAGTATAAAAAGTTTTTGTTGCAAGTCTTAAATGAAATTCCTGATGAACTATATAAAAGACTTGAGGCCAGAAGGCAAGGAATAATTGAATTGGATAAGAAAAATAAAATAGAAAAACTACTTGCAGTATACCCGATTAACTCACCTAAGGAAATTGATGATCTGATAGCTCAGGCCAACTGGATAGTTTTTTCCACTGCACACTGACAAATTTCACTAATGGCAGGTAGAGTTACAGAAGTTTCAAAGTAAACAGAAAATGGTTGGGATACATTCTTGGTTGAAAAAGAAAAACAAGAAGAATATAGGAATCCAAAGCCCATTCTGGTATATCAGAAGGACAAAGGGAATGGTAAAGTTGGTGGACCACCAAGTATCAATATTAGAGACAACTTACCCCCACCTCCTTTAAATACTCCACCTGTAAAAACAACAACTACAGAAGATCAATTGGCAGCTAAGAGTATGGATACAGAGGATAATAATCCTAATCCTGAAGTCCTATATACTGTGAATGTTGATACTCAAAAGATCAACATAGTGGTAGACAAGGATACACCAGATAAATCAGGAAAGACAGAGCAACTGCCAATAGATACAGAGAAAAAGATGGAATCTGGAACACAAACAGAGAAACCATTAGAGCTAAAGGCTCCAGAATAGATGCCACCGGTAAGAAATGAAGCAGGAAAACCAGTGCTTAAAGAGATGGAGACACAAACAGACCTACCAGAGGTCAATACTAGCATGGTCACTTCCACCGGCACTCAGTTTGTTGGGACACCATCAAATGTGACTGAGGTATTACTTGAATCTATCAAGAAAATAACTGATTATAGCTCACAAGCTTATAAAGTAATAGATGATTCAATTCCATTTTTGAAATCAATAGCTCCAAATTGTAATATAGACAATAAAGATTCTTTAGGCCAGTTGGATAAACTTTGTAAATATATTTCTGGAAATTTTGAGCAAACAAAGGTAGAATCTGTAAAGGAAATTGTAGAAAAAGAGAAACCAAAATTCTTTGAGGAAGGAATAAAGAAGTGTAACAGGGAATTTGACACACTTCTACCAGAATTGTGCAATTTATTGAAAGAGTACAAAACTCTGTACAAAGACACCTGTAAGATAAACTTTTTGACCATAGATGTAGACAAAAAGATGAGCAAGGTACAGGAAGAGATCAATAAACTTGCAGATAATTTTGTTAAGTCACCTGATACATTATCAGTTTTTGAGGAAAAGATAACAAATTTTGAGGAAGAATTGCTCAAATTAGAAAGAGAGAAAGAGAAAATAATAAACAAGGCAAAATTCTTGAGATCTAAACTAAGTCCAAGATTGGACTATTTAGCATCTCTGCAGAAGGAAATCTCAGAGGCACTAACATAGGGAAGCAAAACATCGGCAGAGCACTTGCAGCATCTCACCGGTACAGTATACAGAACTCAGACAGCAATAAAATATAGTAAGAAGTTTATGGATGGTATAAACTTAATTTTGGGAGATATTCTTCAGATAATAAGTACCCAACTATAAGGTTGAGGTTATGGATTGGTACAACTATAAAATCTACTAACCTTTGTCATTGATGCCAAAGGGGGAGTATTAGGATGAGAAAATTCAAAACACAGGGATCACATGCTTAGGGGGAGCTCTCACATTTTTGGTAAACTTTTTTGGTCTGCACTTTTTTTTGGATATCTTTTGAAATTTCTCATGAGTGTTGCCATCAATGCCAAAGGGGGAGATTGTTGGCATATGGACACTCTAATGAGACATTGTGTGTGATTGAAGGTTTTGTCATTGATGGCAACCTTGCAATCCTATGGCACCGGCAAGACATTATACTGGCAAAAAATTATTCAAGCAAGACAATGCACCAGCATTAGCAAGATCACTCTACACTGGCACCGACACAGAAGAGAACATGTATACCGGCACAGAGGCCGATAGGATTTTTGATATGTAATATTTTGTTTATTATTGTAAGCCGACTTGGCAAATTGTAAAATGACTCTTGTATATAAAAGAGATCATTGTAGACATTTGTAATGTATGGATAGGAAGTATAAAGATAATTATAAGGCAGACCTAATGTGCGAATTGTAGGTCAAGGGTATATGTAAAGAACAGAGCAAGAACCAGTACTGAATCTGGTATTGAAGATGCTATTGTAAAGCAGTACAGAATATTGGATCTATGTAAATCCTCATTGTAAGTTAGTGTGACTTCTTATTGAGCAATGTGCTCTAGGCAATTGGCCTTCCTGCATGTGCAAGCCCCTATTGTAAGTAATATTCTCTTATTGGCCAGTAAGTGAATATTGTGGGTCACAAATCCCACTGAGGTTTTTCCCACACCGGGTTTCCTCATTAAACATCTTGTGTTATGGTGTTCTTTTCATGTGGATGTTTTTTATTCTATTATTTACATTAATTCTTGCATACCGGTATATTGTTACTTTATGTTCTGGATGTTCTATTTCAAGAAAATCTCATTACTGGTTAGATACTGATTCACCCCCCCCTCTCAGTATTTGTGGGAACCCTAACAGGTACGTCATTGTGAGATTTCCTCAAACCAATATGGTCCTAGCTACAAAATGATTCAATGCATGGGGTACTCAGGTACTAGTCCTCTGGGTAAACAAAAGGAAGGTATTACTGAACCAATTCAGCTACAAACCAAATCCACAAATGATAATGCTGGACTGGGATACAATCCAAAAAAGACATGAGACCAAAAACATGTTTCTAAGTCTAAGTGGTAGAAAAGAATATCGCCTTTAACATTACAGGAAGTAGACACTCAACAAACAAAAGAAGAGTGTAGAAAAGAGAAAGAGGAATCAGTAGTCAAGAAAGAAGAAACAGTCAATGCTCAAACTTCAATGGTATCAGCTACAATAATACAGGAAGTTGAGGTCCCAGAAGATATAAGAGATGAAGTAGTAAGAATCAAAGAATTGTTTGCACCACTAAAAGTTCCAGTCACATATACTGATAGGCAGCAAATAGACAATTTAGAGACTGAATCAAATGAGTATGAATGGGGTCCTGACCACCTCTCAAACACATCCACTACAGAAACTCCAGAAGAGTCTAGCGGTGTCATAGATGATACTCAAGAGCTGATGCGCATAAAACTATAGAAAGAAATATAGGAAATTAGACAAAAGAGACAAGCAAATTATGAACAAGGAATGAAAGAAGGAAGAATACCAAAAAGCTTCTCATATATGTACCCCTATCCTAAAATAGAACAAATCAGGTATAGCACTACACAAGAAGAATTGGAAACTACAGAACAAGAACCAGTTATCAGTCCAGAAGAAGCTGAATGGAGTAGATGACAACAAATCACAAAAACATCAAGATCATGTCAACAGGTGTGTCAGATACAAATGACAAATGAACCACAACATGGAGGAACATGCAGTATTAAAGATGTTGGTGTTGATACCATACATACACTTATTAAATCACTTGAAGAAAACTCAGAAACTTCACCTAATGACTCTGATGACAGTCCTATTTAGGACAATATCTACTCAACCTCAAATTCTGAATCAGCTGATACAAACAACAAAAATCTGTCTACTGATCTTATCATTGCTAAACCATGATATGACTTCCAGTCTGGCATAACGACGTTACAAGTATGTCTATCAGATTAGATCAACTAAATATTAACGTGAACTTTAATAATCATGATCTGACTCTTCTTGGTCTCGAGTTACTTATGCAAGGTATTCTTCTGGAACTCAACTTTTTGATCTGCCACTATGATAACAATACCATGAATTCTCTTGAACCTATCCAAAATTTATCCTTAGTACATCCCGAATTGATTGACTGTACTTTACAAAACCAGCCCATAAATATACCTACTTTTGCCAATGACTATACATTAGCCTATTATCTCAATGCAGTCAAACCTATAGACTCTTCCACCAATGAACAGATCAAAAATATGACTAAAGCAGATATCAAGTATCTTAGTCGCAAACACAAGAAAAATAAAAATAAAAGATTTGATGGCGAAACCACATTGTGGCAATCTCAGAATCTAAAAAAGAGAAAATAAAGGATGTACCTAAAGGTGAAAACTCTCTAAGGTGCCTGAAGGTGAGATACTTGATATACTACCAGGTCATTTCTAGGAGAGGTCTTCTATATTGATCGAGCCAACTCAGCCAGTGAACATTGGGAGTCAAGAGACACCACACATCATTCATGTAGCTCAATCACTATCAGCAGAAGAATTGAAGGAGTTCACTAAGCTATTCTTAGAAAAGAAAATAAAATTTGCATGGACATACTCTGATATGCCAGGCTTGGATCCTGATCTCATTATGCACCATCTTTCAAATACACCAGGAGTAAAACTAGTTAAGAAAAAACTCTATAAGATGCACCCGCATGTAGCACTATTAGTCAAGGCTGAACTAGAAAAACTACTCAAAGTTGGATTCATTAGAGCTATAGATTATGCTGAATGGATTTCAAACATAGTACCTGTGTCAAAGGCAGACAAGTCTATCAGAGTTTGCACAGACTTTAGAGATCTTAACAAAGCATGTCTGAAGGATGATTTTCCATTACCAAATATTGATATGATAGTCGACATGACTGTTGGATATGAGATGTACTCACTAATGGATGGGTTCTCTAGATACAATCAAATCAAAATAGCTCTTAGAGATCAAGAAAAGATAGCTTTCACCTGTGCATGGGGAACCTTTTGCTGGAACATCATGCCATTTGGGCTAAAGAATGTAGGAGCAACCTATCAAAGAGCAGTTACAACTATTTTTCATGACATGATGCATAAGAATATGGAAGATTACATTGATGACACCTTAGTGAAGACTATGAAAAGATCAATGCATATTCAAGAGTTAGGTCCTATACTCGACAGAATGGGAAAGTTCAAACTCTGATTAAATCCAAAGAAGTGTGCATTCAGAGTGACATCTGGTAAACTACTTGGCTATATCACTTCAAAGAAGGGAATCAAGGTTGATCCTGGGAAGGTTCAAGCCATAATGGAAATCCCACCTCTGAAGAACATCAGTCAAATGAGAAGTCTACAGGGACATCTCCAATCCATCAAATGATTCATTTCTCAGCTAGTAGACAAAGCTCAACCTTTCACAAAGGTATTGAGAAAAGGAATAATATACAATTGGGATCACCAGTGTGAACAACATCTTCAGCAGATAAAAGAGTACCTGTCAAATCCACCGATATTGATGCCACCGATTTAGGGTAAACCACTAATCTTATATATATTAGCAACTGATTCATTATTGGGGGCACTTCTGGCACAACGGGATGACAACAAAAAGGAATGAGCTATTTATTACACCAGTAGGACATTGGTGTCTTATGAAATGAACTACAGTATTAATATAAAAAGCATGCTTGGTGTTAGTCTTTGCATCACAAAAACTAAGACACTACATGCTAGCACATTCAATCAACCTAGTGGCCAAAATTGATCCACTCAAATATATTCTCAATAAAGAAACACTTACAGTAAGATTAGCGAAATGGGTCATGATCCTTACAGATTTTGACATTGAATATTTGGAATGCAAAGCCATAAAAGGATAGGTAATTGTTGATCAACTTGTTGAAGCTCTGCTTGAAGACACTCAACCGCTACACATAGAGTTTCTGGATGAATCAATAATGCACCTTACTCAACAACCTTGGAAAATGTTCTTTGATGGGTCCTTTACTCAAAATGGTTCAAGTGTTGGCATATTATTCATTACTCCTCAAAAGTATTCAATTCCAAAGTCTTATAAGATTATGTTCCCTTGCATGAACAACATTGCAGAATATGAAGCTTTGGTGAATGGGATAAAACTATCTTTTGAATGGAAGGTTGCAGAATTGTCTATCTATGAAGAATCTCAGCTGGTGGTTAATCAAATCAATGATACATATCAGACTCGAGATGAGAAACTGATGCCTTACAAGAGGATGGTTGATGATCTTAAGAATTGTTTTGCTTTTGTATCATTCCAATAGATTCCTAGATCCACAAACAGAGCAGCAGATGTTATGGCTACCTTGGCATCTATACCTGAGTTACAAGAGTCCAATTTTCACTTTGATTTCCTGGTGGAAGAGTTATATTACCCCACTTATGATTCTCCTAAGACCCAAATAGTCTATTCTATTATTGGACATGACTCATCCCGATACAACCACATCTACTCCTATCTATGTGACCAAATTATCCCTAGGAATCTTACCCAAAATAAGAAAAGAAACCTAACTTGAAACGCTTCACGGTATGTTATCATAGTTAACAATTTATTTAGATGAGGTTTGGACGGTACATTGCTTAGATGTATAGAAACTGAAGAATCTAAACGTGTGTTATCGGAAGTTCATGAAGGTATTTGTGGATCTCATTCGAATGGCTTTACTTTAGCTCAGAAACTACTACGGGTTGGCTACTACTAGCTAGACATGGAAAAAGACGCCATCAAATTTGCTAAGACTTGTGAGAAATTTTAGCTTCATGGAAATCTCATACATGCCCCGGCAAGGGACCTCATACCATTTATTACACACTGGCCTTTGATCTCATTGGTCAAATATATCCTACTTCATCTAACAAACATAAATTCATCATAACTGCCACTAAGTATTTCACCAAGTGGGTAGAAGCAGTTCCGCTCATTAAAGCAACCGGTAAACAAGTCGCCATGTTCATCCTGAACTATATCATCTACAGGTATGGGCTACCTTCGTCCATCATAATTGATAATGGAGGACAGCTTAAGAATAAAGATCTAGATGAGCTTTGTGAGAAATTCAAAATAAAGAAACATTGATCATCAATATATTAGCCTCAAGGTAATGGACAAGCTGAGGCATCTAACAAAAACCTACTGACTATCTTACAGAGAATATTGAACAAGTCTAGGAAGGATTGGCATCTGCAGCTCAATCTTGTACTATGGGCTTACAGAACAAGTATCAGAACACCTACTGGGGCTACACCTTTCTCTTTAGTGTACGGGTCTGAAGTAATACTACCTATTGAAGTAGAAATACCATCTCTAAGAGTTTCTTTACAAGGTCTTGTTACTGATGAAGATCATAGAATATCTAGATTACAAGAACTTGAATTGTTGGATGAGCATCGGCAAGTGGCGTTTGATCATCTCAGAGTATATCAAAAGAGAATGTCCAGAGGATATAACAAGAAAGTTAGACAAAGAGAATTTCAGGTTGGTGACCTAGATCTGAGAGAAAATCCAAAAAATCAACAGTTTCGTGATAATAAAGGGAAGTTTGAACCCAAGTGGTTGGGTCCCTACATTGTTACTGTAGTATTCGGCTCTGGTGCTTATCAACTCTCAAACTTGAAAGGAGAACAACTTCGTGAATAGATTAACACCATCCACTTGAAGAAATTCTTCGCTTAGCATTCTTTGTGCCACCAACTTGTACAGCTGGAAAAAGTCCTGAAATTTTTTTTTTAAAAAATCATAAAATACAAAAAAAAAAAAAAAAAAAAAATCAAAAGAAAAAAAAATAAAAAGAAAGAAAATGCCCTAGTGAAAACCTAGTAAACAGGCATCTTGGTAAAAAAAAAATTGAATCTCTACCAAGCAAGTGAAAACCTGGCAAACAGGCGCCTCTTGTACTCAAGCACTCCATCTATCAACGCAACGTTGGCAATTCCCGTTTCCATGCATCTTTGCTTTCGCTTGTACATATTTTTCAGTCACTTTCATGACATCCTGGTTCGTTGGAACCCTCATGAATTGAAACTAATCAACGTCCTAGTCTTAGATTAATTGACAGGGCACATTACATATCCTCAGCAGTACAAACCAAATCATCTTTCCGTCAGTGAATCGTGGTCGTCCACTCTGAGTCAGTTACCTGTCTCCTAACTACTAAAGAGTTTTTTATCACTGAGTAAACAAGAAAACAACATAATGGAAAACAATCACTAAACAGTTTGAGCTATGAATGAAAATTTTCTTTGTGTGTTGTCTTTTATATTGGTTTTCAATTATTATCCCTTTGAGTAACTCGAGGAAGTCTATTGTGACTAAGAGGAGCAAGGATTGGGGGCATAATATTTTATTTGTTTTCTACTTGTAGGAATGATCCCAATGATCTGGAAACATATAAATTAGTTAGGTGTTTGTGATAAGAGCCTTCACAACAAGGTGAAATCACCTCACATACCTCAACTCCACTTACTTGTATGCTACAAGGAGGTCCATATCATTACTTTGTCTGTTTTGAGGGAATTTCTTTATGATGCAATTCGGGTCCCTATGAAATTTGTCCAAGGATATGAACAAAAAAAGGGTCATTGCAGACAAGATAATACATATTGCACATTGAAAAAGAAAGGAACTCTAACCTGCTTGTTATGTTTGTTATGCTCAATGATGAATCTTCAGTATTTTAAATCCAGTGACTAGGTTTAGGTTGCATTTCGCATAGCATTTCGCATATCATTTTGCATATCATTCTGCATTTTTGTGAATTTAGAGTGATTTTGGTATGGTAATAATCTCTTTATCTTCTGAATGAGAGCTGAAAGCATCATCATTTCTTACGCTAAGTGGTCTATTTATCATCATTTCTTCGATCGAGTACTTGTGTTTTTGAGATGTTAGCTGCATATATAACATTTAATATAGCTTCATACATTTCATTATTTACTCATCTGCATTCATCTTATTGCATAGAAAATGAAAACATTGCATTACTCATATTACTCATTGCTCATTCATTCATTTGCATATGAAAAGAAACAAAAATAGACTTCCATAATCATTTGCATTACATACATTCATATTGAAAAGCAATGCATACATATAGAACAAAGCATATAAAAGACATCTCATAAACGAATCAACACAAGTATGATGAAGTCAAAATATATATATATATATATATATATATATATATATATATATATATATATATATATATATATATCATGTCAAGTCTAAAGGTACAAAATGATGTCGAATGACATATACAAACTCCCATCGGAGCAAGAATCTTATAGGCTATAGAAAAATGGGTGTCTACAAAAAATATATCTGAGCTACAAGAAGAATATCTAGCACTGAGCCTCTCCCTCATCGCCTGGTGGAGGAGGAGGAGCCTGATGACCAGGATCTTGTCGAGGTGCCCGAACTCCCTTAGAATGTGTCATATACTAAGAATAAGGAATCACCTGTTGCGCTACTGGAACTGCCACGCTATATGTTGTGACATAGTAGGTTGCCCTGCTATTCTGATGCAAAACCTCCTGCTGAAGGGTGTCTCACTCCGCTCTCATAGTCACAAGCTGATGATCACGCTCTGCTCTCAACTCAGCTAACTGCCAATCTCTCTTAGCCCTCACCTCTACAAGTTGTCGGTCTCGCTCCGCCAGCTAAGTCTAAGCCACTGTCAACTGTGACTGCAGCTCTGCAAGACGTGCTCTCATTGATCATCCTGTGTCTGTCCCCTGCTCTCTCGTTGGCTCTCCACCTCCATCTCCACCTCCAGTACCACCCTACTCCTCCCTTCATTGCCAGACCTGTCTCAGAGCTGCTCGCTCCTCCTCAACTCCACCCAATCTCACTCCTACTCTCCCAAGGGATCCACCCTCACCCCTCTACTGTCCACCCTCAGCTAGAACCCTACTGCTACTAGCACCAGGATCATCACCTGTCTTCCTTGGAGCCTCGGCTATCTATCCCTATCCCTATCTTTGGCTCTATCTTCGACCCTATCCTTGTACCTGTGCGGGGGCATCATCCTCAAGATCCTCAATGCGCGGTGCTTGCTCACCCAGATTAGTAAATCTAGGAAAAGGATGCTGCTGGAACCACTCTCTGTACTGGGGCAATACCTCTACATCCACAACATCATCCATATAATCCCATCTAAGGCATTGTAGATTAGTCAGCTCCTGCATGGCCAAGGCATAAGATAATCAAGGAGACCATCCCTATCTCTCCTCATCCACGTAATGTGCATACATTGTAAACTCCTGCGAGATCCCTTGAGGCCAGCCATACTGCCTCATCACTCAAGAAATGATGAACCGCTCCACAATGGTCTCCGATCTCCCAATAAGAGGATGTGTGACAAAAAGGTCCCTATGGACTAGCCGCCAGTCATCCCAAGGCTCCAAACCTCTATAAGGTCTCCACACTACAGCTATCAAATCATCTAACTGTCACCGCTAAAAATATGTCTTGCCCAGATGGGGCTGCGTAATATAATCAGCATACCTATATATAATATGTTGCTTGAGCTCTCTACTATCATCTACCACCATCCAGCAAACGGGAAGATGCTCCCAAACCCAAACCTGTAAAATATATACACCTATGGCCATGCTCTGACCATCTCTATACATGATCTCATGCATCTTGCGATACATGTGAGTCAACAAGCAAGAACCCCAGCCAAACCTCTAAGAGGTCTCCATCAATCTCATCAACATCTTGCCCCAACCACACTGGAAACCCTACTGCCCTCTATCTGGCATTAGGAAACAACCTATGAATCCCGCTAGAATGCATGCCAGAGGAAACTCCTCGTTGTATCTGCTCATCAATATGTCCCAACTAATGGAACGGGTCAAAATGTCAGGATCTCTGAAGACATGCCTCATTGCCTATAATCCTGGAAGGTACCCTGAATCATAATCCACCTTATCCCTAGCAAAAGGGATACAGAGCATCCTATATACATCCTTGGGAGTGATAGTCAACTCCCCCACTAGCAGATGAAAGGTGTTATGCTCTTAATGGAATCTCTCTACCAACGCTATGAGCATTCCGTAATTCACATGGATATCTGGCAAACTAAGAAGATGAGTCAAACCACATACGTCAATATGAGCCTGCTCAACCTCAGATAAATGTCGAACTAATACCATAGTAGGAGGATAAACGCATCTAAAGAGCATAGGAGGTAATCGAACTTGCAAAAACCCAACAATGAAGCATCAAAAAACATTCCAAATGAGCCTACAAGGGAAGTAAAACATCAAGAAAATCCAACTAAGTCAAATGCAAAATCAAATTTTCATGTTTAGACCTTCAAAAATGCTCACTGTCTCTCGAATGACAAAACACAGAGGGACTGAATCTTGTACAAGTCAGGAATAGCTCTCATATGACAAAACAATCCCAAACGACAAACTATTGGGTCTCGCACGACAAAATGGTCTTTTAACAGACCTGTCGTACGATACAAGGGTGCATCCTAAACAACAATTCTAATGACTTCAAATGACAAAATATAATTTACCTGTTACTCTTACGAGACATAATCCTGTCTCGAAGGATAAAACGTGAAACCCGACCCCACACATGCAAAAAACTTGAAAAATGAACAAAAAAATTCAAAATTGAAAACCTAAAGAGGCTTAAGATCAATCACTTACCGTTGGCTCATAGTTTTGGGGTTGATTATGTTGGCATTTTTTATGTTTATGTTGTGATTGTCATTAATGGACACACACTTGCATTGAGATCCACTTTATATGTATGAGCTAGAGCTCAACCGGTATCTATTCCAACCAATATGTTGTATTCTAGTCTTTAGACTATTGGTGATTTTGCAAAATGTGTTTCTCGGTCTAAAGCGGCATGTTGACCCCAAGCGGTTCATTGATCTCAAGCGGTACGAGGGAGAAAAGCGGCATAAAACATTCTTACCAATCTTCATTTGTCAAACTGGCAACCGGTATTTTGTATGAACCGGTAATACTATGTGATGAGTTACCAATCCACCGATTGTTTGATGGTGCTTCTTGTGTCATGTTACTGAGTATGTCTAGATTCATTAAACCTAGGGAATTGTAATGTAATCCTATTGGACTGACATGAAATCAAATTCCTTTAAAAGGACATCATGCCTAGGGTTTTAGGTTGTTGTTGAAAGGGTTTATGTTGTGTTAGGGTTTAAGGTGGTTGATGAGTTATTGAAAGAGCGATCTTATCTCAGAAGATCAAGTTGTAACTAAGTGAGAGACAGAGAAGATTGAAGTAATGCTGGAATGCATTAACTATGAGAAATACTAGATCTAACCAAGCAGTTTGTGCTATTAGATAGATCAAACACTTGTTGATTACTCACATCTTTGACAAGTCTGTAACCCTTAACCGGGTAGGCCCAAAAGCCTTTTGTAAAATCCTCTAACAAGGTGGTTCACCTCTGTGAATCTAAAATCCTCTAGCAAGGTAGTCTTTAATCAGACTTATCTCCTAACAGAGATTGAGATTCCTAATAGGATCTATTCTAGTGAAGAACATTGTAAGACCTTAACCGGTCTGGTTTCTATTCTGCAGATAGTGACTTGTGAGTTCCATCTCACCGTGGTTTTTCCTATTTGGGTTTCCACATCAAATATCTTGTGTTATGGTTGTATTGCTTTTGTGAGTGAATGCTTTGTTTGCATTTTGGTTTGCATGTGTGATAACCGGTCTGTCTGTTAAATTGTTTTACCGGTTTATCCTCAGATTGTTTAAGTGTTTAAGTACAGAGATTTTTTGCATACTAATTCACCCCTACCCCCTCTTAGTATTCATCAGATTATGACGTCTTTGGTGCTTGAATCGATGTGTATGAGTAGGGACCACCATTTTCTTTACAGAAGACTTTTTGACTTTTCAAACTTGGAGGGTTAAAATGATTTGAAAATGACACTTTTGTCCTATATATAGCCAAAAACCTAATTTTTCAACTTGCTTTGATGGACATGAAAATTGTACCCTTAGCTAATTTGACCATTCTGATTCCATTTTTGGGATCGAAATCAAAATTCAAGATCATTTTGCTAGTCAATTACACAATTTGGACCACTTAGCGCTCTTTTCATCAAATGCTCATTCTTTCTTCAAATTGCGCTCAATTTCAACGCTGAATATCAATTTCAATTCTACACATCAACTTTGTGCTCAATTTCTTATCAATAAACATCAATTCTTCAAATATTCCTCAGAATCAATTTGTGCTCAAATAACTTATTATCGCCAACAATTGCCTATCAAGTACCCTCGCTATCTTTCGGTTTCGCTCCCGAGGGGGCATACTCACGACGTTATGACTTCACATTTCACAAGTAAAGAAATAAATTTTTCAAATCTTCATCAAAAGTCGAGCAAAATCTTCTAAAGAAAATCAATCAATTCTTATTTGCTAAGGGGGCATCTCAGCTTCATCGCTTCACATCAAGTTGAGATCTATCGATTATCTGAATCGAATCAATTGCTAGGGGCATATCAGTTTCATCACTTCAAATCAAACTGATATTTGTCTTTCATCTTAATCAATCTCTTAACGTTAATCAGTTTCATCACTCCAAATCAAGCTGATTATTCGTTTAAACTCAATCAAAAGTTTAAAGAGTATCTTTGATCACACTCAATCTAAGCAAGTGTTTAGTATTCATTTCTTGATCAAGCTGAATAGTTTATCTTCACTCATTGTGTCTTGATCAATCAAGTTCAAGATCAATTTTTATCATCACTCACTGTGACTAGATCAATCAAGTTCTAGATCAGTAAGATCCGCTTCTTGATCAATCAAGTTCAAGTTTGGTATCTTTTATTTTCTATCGTTCCTCAGTTCAATCAAGTTTAGGAATGGTATTGCTTTATTCAGACTTCATTCAACTTTGTCGCTTCAAATCAAGCTAAACACCTTTCTCTTCATCTAGTTATGATCATTCAAGTTCAGAACTGGCATCTCCTAGACATCACACATTATTTGAACCAACTCATTGCTCGCACATTAATTCAAAGAGGGGCAAATGTAATACCCTAAAAATGGTCATCTAAACCATGGGCCCCTAATCTCGACAACATCACCAAGGTCCTAACCAAAGGCAATTAAATCAATCTTGAGCACATTATTAATTCTTTAATCATTAAATATCACATGGCAAATCAATTACTCAATATTCATTAAATATTCATTTAATTAATTGAATCATTTCCAAGAATATCATTTTGATCAATTATCTTATTTAATTTATTAAATATCCTTGCATATTTAATTAATTAATAAAATTGTCATTTAATCATCCAAAAGGAATTAATTTATTATAAAAGAGGAATTAATTACAAAGCAAGAGTTGAATCAAAATTAAACAAAAAAAGAATTGAATTGAGAGATAAATCAAACTTGAGATATTATTATTTTTTCTAAATTTAGAACTTGAAATCAAAAAAGAAATTAAATTTAATTATTGAATTGTTCTCTAAAATTGGAACTCAAAGCTTTTCAGAAAAAGTTCAGTTGCATTGAAAAGACTCTTTTCTTGAATAAATAAAAGAATTGTCTATTTTTATCACAAATGCATGGAATTAATTTATTATTATTTCCAATGCAACTTGGACTTCTAATTTGAATGCATTTCAATTAAACTAAAATTGGAATTTATCTTAAGGTTAACTGAACTTGATTTATCAATTATTTTCAATTAATTCTAAATTGAGCTTTTCTCTTTTGTGATTCTCTATAAATTCAGTCTTCAGCTCTCATTCCAATTTACCTTAGAGATTTTTGAGAACACAATTAGAGATTATTATCATGCTAATTTTGCTCTAGAGTCATTGAATATCATTGTGCTTTTTTAGATTATTTGCATCCATTTTACTCATCCATCATTGCTTACATCCATTATTGCTTGAATTGATTATTTGCTTGAATTATTCATCCATCTTGCATCCATATAGTTAATATCATATAGATTAAATCCTTCATCTTGGTGTAGTCTAGTCACTGGTATTGCTTATAAAAATCTGAGAGCAATCTTATACTCGCATCTTTTAGAAGGCAATTAGTCGCTTTGTTATGGTTTATTATTGATTGATTATTATTTACTAACCATGCATACAATGACTTAATGTAAGTGTTGTGTTTGCAGCTACAAACCACTTTTTCACACACACAGGAACATATTAAGAAGCTTCTCCACTCTGTGGGCAAAATCTCCACTAAATTTAAGCAATTTTTCTAACCAAAGATTCTCTATAGTTCCTTTCATCCCCAGCAGAGTCACCGATTTTTGTGGGTTCCCAAAATGGAAGACGGGTTTACACTACTTACAAGGCAGATTCCAAGCTGATTTCCTCCAAATATCTATGGAGAGCCACCTCCAACTATCAATATTTGTCAGGCTTGGACCAACAATAACAAGGATGGATAGTCCTTCTGCGCTTTAGGCTCTAGAGAACTAGGGAGGGTGGTCCCTTCAGTAAGAAATTCCTGCTCTCTATGAGGATACTCAAGAACTTATTGAAAAACAAACCATATTTTCTCATAATAAGACTCAATAGAAAGGGAGAATTCTCAAGGATGGCAAATCCTTTAGTGATCCTCAACCTTAAGCTGGAGTATGAGAGAGGGTGAGACTACTTTCATAAAATACATAAATCTTAGCAAATGATTGTTCTGATATTTATAAGATTCGCTCTAAGAGATCATAAAGAAGATAAAATTGGAAACTCATAACTTAATGAGATTTTATAGAGAATACCAGTACCTTATTCATTTGGGCTATAGAGTCTATGAAAAGTGCTACTGAAAATCTGATAAAATTTCATCTAATTGCTAGTCTAGCCTGAAACAATATTGCCTTACAATATTGTTTTTCTTATAATTCTTCATCTAAACTACTTATCATATCCTATGGAAAGCCTTATTTCCTCTGTAATCTTATTCAAGCATTTTAATTAACCCCTAGGACTAAAGAATTGAATAGAAGAATACATACATCATAACAATGCAATAAACAAACGAAACCCTTGATCACATTTGTTTAAAAGAAGATAAAATTGCACACAAGAGAGTAAAGATTAGGAAACTATATTTGTATTAATATCATCAGCTATATTTTATTAGATGATAGCCAATAGATTCAAATATAGAATCACCCATTTGAAAAAAGGGGAACCTGCAACTGCTCTATTACATTTGTGCTATGCAAAATAACATTACAATCCCTGTTATTTCCCATGACTCTCTAGAACTATTTTGAAACTAACCCTACAGAAAAGATCTATTTTACAGAGATCTTTCTTAAAATATTTGGACCCTAACTAATGGCCTTGAATTCTCTTTTATAGAAAACAAGGGAGCGACAAGCTTCAGGCCATAAGACACTTGTCAACAGTGTTGGATATTATTGGCATATGATGAACCAGCATGTTGATATGATGATAATATATGTTATCATTCATGTCAATAGGTTCAAGTGAACCAGTATGAAGAGGTATGAGGAGATGTAGTGAATTGGTGTCAAGGTTTCACTAAGTGTGACTACCGGTTGGCAGTCTCAGCTCTAGGGTTATTGGTTTGGCGATCCAGCCTGTGTGATGCAACCAGTGATACTCTATGATGAGTTAGCTAAGAGATGTGGATGAGATCGAGGTGCCACGTCAGCTTTGTGCATGTGAAGGATTTCCTTGAGGATCTTGCATGAGAAGATTGATTGTGTTTCAATTCTACCTTGGGAATGATCATTCTTCTTAGCGGTATGAGAAGAGAGCGTGATAGGTTACTAATTCCCATGTGTGGTGAAGAATGAATGACGTAGATGGTCTTGTGATCTGTTTGAAATTGTAATACTCTATGCAATGTGTTTAGACGGTCAGGATTGGACCGTCTGTGTTGTAAACCTAAGATGCTTAGGGTTTAGGGTTTATGCTACCAACCTAACTGATGTCTATAAGGTCGATGATGTTTGTTATTGTAAAGTTGTTGGAAAATGTTGTGTGTGTATCTGAGTGATGAGATACTTCCCAGACCAGTAAGAGGAAAACTACAGAGTGTGATTGTAGAGTAGAGGAAATGAAAAGGATCTGTCTTGGCATGTAGTGTTATTATCAAATCAGAAGTTTTACTTGTTGTCTTCTAATCATTTCAATAGTTGGAAAATCCCTTTACCGGGTAGCTTTAACAGGCTTATTGTAAAACCATTAACAAGGTGAATCAAGATCATTGAGTTCTTCAAATCCTCTACCGAGGTAACCTTTAACAGGGTATATAGCCATCCCTTAACCAGGTGATCTCTAACAGGATCAGTTCCTAACAGAACCTTATTGTATAGTCTTTAACCAGACTAGGCTCTTAACAGGGCGAGCTTCAAAAGAGTTCAAAAACAAGCTTTTGGGTATTCATCCCCACCATGGTTTTTCCCATTTGGGTTTCCATGTGAAAAATTTGTGTGTTGTGTGTTATGCATTTTTCATGTGATTATTATGTATTATTTGGTTGAATAATTATACATGTAGAATTAATAGGTTATGGTATTACTGGTATACCACATGCATATGTTTATGGGTGAAGTTGATATCAAGTATTAATCATATTTGAAGTGTTCAGACTTATCAGTTTATGGTGTCTGATGTCTTACTGTGTTTAACCAGTATTTTCGTGGTTAAGTTCAGTGATGGTGACAACTAGTTGGTATTGCTTTAACTAGATAGTTGTTGAGAAATTTCTTGCCTGTACTGATTCACCCCCCCCCTCTCAGTACTGGTTGGGGTATCTGTTGTTCATTATTATTCATCAATTGATATCAGAGCAACTCTAGGTCCTCGGTGATATAATCTTAACCGCTTGAGGTAAAAGATCCTGTTGTAATGATGAAGAGGGAAGGTCCTAAGTTCAATAGAGATAACTTCAAGATATGGAAGGATAGAATGAAGATTTACATCAAGAGTATGGGTGCTCAACACTGGAGCTATGTTGAGAATGCCTATGTGACTCCCACTGGCACTCTGACTCATGATCAGAAGAGAGAGATCTAGGAAAATGGGCAAGTCATGGAAGCTCTTATCAACAGCCTATCAGATATTGAGTTTATTGATGTACAAGACAAGGACACACCTAAGGATGTATGGGATGCACTAGAAAAAATCTATGGTGGAGATGAGCATGTAAAGAAAGCTAAGGAAGAGAGACTTAGAGGTAAATTTGAGGATATGAGGATGGTTGAAGGTGAGACCATTCAGAAATATGGCATTAGGATTAAGACTATGGTAGGAGATATCAAAAAGCGTTGGTGGAATGATTGAGGATGCCACCATTTTTAGTAAAGTTTTGAGATCATTGCTATCAATCTATGCAATCAGAGTTGTTGCTATCCAGGAACTAAGGTCTATTGATAAAACCAAGGTATCCTTAGATTCTATCATTGCAAAGTTAACTGCATATAAGTTGAATAGCTATGGTGGCAATGTTCAGAAGACTAAGTCAGCCTTTAAAGCATCTACTGTACCATCCAAAAAAGGAAACAAAAGAAATTGTCTAGTTTCTATGGATGAAGGTGTCACTAATGAAGAATCGAAAGATGAAGAAAATGAAGACATAGTGTTTGTAGCAGTAAAGGAAGAAGTGTCTGACAAGAAATCTCTTGTTTCTCGCATTGACAACTCCAAGGAGTGGATAATTGATAGTGTTTTTTCTCACCACATGACTAGTGACTGGAGAAATTTTTTGTCTCTAGAGGAATATGATGGAGGTGTTGTCAGATTTGGCAATGATGCACCATGTTTGGTAAAAGGTAAAGGATCCATATCACTGAATGGAAAGAGCAGTGCAGATGATGTCTACTAGGTAGAAGGTCTTAAGCATAACCTATTGAGTGTTGCTCAGCTAAATGACAAAGGACTAGTTCTATAATTCAAAGGTGGAGTCTACAGTATAATTGGGAAGAATGGTGAACTTATTGCCATCAGTAAGCAAACCAGAGGTAACCTATTTCAGTTGAATGCCAAGATAAGTCGGTGTCTAATGGCTAAGTTTGATGATAGCTGGATATGGCATATGAGACTCTGTCATATGAACTTTGACAACATTGTTAAAGCTGGTAAGATCAAGGCGGTAAGAGGATTACCTTTGCTGAACAAACCTGAGAATTCTTTGTGCAGAGAATGTCAACTTGGGAAGATGTCTTCCTCAACTTTTAAAGGTAAGTCTTTCTCAGCAGAAAATTTACTTGATCTTGTGCATACTGATTTGTGTGGTCCTATGAAAACTAGAAGTATTCAGGGAGATAGGTATTTTATGATTCTTACTGATGAATGCTCAATAATGATGTGGGTCACATTCTTGAAAGAAAAGTCTGAAGCATTTGGAAAGTTCAAAGCCTTCAGAGCATTAGTAGAGAAAGAAAGTGGTAAAAAGATAAAATGCTTGAGAACTAATCAAGGAGGAGAATTCACTTTTGATGAATTTAATAAGTACTGTAAAGGTAATGGTATAAAGAGGCAATTGTTTGCCCGAAGGACACCACAATAGGATGGTATAGCAGAAAGAAATAATAAAACTATAGTTGAAGCGGCTAGAACAATGCTGATCTAAGGAGAGGTT